>NW_028317809.1:4004038-4318653 GCF_062004578.1 Staurois parvus | reverse complement strand
TTTATATAATGCAGCAACACCCACACATGTAGGACACCCAACATTACAGGTGATTTATTCTGCCAAAGGAAATACACTGCCTGGGCACCCTGATTGAGAAAGGCTGGTCTAGAAAAAATTATGCTGTGCAAGTGACTTTCCTGGTTATTTTTAAATGGCTTCCATGACAGTAGATAACATTGTGATCCTAACATTTCAGTATGGTAAAAAGTATTCATTAGTATTAAGTTCATTTTATTAAAATTATTTTAATATGTGGCAGGCTGTAAGTCATAAGGATGTTTTACAGATGCAGTCTACTAATTGCCGGAATTGACAAAGTGTATGGACTTAGAAACAGTTATATAAACATAATAAAATAAATAATTGAAATGACTGTTAACTGTCCATTTTTAATATCCTTTTTTCATAACTTGGTAGGTTATGCCTTGTGTACTCTAAGATATCACTAGCCACAGTCTGGGTTTGTAGATACACACCAGTAACCTGACTTGATGGACTTCTGTGTGACCATCATTATCAAAATCTTCAGCTGTCCAAGAAAAATATATAGCAAATACATTGCAGATACATCTAAAATGGTCATTGGTTAATTCCAATGAACCATCCATGTTATTAGTGGGATTTTGTAATTATGTAATATATTTGTTCTATATATTGTAGCCGTTGAGTTGCTGTAATCATTTGTATACAAGGGAATATTATTAAGCTTTAGAGGCAGGGTATGCACTCATAATACCGCACAGACCAAATCTTTTCATTTTCTCATCTAAAGCGAGATGTAACAAAATCTTACATTTATGGGCAACAGTAGCAGTTTCTTCAATGCTTTTTATATACATTAGGACACATTTCACTCAAAGGAAATTCAGAAAAACCTATTTTGAGAATGAACCCAACACTGCCATAGATGCAGCGATATGAGATAATTGACCCAATATTGTTGTGTATAAGGGACATTGAATACCATAGGCTTCAATCGCAATGTTATTACAACAAAATAAGGACTCTTTTTTTTTTTACGTGAGCTGTTTTTAGAGGGGTCCAATTAGATTTGAATATTTCAGTAACATGGCATCAAAATAAAGATTCTAACTCTTACCTCTTATCTTTGTGAAATGAGCCTCAAGTCTGTTAACTATTTCACAGATCAACAGCAGTGACAGCCTGGATATCTGAACTGTTGGGTACAGGGAAAAGGAGGGTATGTTTTACAGAAAGGATTTTTGTGATAGAGATTATGTTAGTTTTATGATTGAAGACTAAAGGGCTTACTTTACCATTTAAAATGAAAGTTAGGGTTGTGTTTTATCCAGGGGTTAGAGCGGAGCTACATTTTATTTGAGCAACACAAACCAAAACCATTATTTAATTAATTTTTAATATTTAAGCAAACTCACTTCTCTATGTCTTCATGCTTTATTTTGCTGAAAAAAATCACTGAAAAAAAGACACACCTAGCATTTCTGCCTGTGGCCATCTTGATTAAGGACAGATGATTAATTTAGCTTTTATTTCCTGGAATCCATCTGCCCTTAGCTCATGCATGCATGTAGGAGGGTGTGCTTAGTTGTGAAAACTTCTTCTCCACTCCTGAAGACCCCTGGGATGTATAATATATGCCTAGGCCTGGAAGCCAGGAAGTAACTGAAGAAATATTAAAAAAAAAAAGTCTAAAACAAGTAAACATAATAAACGTTCTATCTATTTTCGAATGCTAGCAGTATAAGAATTAATATACTGTCAATGTTGAGTGAGAGAGTGAAGTTCCACTTTAAGTGGAAGAGTGGAGGTTAAGAATTAAAGTGGACCTTCATCCTGAAAGACAATGTGGGTGTACCTGGCTCCAGCCCCACTTTCCACCACAATTAGATATTTTACAGTGCTTTTTATAAAACATTTTTGGACTGCAGGGCAACACTTTCTTCTTTTCTCAACTAGGCTTTGGGACCCGGCAGAGACATTCGGCAAATCCACACATGCATGGATTACCATGCACCAGCATGTAAGCACGGTACATCGAAGGAGGTCTAGGACCTCTTTTCCTGTGCATGCATGAGCACAGCTTGGTGTGCAGTATGTGCTGGACAATTGAAAATGGCGGTGTCAGTGGAGGGGGTATAGCTGTGACCAAGGGGACTGAAGTTCCTCCTAGAGGGTTCACCATCAGGGGTTAGGGTGAAATGCTAGATGCTAAAGTGCATGTCAACCCTAACAATCAACTTAACTGTTAATTGCTCCCTATTGGTCCAGAAACATACCATTAAATTTGTTTTGTTACATTTTGAAAAAAAACCCTCATAACTCTGCCAGAAATCTTGTGAACTGATAAATCCCTGTGGTCACTGTTTGCTCTCAGTTCTCTTTGCGGACTACAAAACACCCCACCGTTTGTTGTGAGAGGGTAGTCCTGCCATAGGGTGATAAATAGAGGAGAGATCTCAGCGCACTAATGGATAATGTCCAGTGTTATATGTCCATAAGTCCCAATAGAGTCTATGGCTAATAACCACTTCAGATGGCAGCCATCCCAGAGTGAGCTAACTCTGTATGCAAAATGAAAAAAGAGAAGAGAGGCGCCTTCTAAGTGCAGTATGAATGGAATGTTTATTCAACCACAATAATAAAAACTCACAATGTGAAGGTGTTTAAAAAGCCCATCAGTAAAATCGGTTCTGTGTCCTGCAGGGGTCCATCATGTGGGGTGCTGGCCGCTTGTGAGTTTTTATTATTGTGGTTTATTAAACATTCCGTTCATACTGCACTTAGAAGGCACCTCTCTTCTCCTTTTTCATTCTGCCAAGTGACAACACTTCTCCATAAATGTAGTATGGTGTGTGAGTGTTGTTATGAAAGAAAGTATATTTGTGGTAGAATTATCAGGCCAAACAAAAAAATATAGTAAACAATCTAAAAAAAAAAAAAGCTGGGCATTTTAATAATGCTGGTAGCGTTTGCTGTGTAAAGTCGTGTTAAAAACGCAAGTTTTTCACCGTTTGTTAGTGTTTTTGCATTAGTGTTTTTTAGCGGTTTTTTACAAAAAAAATGCTTTTTTTGGTCAAAAAGAGTCCAAAAATGATGGTTTGCCATGTTGTACCACAGTTTCACATGTTTTGCTGCGTTTTTCAGCGTTAGCATTTTTACAACTAAAAAACTCCTCTAGAAACCTACTAGTTCTGGGTTTTTTTCCAGCCAAAAAACACCCAGCCAAAAACCGCTGATTACAGCATGTGCATGGACACATAGGATAACATGCTGGGGAGTTTATTGGCTGTAGGAAAAAAACACCAAAAGCAAAAAACAGCAGATGTAAAAATGTCCAGTGTGCATGAGGACTAATGCAGGCCTTAGACGGGTCATTTTTTGCTGATCTCATTTATTTTTGTCGGTCATACTGGAAAATCCGCCAAAAACAGACTTTTTTTGCGTACATGGGTGGCAGCATCGGCAACGGGGCCAACCGATTTTTTGTTTATCGGCCGAAACGGCCCGTCTATGGCCTGCATACGGATGCATACGAAGTTGCAATATGTTACATTTTTGCTGTATGCCAGGAATAATTGAGTACTGTTCGTGATACTTTTTTTTTTTGCACTAACATACAGTTTTGAGGACAAGCTTTTGGGAATGTCCCCTTCTTCAGGTCCAAGCAGTACTGAACGCAAAGGTTTAACAGAATGTTAGAAGAGATGTAGGGGATGGGAAAACAAAAAGAGATAAGACACAGCAAAAGCAAAGTCTGGGGGGGGGGGGAGAACACTCACAGAGGCAGTCATGCTTGAGGTGATAGTCATAAAACTGTTGGATAATGATTGAGGAATCCCATATCCAAATTCAGGCCGTTATCTCTTGTGTCAAATTGTGTCTCTTGTGTCTTGTGTTGTATGCCATAAATGTTATAGGGAGAGTTAGCTACATCACACATCCTCTCTTTAGTAAGGTAAAATAACTGCATATGCAGCCACTACTTTTATAACATTTTAATCCTAGTTGGTTACTACAGGTAACTTTGCATTACTTAATTTTTTCTATAAGCCCCAAACAGTCAACCTCAGCTGGAATCTGAAGGGATAAAAAGGGACACCACTAAACTACCTCTGTAATAGGATTTATCATTGCATTCATTAGACTGGCACTTAATTAAAAAAAACACCCCTTCTTTTACAAAGTAACAATGGTGGTTTTATCTTTGTCCTCAACAAGGTCCCTTTTTTCTCAAACATATTTAAGTTTCTTTTGGGTTTTTTTTTTTTATTATTTGCCCTGGTAGTTTTAATTATATAATTTAAATTACGCTCATATGAAACACAGATCCAAAATGTTGTGAGTTTAGTTATCTAATGTATTAACAAAATGTTGTATTTTTAACACATGCCACAATGTTTAATGAGAAAAATACTAAAATCAAAGTGCATGGTACATTACCTTTTTTTTTAGTTTGTGTTTGTCTAAAGCTACATCAGCCTTGGTCTTTGAATATAAAAATTCATCAGCTGTCAGTTCCGTTGATGTCAAATGGAACACAGTGGCTGCATGCTCCCAATCTGATATCCATGCAGGTGTGAGTACATGACCCCAGATGTACCTTGGATACATTCAGGGCTGTGCACCCACACTCGTACCTGCACAGATGTCACATCGGGACCAGCATCTGAGCGCGTGCAGCCACTGTGATCTGACATCAATCAAACTGTCAGCACGGGAATGCACAAAACACCTGTGCTTACCATTGCAGGTGAATACAGCCCTCCATGAGACCTTAGAATTTGAATTATGCTAGATCTGAGCTGTAGGTGATAGAAAATAGGACACATTAACCAGATTGGTTAGTAAACAGTTAAATAGAAGGAATTGGACAGTGATACATGGATTTGAAGAGGGAATGGGTGATGACAGCATAGGGGTCAGAAAAAGCAAAGTAGAAAAGTTGCATTGGATAGACAATGAAAAGTTTGTAGCAAGGAGGGTGATCAGAAGGGAAGCAGCCGGGGTGAGAGGAGTGGGAAGCCCTGCTACATAAAGAATAGAAAGCCAGGCTGGGAGAAGATAAAAGGCGACCACAGAAGGGAATGCAGCTGATCAGCTGGGATTATGTCAGGAGACAAAAGGATGTAGGCAACAGCAGAGAAGAATATGTGGCCTGGATAGCTGGATCAGCGGGATAAGTAGTGAGACAGGATAGATGGGACTCAGATCACAGGAGTGGAGGAATGCAGGGACACTGACCAGGGCACAATCAACAGGACTGAGCAAGGAGAAAGATCGGAGCATGATTCCCGGGGGCGGGGGGCACTTTTCAGCTGCCTGGACCCCCCTGTTGAAATTATGACGCCCGGACCCCCTACAGGAGGATCGGAGCTAACCCCTTATCAGCGGCCCGCCTTGTAACCCAGTAATACACAAGGCTCTATTGTTTTGTAAATATTTTAAAGTTGACAATGAATTACAGCATGACTGTTTTAGCCAAGGAATTTATCTATTTAAATAAACAAGCTGTTAAAAATGAGTAAGGCCTCATGGACACTGGGGGTCATGGGGTGGTGGAAACAATTGGTTGAATAATATTTTTACCACCCCTCAACTGCCTACCTAAAAGATAAAATCTGAAGGGGCTGTGTGTGGCAGCAATGCTTTACCTCAAGGCTGTGGCAAAAATTATTCCCCCAGTTGCATTAGGTGGGCAGTACGGCCCCCAAAATGAAACCCTTTAAACTGAATGGGATAATTACATATTAAATCTCCATTTGGCTTTTGAAAAACCTTTGTATGTAAGTACTGCTTGGACCTTAGAATAAGTAGGTAGGGCCTGAAGGTTTGTCTTTTACATATATAAATAAAGTGTTAATTGCATTAATATGGTCAAAATTGCCTTAAGCATGATGGAAGATATTGATCCAGTTATGTAATTGTCCTACATTCCTCAATTCTTTCCTGAACCCATAGGCAGGTGTAGTCTAGTTTCTCTACTATAGGTGGTGCTGGTCCGGAGAGCAGTGCAGTTGGGGGGGGGGCAAATCAAGAGAAATCGGGTTTCTCCAGGATTCCCTTGGTTCTCTGGAGCAGTGTTTCGGTTTACTGTGCTGCATCCAGGTGACCCAGGCAGCCATCTTGGGTCACGCATTGTGTTCCTCGGTCCCTGCCTCTGGGTTTTGGTGCACCTTTGCAAAGTGGCTAGTGTAGGCAAAGCATACCCGTCTGTCAGGGACAGCACTAGCGGCAGAGAGAGGTTCCAGGGGAGTAGGGAAAACTGGGGGCCTAGACTGCGACACAAGACAGTCACAAGACACAAGAGAGCTTCCTTTTTGGGTTGGACCAGCCAGCCCACAGGTGCTGTCTACAGTTCAGGCTTACTCTCCACTGATTCTCCGCTCCATTGACTGTAAGGTTTTGGTTTTGGTCAGGTGAGCTTCCCCCATCAGGCAGTTGTACTGTTGCAATTTCTTTAATACATCAGTTACTGCATTTCAGGCCTCTGTGTGTTTTAGTGCTGCCATGCCACACTGCACCTACCCAACAAACCTGTGGAAGACTTTTATGCTAACCCTAATCCTAATGCACTTAGGTCACCAATACAAACATATTATGTTATCCTGTCTATTCCACGGTGGTTTTTATCCCTTGCTTGACACAGATTCGAATTATATTCTTTTATATGCTTTTGTGCTACATGTGATGTTCTGTTTATAAACACTTATTCAATCATCTACAGACTTATGAGCCCATGGGCTCACATCAAATGACATGGGCTAACATCATATAACATCTTGTAGGTTTTGCATCATTTTTCTAGTGGACCTCTTTGGTTGCTATGAGCATCAGCTCTACTGTTATTTTGATGTCCTGGCCCTGTTTTTACTGTAACAAATATTCCTATACCGTCACAGTTCCTTGTTGATAAAAACAGAGTTGGGCTGATATGTTTCAAGGCCCATAGTAACAGTGTTAGTATGGTTAATTCTAAAGGTAACTCTGTCTGTAATATATGTATATGACTTTAAAAATGTGGCCGCACGCAGGCTGAGACTGAAGCTTGATAATTGTTGAGATGAAAATAGCTTTTGTCTTTATATTGCCATACCAAAGTGTGAATTGCTAACCAAACGTGGCATATTGTCTGGCAAAAGCTTCTTGAAAGGCTGCCAGTGGTTCACTACCTACACAGAAATGAGAGGCCCTTGCTTTTCCAGTTCTTTAATAACTGTACAGACTTGTAAAATAAATAAAATAGAGACAGAAATATATATATTTTTATGAATGATTCAGTCACTGCTACAATTTTATGACTACACTCTGTTTTGCCTACATGAAATAAAGTGCTGTAATGCAGAGTTGCAATATATTCTTTTAAACCGAATTACATACAATGAAAGCTTTATATACTCCATGTTGATTACTAAAATATTTGCTTTAATTATGTATGAATAATTTATTCCCCCCCAAAAATGGGGCAGAAGTTCATGTGTTCTCGGCTGTATGTTTGAATGCTGTTTGTACTAGAATCGGTTGTTATGTCCTACCTGAGGCTTGCTGGGAAATAACCCAGTGCAGCTTTTTGTAATTTATACTTAATATGACTGAACATGTCCTTTCATTTAACTGAATAAATATGTTTTATTTGATTTAAGAATGTGGTCTGGCTCTGTTTCAAAGTGGAGATTCAGTTAGCTAGGGGACCCCTTTAGTACAGAACTATACAAGAGATTTGTTTGGTACTCACTAAACAGATGGCCCAAATAGTTTCCTATGGTATAAGCTACATGAGTAGTATGTAGTAGCAATCCAGTTGCACTTAACTAGATTATTATGCAATCATTGGGGTTGATTAAATAAAACTGGAGCGTGCGAAATCTGGTGCAACTGTGCATAGAAACCAATCAGCTTCTAATGTCAGCTTGTTGATTTAAAGTGTTCCTAAACCCGCAACAGTAAAATCAATCTGTATATGCAGTAAAGCATGCTTGTTATACTCACTGTGGAACCTAAGGGGTTAATCCTCTGCATTGTGTAAAAATGCTGTTTGATCCTGACTTCTCTGTTCCTCCCTGTCTTCCAGTGCCCTACTCTTATCTCCTGATAAAACATCCTGTAGAGAAACTCTGCACATGCTCAATTTGGTGTGTAGTGCTAGAGAGGTTTTTTTTTTCTTGGGAGAGTGCATGTGATCAGTACAGGGCCAATCAGCACTGTCCAGACAGAGGTCAGGGGTTCTGCATCCTCCTAGAGCAGAAAGAAAAATGACATGCTTTAGTGCTCTGCTGGACACTGATAGAAGTCACAAGACTGCTCTAACTGCTGATGAGAAAAGGTATTTAACAGTTTATATTTGCTAAAATAATTGTATTTCCATGTAGTGTGTACTGTGGGAGACCAGATATAGTGAATGCAGGGTCCTGGGTTTAGTAACACTTTAAGCTTTGACAATAAAACCTGGAAGCTGATTATTTTTTATGCAGAGCTGCACCAGATTTTTCACTCTCCAATTTTAGTAAATTAACCCTGTTGCCTGTAACCTCTCCACAGCTGATCTTTTCCTCATAAAACTTACAATGCTGTGTCTTTGTGTGGAAAGGATAGTCTTTTGGAAAAGCATGGCTTTTGCTTTCTTATGTCTATGTGTCTGTCCTATGTCTAAATCTTCTTTGAATAATAGTCCAATGCACAGTGTCTCACACTGCAGATATAAACGTATTAGGTACAAGGGACAAGAGGGAGGAACGCAAGACAAAAAAGGTATGTTTTTCAGGATGCTGCTTTGGCATAATTAGGCATAACATTCCTTGATGGTCATAAACAATGACAAATCTTCACTTTTTCACATTTAGGTCAACTTTAACAGCTAGTGATTTTAGCTTCTAAAAATCACCAGAGTAGCTCTAACCTTAAAGTGGTTGTAAACCCTTCCATATGTCCAGTGAAGTGACTGGCCTCAAGTAATACACAGAGAAACAAATCCTCCTACATAAATTGTATCTGTTTATCTGCAGTCTTCTCTTCTCTACATTTATTCAAAGTCCTGAATTTATAAAGCTTGTCTGAAAGTTCAGAAAAAGGGGCCAGAGATCTGAAATTATACTCTGCAGAGCTCAGTGGGGAGAGCTCTGAGAACTGATTGGAGGGAAGGGAAGCACCAACCTTCACACAGCTGCTTATGTTTAGGGCAGTATGCAACCAGAGATAAATGCCTGAAACGCAGACTACCTACATTCAGGCCATTTGTCCCTGGCAACATACTGCCTTAAACATACAGCCATGGCCAAAAGTTTTGAGAATTACACAAATATTAATTTACCTGCAAGGAACATGTGCAGTCATCATTGCTTTGCACAAAAAGGGATTCACAGGCAAGGATATTGCTGCTACTAAGATTGCACCTAAATCAACCATTTATCGGATCATCAAGAAATTCAAGGAAAAAGTTTCTTTTGTTGTGAAGAAGGCTTCAGGATGCCCAAGATAGTCCAGCAAGCATCAGGACCATCTCTTAAAGTTTGCTTCCCTTTTTGACACCAGGCCATCCTCCAAAAGTCTTTGCCCCACTGTGCGTGCAGATGTACTCACACCTGCCTACTGCTATTCCTGAGCAAGCTCTGCACTGTGGGATTTACTCAGT
Source organism: Staurois parvus (assembly GCF_062004578.1). Lineage (NCBI taxonomy): Eukaryota > Metazoa > Chordata > Amphibia > Anura > Ranidae > Staurois > Staurois parvus. The sequence goes on along the minus strand of NW_028317809.1, from coordinate 4,309,043 downwards.
TATAGTTCAGTTGGTTCAGCTGCGGGATTGGGGCAGCACTAGTGCAGAGCTTGCTCAGGAAACATGGTATGAGTCAGAAAAGTATATAACTGTGGTTGGGGCTGGTGCAGGAACATACAGTTAGGTCCATATATAATTGGACACAGGCACAATTTTAGTTTTAATGCAGATATTTACCAAAACATATTCAAGCTATAGTTATATAATGGATATGGTCTAAAAGTGCACACTCTCAGGTTTAATTTGAGGGTATGTACATCCAAATTGGAATGGTCTAGTAATTACATCTCTTAAGAGTAGCCAATCCCCCCCTTTTTCAAGGGACCAAAATTAATTGGACAATTGAATATACCGTATTTTTCGCTCCATAAGACGCACTTTTTTCCCCCCAAAAAAGAAGGGAAAATGTCAATGCGTCTTATGGAGCGAATGTAAAGCGGCTGGTCTGGTATTTCTGCCGCCACCATGTCAGAATACTGGGCTGGCTGCTCAGCTCTTCTCTCCTGCAGGACCTTACCTGTTCCTCACTCCAGCGCTGCAGTCTTCCCGCGGCGGCATCTGTGACAGCCGGGTGCCTACTGTGCATGCGCGAGAATCGCTGCGTTTTGTGAATGTTCTGGCGTCTTCTGGGACACATGACAGGTCCCAGAAGGCTCCGGACCATTGACAAAGCGCAGCGCTTCTCGCGCATGCGCAGTAGGCACCTGGCTGTCACAGAAGCTGCCGCGGGAAGAAGAAGGAAGAACAACTCAGCGGAAGCGGGTACCTGTCAAATTCAGGTACCCGCTCCCCCTCCCTCCCCAAAGGTTGACAGTTTCTGGTAATCTCCTTTACTGTCTGCAGTCTCTGGTCATTCCCTGTACTATGTCTGCAGTTTCTGGTCATCTCCTGTACTATGTCTGCAGTCTCTGGTCATCTCCTGTACTGTGTCCGCAGTCTCTGGTCATCTCCTGTACTGTGTCTGCAGTCTCTGGTCATCTCCTGTACTGTGTCCGCAGTCTCTGGTCATCTCCTGTACTGTGTCCACAGTCTCTGGTCATCTGTACTATGTCCGCAGTCTCTGGTCATCTCCTGTACTGTGTCCGCAGTCTCTGGTCATCCCCTGTACTGTGTCCACAGTCTCTGGTCATCTCCTGTACTATGTCCGCAGTCTCTGGTCATCTCCTGTACTGTGTCCGCAGTCTCTGGTCATCTCCTGTACTGTGTCCGCAGTCTCTGGTCATCCCCTGTACTATGTCCGCAGTCTCTTGTCATCCCCTGTACTGTCTGCAGTCTCTGGTCATCTCCTGTACTGTGTCCGCAGTCTCTGGTCATCTCCTGTACTGTGTCTTCAGTCTCTGGTCATCTCCTGTACTATGTCCGCAGTCTCTGGTCATCTCCTGTACTATGTCCGCAGTCTCTGGTCATCTCCTGTACTGTGCAGTCCATTGGTTCAGAATATTTTTTTTCTCCTCTAAAACCTAGGTGCGTCTTATGGTCAGGTGCGTCTTATGGAGTGAAAAATACAGTAATCATAAATAAAATGTTCATTTTTAATATTTGGTTTTGTATCATTTACTGGCAGTGACTGCCTGAAGTCTGGAACCCATGGACATTATCAAAGACTGGGTTTCCTCCTTTCTGATGCTTTGCCAGGCTCTAACTGCAGCTGTCTTCAGTTGTTCTTTGTTTGAGGGTTCTTCTGCCTTTAGTTTTGCCTTCAACAGGTGAAATTGGGTTGAGATCAGGTGATTGATTCGGCCATTGCAGAATATTCCACTTCTTTTCCTTCAAAAGCTCCTGGGTTGCTTTTGCAGTGTGTTTTGGATCATTGTCCATCTGTACTATGAAGCGCCGTCCAATAACGTTTTCTGCATTTGGCTGAATCTGGGCTGACAGTATATCTCTAATCATTACAGAATTCATCTGGCTGCTTCTGTCTTCTGTCACATCATCAATAAACACCAATGACCCAGTGAGACTGGAAGCCATGCATGCCCATGCCATCACACTGCCTCCACCATGTTTTACAGATGACGTTGTGTGCTTTGGATCATGAGCTGTTCCAAGCCTTCTCCACACGTTTTTCTTCCCATCATTCTTGTACAGATTAATCTTAGTTTTCTCCATCCAAAGAATGCTTTTCCAGAACTGGTCTGGCTTTTTTAGATGTTTTTTGGCAAAGTCTAATTTGGTTTTTCTATTCTTCAGACTTATGAATGGTTTGCACCTTGTGGTGAACCCTCTGTATTTGCTCTTGTGAAGTCTTCTCTTGATTGTAGACTTTGACAATGATACACCCACCTCCTGGAGAGTGTCCTTCACTTGTCTGGATATTGTGAATGGGTTTCTCTTTACCATAGAGAGGATCCTGCAATCATCCACCACTGTTGTCTTCCATGGACGTACATGCCTTTTTAAGTTGTTGAGCTCACCAGTGCATTCTTCTTTCCTCAGAATGTACCAAACTGTTGATTTGGCCACTCCTAATGTTGCTGCTATCTCCCTGATGGATTTGTTTCATTTTTAAAGCCTTACAATGGCCTGTTTCACTTGCATGGACAGCTCCTTTGAATGCATGATGTAGGTTCACAGCGATAGATTCCAAATGCAAATACCACACTTAGAATCAACTCCAGACCTTTTACCTTACTTAATTGATGAAGAAATAACAAAGGAGTAGCGCACACATGGCCATGAAACAGCTTTTGATTCAATTGTCCAATTACTTTTGGTCCCTTGAAAAAGGGGGGATGATTACTCCTAGGAGCTGTAATTCCTAAACCCTTCCTCCAATGTGGATGTACATACCCTCAAATTAAACCTGACAGTGTGCACTTTCAGCCCATATCCATTATATAACTATAGCTTGAATATGTTTTGGTAAATACCTGAAAAAAGCTAATATTATGCCTGTGTCCAAATATATATGGACATAACTGTATGCCATGTACTCAGTTATAGTTCAGTTGATTCAGCTGGGGGATTGGGGCACCACCAGTGCAGAGCTTGTTCAAGGGAGCAGTAGGCAGGTGTGAGTACATCTGCACAAACAGTGGGGCAAAGACTTTTGGAGGATGGCCTGGTGTCAAGAAGGGCAGCAAAGAAACCATTTCTCTCCAGGAAAAACATCAGGGACAGAATGACATTCTGCAAAAGGTACAGGGATTGGACTGTTGAGGACAGGGGTAAAGATATTTTCTCTGATGAATCCCCTTTCTGATTGTTTGGGGCATCCGGGAAAAAAATCTTGTCCGCAGAAGAAAAAGTGAGCGCTACCATCAATCCTGTGCCATGCCAACAGAAAAGCATCCTGAGACCATTCATGGGTGGGGTTGCTTTTCAGCCAAGGAAGTGGGCTCACTCATAATTTTACCTAAACACACAACCATGAATAAAGAATGGTACAGAAACATCTGCAACAAGTGCAACTTCTCCCAGCCGTCAAAGAACAGTTTAGTGATGAACAATACCTTTTTTTTAGCATGATGGAGCACCTTGCCATAAGGCAAAAGTGATAACTAAGTGGCTTGGGGAACAAAACATCAAGATTTTGGGTCCATGATCAGGAAACTCCCCAGATCTTGATCCTATTGAGAACTTGTGTTCAAACCTCAAGAGGCGGGTGAACAAAAAACCCACACACAAATTTTGACAAATTCCAAACATTGATTATGCAAGAATGGGCTGCCCTCAATCAGGATGTGGCCCAGAAATTGCTTGACAGCATGCCAGGGGGAATTGCAGAGATCCAATTGTCAATAAAAACCTTTGACACTTATGAAATGCTTGTAATTATACTTCAGTGTACCATAGTAACATCTGACAAAAAGATCTAAAAACACTGAAGCAGCAGACTTTGTGAAAATTATTATTTGTGTCATTCTCAAAACGTTTGGCCAAGGCTCTGTTCAGCATCCAACCCTGTCTAGCTACAGCAGCTATCAGCCTCATAGACTTTGACAGGCTGACAGCGGTGGGGTGGATGGTACACCTGTATTTTCCACTCACACATAAACAACAACCCTCATGCATTGAAGCTAAACACCCTGGGAACATGAGGTCCAACACTTTTAGATGCTCCTTATAACATAGCAGATCTACTCTAAAGTGGAAGCCTACCTACAACTATGTACTGCAGTGAGGCAAGCTTATGTTGACATGTCTCTTTATAACTCTTTAGGACTGCAGCATGGAGACCTTTCTTTCACCTCTAGACCTTCAGTGACAATCAGGGTGTGTTGGAAACTAAAATTAAAGCTCCTCTCTCTCTAGCACACATTTTCCATATATTCTTTTCAACCAGTGTATGCATGCCAACATATAACATTTATATGTCTCCATATCAGTTCATGCCTAAATAAACACACTGTATGAGTCAGAAAAGTATATAACTATGGTTGAGACTGGTGCAGGAACATATGTCATGTACTCAGTTATAGTTCAGTCTTTGTCCAATGTAACATTTCATACTTCATAATTCTCAAAAGAAAGTCTGCAACTTGAAGATGATCATTATTCTAAGATGACTTGACAAACTTAATATTGAAACTGGAGAGTCAGGCTGCAAGTGAGTGACACCATCATCGTGGGAAGAAGCAAATATAAGATCACAGTCTTGCTGTTTAAGTCTCGTACAGAAATATGAAGCTGCCAAGTGATTTATTCCACCACAAAAGAGGTTAAATAGAAAAAAAACACTTTATTAGAAAAAATTAAAACAACACAGATGACAGAAAAGCCTGGAGGCCTAACTGAAAGAAGTCTGGGTAAATCATTGCATGGTTCCCATGGATCAAGGATGGTTTTGATGTACGCTATCAAGAGAAGGACTTAGATATGTAATTTATCATCACATTATCATAGAGTAGTATTGTGGCATTTTCAGGACAATCCCTTTCTAGCCAAGTTCCACATTTCTTTGTTTTATTGTGAATTCTTTCCAAGTCTTTTTTTCCAAAAAAGTTAGATATGATCAGCATTGTGTTGGCCTCCCATAGAGAGGGCTGGATTGAATGATTTCAGGGTGAATATTCTACAGGAGTCATCCAAAGGATACATGACCAGATAAACTTAAACAAAACAACATAATGAGGCAATGAAACTTTCAAAGGGGTCTGGATTCAACCCTGGTCCAATTAATGAATCCGTACAAATTAAAAACTCCTTTGTATTAATTTGTATTATTAAAATAATATTAAAATTGTACCCAACAGGGGTGGACTGACAACTCATGGGACCCCCGGGCAATAGGGGATCATGGGGCCCCTGTGTCCTTGCTCAAACTCAAGAAAGCCTATGAAAAAGGTACCAGGGGCATGTCTTGGGGCCCCCTACTGACCCCGGGCTCTCGGGCAGTGCCCGAGTTTCCAAATGGTCAGTGTGGCAGGCGCAGCACTATGTAGTGCCTTGTGCGCTGTGGCATTAGAATAATTATGCAATTGCTGTTTCTTTTGTTTGATTAGACTGACTTTACTCTGTAATTCCTCTAATGCCGTTCTATGGATGCAGTAGGTTTAAAGAGCACACCAAATACTTTAGTTAACGTCTTTAATAACTTCAATCTTCTTCATATAACACTGCTTACAATGGCTTGTTTCGTTTATCTTACAGTGGCTTATTTCTTTTGTATTACAATGGTTCAATTCGTATTACAGTGACTTGATTCGGTGGATTATATCGATGGAACTACAAGTAAACACATACAACAGATTTTACATACAGATCTACCTGCACTGTTAAACAATAGAGGAACACATAAGTGCATTAAATACCTATTTGGCCTTCTCTGCTTCCATAGAGCTTCTCTAACTGGAACTTTGTCTGTTTCCTCTTCTGTCTGATGAGCAAGTGACTCTAGAACAATCTAGCAGGGAGTTTTACACAGGCACAAATGTGAAACTGGCTGGGATTGGTTAAGGCTCTGTACAGTGTGAGGATGGCTGTGATTGGCTCACCTTGTACTGACTCTTAAAGGCATATTTTCCTTTTCTGCTTCTGCTAACACAATGAATATATAAATGTCATATAACATTCAAAGACATAAATTACAGCAATGATTCTGCTTTTGGCTTTAACATATGCACATATATACTGTACTGAGGTTATTGGCAGGTTTGGTATACACATATACGTGAACCATATTAGCAATTTAGGACTGGTCTTAGCTGGCAAGCTACACTCCCACCAAAATTACCTATAATTCTATGTTCTCAGTAATAGTATTCGAACATGAATTTGAGGAATTTTCCATCAGTTTCTCAACTCTCAAGTGTCTTTGTTACTCTCAAGCAGAACAACTAACTTTTGTATTGGACGTTCCAACTTGAGTGGAGTTGTGAGACGTTTTCCCTTTTTGTCCAGTTTTGAGTCTCCCATTTGTAACAAAACTCTTCTTACTAGTCCTTTTTTGTCCTTTCGAGCTTCTAGGACTTTGGCCAATTTCCATTGACTTCTAGGCAAGTCGTCTTCCTTTACTAACACTATGTCATCAACATGAACATTTCTTCTAGGCGTTTGCCATTTACTTCTTCGTATGAGATGAGCTACATACTCCTTGCTCCATCTATTCCAAAACTGCTCTGATAGATATTGAACTCTTCGCCATCTTTTCCTTGCGTATAAATCCTCTTTGGTGAAGTTGCCAGGCGGTGGCTGTATGTAATCAACCTTAAGGTGAAGTAGATGGTTGGGTGTTAGAGGTTCCAAGCTTCTTGGGTCGTTGATGTTGTTGACTGTAAGTGGACGACTGTTAACAATAGACATTACTTCATAAAAATAGTATCCTAAGTGAAGCATCATCTAATCTTCCGGGCATTCTTTTTCAACACTGAACTTAGTACGTTTCTTGCAGTTCTGATTTGCCTCTCTGTGGTGGTTTATGTAAGGATATATTTTACTTATAAAGGGCGTGTCCCTTTCCCTTAGATGAAATATTACAGTGCCTCCAGCCGTTAAAATACGGCAAATATTTAGTATACCAATAATTTGGACACCTTGATAATTTGATCACCACTTATTATTATACCTTGAATTCTTTTAGCCAATATGATTTCGTACCATACACACAAAATTTGCCTTATAATAGGTAAATATAAAAATTTATTTATGTACAAAAATTATATATATATTAACACAAAACGCAAAAGACTGGTGATAAATGAATATTGGTACACACAATCAAAAACATATCCTACCAATGTAAGACACAATAATAAGGTTTCTAACTAATTACATCAATATCACAATTTTTAAATGATCTGATTATTTATTAAATTTATTAATAATTAATAATTTCGAGTATCTCAAAGGTTATATTCTCACAAGCCGTGGCCATAGGATTGCAAGAAGCTAGCCCTTGATATTTTATACTCTTGATTATTAATATTCAATAAATTATGAAATATGAAAAAAATTTATAATATGGCAACAAACAATTTTTAACAGTAAAACAGGATCTCTCTACATATATCTGACTACCCAATATTGTTGTGATACACTAAGGTAATTTTATGATTCCACACAACAGAGAAAATAGGTAATACAAAATCAAATAAACAATCTCACCGCACCCGGCATTCAGACTAGGCAACTCTCCCGTGGATTTAGCTGGCAGTGGAATGCCTTTAGAAATGATATTATAGGGCAAGTGATAGATATTTAGTATGGGAGAATGTAGGAAGTTATAAGGATAGAGGTTTAGAAATTTAGTTAAAGTTTTAGGAAGTTTGAAAGTATGGAAGAGTAGTTATTCAGAATCAGGTCTTTCTTCAGTCAGGTTTTCTTTTGCTGAGGTCTTTTCTTTTGATGAGTTTTTTCTTGATGAGGTTTTTTTCTTGATGAGGTTTTTTTTTTCTTAAAGGTACAAGGGCTTTTATACCAACTAATCCATTGTTCTAAGATACCTTCCCACCAGGCTTCTTGATTGGCTAGTTGAGAAATGTGTGTACATAAGCTATTTCTCACCTGCCCGCCAGGTGGCGGTCATGTATCATAGAACAATTTGAGTATTTGAGATGACTCATACCTCGGGTGGAATCTTAAGGTAATTTCAGGGATCAAATATACGTCTTTTTCCAGATATAAGTGATCATACCTATAATATTCTAAATAGGGACCATGGAATATAGGTGTATATTCAGTTATTCCTTCTTGAAATACCATCCTGTTTGTTTCCTGATAAGACATGTAACTAATGCTAGTTTATAATACATCTTACTTTCCATCATCTCAATACTCAAGTTAGTGATATATAGTTCCCATTGCTGAATATTTAGTGGTGTGTAAAACCTATCCTTTATAACATCTCATTTATAATATATTTTTGTAGTATATCTTTGTAATTATATACAGTCAATTTTTAGACTTAAATGTCCTGAATTTCACTTCTTTGTTTTAGAACCAACATTTTCTATGTGTAGGGAAAAACTCTCTGTTTGCCTGGCTCTTGTATTGGAATCACGGTAAACAACTGTTAATGCTTTCACCCTTGGTGGACAATAGTATATTGTGATAGTTTCAGAGGTCTGTTGGTTTATCACACTCTACAAGGTTTGGGTAAGCTCTCAGACAATCAGTTTGGTTCCTCTATTGTCATGTCCAGACCTTGTATATGTTTACCTGCTTATTGAAGTCTGAATAATGGTGTTTGACCACCTGTAGAACTTCAAAATAGTATTGTCTCTAGGAGGAAAAAAAAAATCCCTTCACCCACCGTCTACATCTCTCCAGCCAGATGGTCATTCCACTTTCCAACCAAGACAAATTAACCCTTAACATCCGGCTATGCTGACTTGATGTTATATAGGATTATGTCTTGATAAAATCATGTTTTTGAGACATAATTTAAAAGGTCCACAACATCTCCCAGACTCCGCCTATATGGCTTGCATGTGGAGCATTCATGTGAAAATCACACTGTTTCTCTAACAAGTACTCAGTTACTTTTTCTTTATTAATCTCTTTTAGAGCCTTGTTCAATTCATTCTTTGCTCCAGGTCCTTGGTCAGATCTAAGTTTTCTGACAGTACCTCTAATGGCTATGAAACATCTTAAGGCGTTGATAAACTCATCGGTTGACATATCTTCCAACATTTCCAGGTGAATTGCTCTGCAGCTTAGACACGTAAATATCAGTCCATATCTCTTGTACTCCTTGCGGTTTTATTTGGTGATAAGTGGGCCGAAGCAATCCATTCCGCTATAAAGAAATGGTGGTGATGGGTATACACGATCAGCTGGTAGATCAGCCATTCTTTGTTCTTCTGTAGGTCTACGTGCCTTTCTACAGATTACACATTTACTTATGTACTTCGCTATAACTTTGCTTCCTTTCACTATCCAGTAACCACCTTCTCTCAAACAGCTTTGAGTAAAGCTTCTTCCTTGATGCAAGGATTTGTTGTGGTAGTGATTGATAATCAATCTTGTGAAGGTTGAATTTTTGGGTAGAATTGCTGGATGCTTAACTCTATTAGGTAGCGACGCATTTTCCAGCCTCCCTCCCACCTTCAGTATACCATCCTGCAGAATGAGATTAAGCTTGTACAATGGGTGGTTGTTTGGAAGTCTCTTAGGTTCTTGACTAAGTCTCTTCAATTCTTCACTGTAGAATCTTTGATGAATGAGTCTTATAACCGTTTCTTCAGCTTTCACTCTTTCCTCTATATTCAACGATTCTTTCTTTCTGATTCCTTTTGCTAAGCGTTGAATTCGAGCTACTATGTTTATGACTGTATTCCACTTTGAACATCTGGCTAGTCGTTCAAGTATGTCATCTTGACACTTGGGGGCAGTGCTCAATGTATGAACTAATTATTCACAAAACATGCAAGGATAAATAATAAAAATAAATGAGTTCATAAATATAAACATACGTCCAGCCACCATAACAGTGATAGTCCAATATCAACTTAATGTCAATCTTGAAAACAAACACCCATGTGCAAATCCGACACCAGGTGAAATGAATACACTCACCAGACCTACTTGCTGATTATATTATAAACCAGCTTGATAGCATTTTGCTCTGGGAGCAATGATCTGCAGGATATCCCAGTAGAGAAACAGCAACCAATAGTGATCCAATCAGCACATATGGAACAGCTAGGCAGCACATATGGAACAGCTAAGCAGAAAATGATCTTCCAATAACATGGGCAAAGCTCGAGGAACAAGAAGAGATATGATGGTGCAGTATGTTTAAAACCAGTAAAATTTTATTAATAAAGTATTGCACTCACAAAGAAGGTGTCTAGCCGACACCAGCAATGACAGCCTCTAAAATGCCACATCCACAAGGGAAAAACCAAGGGATGAACCTCCTGCACTGCGATCAACACAACCGACAGCTGGGAGGATCGTTCCAACGTCACGCCCACTAGGCTAGGTCCAACGCATTTCGTCACTTGACGTCTTCAAGGGGCGGAGTGGATATCACACGTCTGCTCATAAAATATATACCCTTTCCGCATACGAGATCAGCTGCAGTCGATCAGCACATCAATCTGATACCAAACTACAACTCAGTCTCCGCAGTCAATAGGAATATGTGGCAATAACATATAACAGCAAATTGGTGTGGCATAATCAAATGGTCATAATAAAAATAACATATAAATACACAAATGGTCCTATGGAAATATAGGTGAGTATTAAACATATATATATGCTAAGAGTGGTAGTAGAAATATACATAATCTCAAACTTACATCAGAAGGATGATAATAACAAAACATAGAACTCTGTATAAAAAACTACCACCAAAGACAAACAATAAAGATGATATGTATGGGGATAATAACCATAATCTGCTCATATAGAGGGCCAAACATTGGAATGGTACCCCATCCACAAATCTAACCATCCTTAATTTAACCTCGAGAGGTATATGGAAATCCCCATTAACATCTAGCTTAACCTCCAAGGGATATAAAATATTCCCAATTTAAAAAATGCACCAGTATTATTCGATCTAAACTTCGATCAAAAAAATCGAATAATCCATTAAGAAAAAAATCAGATCAAACAAGATTGACCTATAAAAAAATTTGATCAAAAGTTGATCGACCCACAAAAATAGTAAACCATATTCTAAATTAAATGGAACAAGCGAGATATTATAGTAAGATAAAAAATGCAATCCACCAATCGAATGATCATTATAGAAATTCGATCAAAAAATGATCAATCTGCAAAAAAAAAAAAAAAAGATTGACCTACAAAAATTATAAACCATAATCTGAACTAAATAAAACAAAACAAACAAAATGACCTCAAAAATTGGTCAAGAAACAGTTTAGATCAATATCGATGTTTAATCCATTGGGTTTTAAAGTATTAAGTGAATAAATACAAAATGTTTCTCTATTAGAGGTTTCATTAATCATGTCAGTGCCTCTCCAGTGTTCATTAATCTTATCTATACCATAGAAGGTCAGTAAACTAGGATCACTATTATGTTTAAGTTTAAAGTGTCTGGAGACACTGTGTTTATCAAACCCCTTCCTAATATTATTAAGATGTTCACCTATTCTAGTCCTCAGACATCTGCCTGTCCTTCCCACATACTGAAGATGGCACGGACATTCTAATACATAGACTACATAGGATGTACTGCATGAGATAAAGGAATCGATCTTAAATTCTTTATTTGTAGATGTTGAACAAAATTCTTTTCTTTTGATCCTAAGATCTTTCTTCACTGTTTTACACGCTTTTGGCCAATTTTGCGGAAGGATGATATTCTTAAAAAGATCATTCCTCCCAAACCTAGATTTGTCTATAGGAAGAATAAATCGTTGCGGTCTAGGCTAGCTCATAATGTAATAATGTAATAGATCCTCCCAAAGTTATTAATTTCTTTTCAGATTTAAGAGGTTTTTTTCATTGTAATAAATGTAAGGAGTGTAAAACAGTGAAGAAAGATCTTATCTCATGCAGTACATCCTATGTAGTCTATGTATTAGAATGTCCGTGCCATCTTCAGTATGTGGGAAGGACAGGCAGATGTCTGAGGACTAGAATAGGTGAACATCTTAATATTAGGAAGGGGTTTGATAAACACAGTGTCTCCAGACACTTTAAACTTAAACATAATAGTGATCCTAGTTTACTGACCTTCTATGGTATAGATAAGATTAATAAACACTGGAGAGGCACTGACATGATTAATGAAACCTCTAATAGAGAAACATTTTGTATTTATTCACTTAATACTTTAAAACCCAATGGATTAAACATCGATATTGATCTAAACTGTTTCTTGACCAATTTTTGAGGTCATTTTGTTTGTTTTGTTTTATTTAGTTCAGATTATGGTTTATAATTTTTGTAGGTCAATCTTTTTTTTTTTTTTGCAGATTGATCATTTTTTGATCGAATTTCTATAATGATCATTCGATTGGTGGATTGCATTTTTTATCTTACTATAATATCTCGCTTGTTCCATTTAATTTAGAATATGGTTTACTATTTTTGTGGGTCGATCAACGTTTGATCGAATTTTTTATAGGTCGATCTTTTTTGATCAAATTTTTTCTTAATGGATTATTCGATTTTTTTGATTGAATTTTAGATCAAATAATACTGGTGCATTTTTTAAATTGGGAATTTTTTTATATCCCTTGGAGGTTAAGCTAGATGTTATTGGGGATTTCCTTATGCCTCTTGAGATTAAATTAAGGATGGTTAGATTTGTGGATGGGGTACCATTCCAATGTTTGGCCCTCTATATGAGCAGATTATGGTTATTATCCCCATACATATCATCTTTATTGTTTGTCTTTGGTGGTAGTTTTTTATACAGAGTTCTATGTTTTGTTATTATCATCCTTCTGATGTAAGTTTGAGATTATGTATATTTCTGCTACCACTCTTAGCATATATATATGTTTAATACTCACCTATATTTCCATAGGACCATTTGTGTATTTATATGTTATTTTCATTATGACCATTTGATTATGCCACACCAATTTGCTGTTATATGTTATTGCCACATATTCCTATTGACTGCAGAGATTGAGCTGTAGTTTGGTATCAGATTGATGTGCTGATCGACTGCAGCTGATCTCGTATGCGGAAAGGGTATATATTTTATGAGCAGACATCTGATATCCACTCCGCCCCTTGAAGACGTCAAGTGACGAAACACATTGGACCTGGTCTAGTGGACGTGATGTTGGAACGTTCCTCCCAGCTGTCGGTTGTGTTGATCGCAGTGCAGGAGGTTCATCCCTTGGTTTTTCCCTTGTGGATGTGGCATTTTATGCAGGCCATAGATGGGTCGAAAATCGGCCGATTTTTCGGCCGAAAATAAAATCGGCCGATTTTCGGATCGTTAGTGGGCGATTTGGTCGGCCGGTTTTCGGTATTTTGGCCGTTTTTTTAAATCGGGAAAGTTGGAAAAAAATCGGCCGATCGGCCGATTTTCGCGGCAATAATGGGCTAATCGGCCGATTTTTTACCGATAAAAAATCTGCGCATGAGCAGTGACCTGCAAGAGGAAGACAAAAAGAAGAAAAAGAAGAAGAGGATGAAGATGATGAAGAGGAAGAAGAAGTAGAAGAAGAGGATGATGTGATGAAGAGGAAGAAGAAGTAGAAGAAGAAGAAGAGGATGAAGATGATGAAGAGGAAGAAGAAGTAGAAGAAGAGGATGATGAAGAGGAAGAAGAAGTAGAAGAAGAAGAAGAGTATGATGATGATGAAGAGGAAGAAGAAGTAGAAGAAGAAGAAGAGGATGATGATGAAGAGGAAGAAGAAGAAGAAGAGGATGATGATGATGAAGAGGAAGAAGAAGTAGTAGTAGAAGAAGAAGAGAATGATGATGAAGAAGAGGAAGAAGAAGTAGAAGAAGAGGATGATGATGAAGAGGAAGAAGAAGTAGAAGAAGAAGAGGATGATGATGAAGAAGAGGAAGAAGAAGTAGAAGAAGAAGAGGATGATGATGAAGAAGAGGAAGAAGAAGTAGAAGAAGAAGAAGTGGATGAAGATGATGAAGAGGAAGAGGTAGAAGAAGAAGAAGAAGAAGAAGAAGAAGAGGAGGATGATGATGATGAAGAGGAAGAAGAAGAAGAAGAAGAAGGGGATGAAGATGATGAAGAGGAAGAAGAAGTAGAAGAAGAAGAAGAAGAGGATGATGATGATGAAGAGGAAGAAGAAGTAGAAGAAGAAGAGGATGATGATGAAGAAGTAGAAGAAGAGGATGATGATGAAGAAGGGGAAGAAGAAGTAGAAGAAGAAGAAGAGGATGAAGATGATGAAGAGGAAGAAGAAGTAGAAGAAGAAGAAGAGGATGATGATGAAGAAGAAGTAGAAGAAGAAGAAGAAGAAGAAGAAGGGGATGAAGACGATGAAGAGGAAGAAGAAGTAGAAGAAGAAGAGGATGATGGTGATGAAGAGGAAGAAGAAGTAGAAGAAGAGGATAATGATGATGAAGAGAAAGAAGAAGAAGAAGAGGATGATGATGACCAAGAAGAAGAAGAAGAAGAGGATGATGATGATGATGAAGAAAAAGAAGAAGAGGATGATGATGATAAAGAAGTAGAAGAGGATGATGATGAAGCAGGAGAAGAAGAAGAAGGATGAAAAATTAGAGGAATTCCAGTACGGCAAAAAGTGTCCCTGCAGAGAGCTCCGCTATTTCTTTGACAGTTCTCTGACAGTTCCTTGACATTTACAGCGGTTGTAACATTGTATCTATTTGTTTCCGAATAAAAACATCTGTATCCTAAATGGATACAAATAGATACATTGTTGCAACCGCTGTAAATGTCAGGGAACTGTCAGAGAACTGTCAAAGAAATAGCGGAGCTCTCTGCAGGGACACTTTTTGCCAGCTGTAGACAGGATGAAAATCGGCCGATTTTTTTTACCATTGATGGTAACGTCGGCCGCTTGAACGACCGTTTTTTTGTTTTTTAAAAGAAAAATCTGCCGTTTTTCTCCCCATCTATGGCCTGCATTAGAGGCTGTCATTGCTGGTGTCGGCTAGACACCTTCTTTGTGAGTGCAATACTTTATTAATACAATTTTACTTGTTTTAAACATACTGCACCATCATATCTCTTCTTATTCCTCGAGCTTTGCCCATGTTATTGGAAGATTATTTGCTGCTTAGCTGTTCCATATGTGCTGATTGGATCACTATTGGTTGCTGTTCCTATCCTGCAGATGATCATTGCTACCAGGGCAAAATGCTATCATGCTGGTTTATAATATAATCAGCATATAGCTCTGGTGAGTGTATTAATTTCATCTGGTGTCGGATTTGCACATGGGTGTTTGTTTTCAAGATTGACATTAAGTTGATATTGGACTATCACTGTTATGGTGGCTGGACTTATGTTTATATTTATGAATTCATTTATTTTTATTATTTATCCTTGCATGTTTTGTGAATAATTAGCGCACTTTTTATTTGTACACCATTTTACCTTTTTTGTTAGAGGTGCTGCTTATTATTTGATTTATTTTGCATTTTCTGTGGCGCTTCTTATATCTGCTTCAATGTATGAACTACCTTTACTTCTGGATCACCCATAGACAGTTCTGTATAACCTTCACTGGGTATGGTTTCCCTTTCCCAAAGGAACTCTGGACCGGTGAACCAGTTTGAATTCTTCAATTCTATTACATTTAGGCCTCTTGAAGCATGATCTGCCGGGTTTTGCTTTGTGTCAACATAATGCCAATGTTCTGGATTCGTTGTTCTTCAAATTTTTTGAACTCTGTTAGCGACAAAGGTGTGGAATCTTCGAGCTTCATTGTTTATGTAACCTAGGACAACTTGTGAGTCTGTCCAAAAATGCTCTTCATCTATTTTCAATTTCAATTCTTCTTTCAGAAACTGATTTACTGATGCCGAAATGATGGCAGCGGTTAGTTCGAGTCTTGGTATTGTCTGAATATTGTTGGGTGCTACTCTGACCTTCCCATAACCAGGGCTTAGTGTATCTTTCCTTCTCCTATTGCTCTGATGTAGGAGCACTGACCATAACCATGACTACTGGCATCTGAAAAGTGATGAAGTTCTATTTTCTTGTACTTTCCGAAATCAGGAGGTATAAAACATCTGGGTATCCGAATTTCTTTCAAATTTTGCAAGTCTCTTATCCAACTCTCCCACCTTGGCCTCAAGCCTGCAGGTATGGGTTCGTCCCATCCCAACTTCTGTCTGCATAATTCTTGCAGTATTTCTTTTGCTCTGAGGATTACTGGTGCCAAGAATCCCAATGGATCATATATTGAGGCTACTGCGGAAAGAATGGTACGTCTAGTTGGAACTTTCTCTTCCATGGATATTTCAAAGAAAAAATTGTCGTTTTCTACATTCCATCCCAATCCGAGTATATTCTGAACTGGAAGAGGATCATAGTTAAGGTCCACATTCTTCATTGTTGATGCACGTTCAGAGTCACTGATGGATTCTAGTACCTCTCTGTCATTTGAGATGAATTTGTGAAGACGCGTGTTTCTCTTTGCGCATAACTCTTGGCTCTCTCTCACCAATTGAATTGCCGTTTCTGAGGATTCTAGACTTATAAGACCATCATCTACATAAAAGTTTTCCTTCAAAAAATTTGCTGCTGATGGACAATCCTTTTCATTCTGATTGGCCAGATACTTCATACCATAATTAGCACAACCTGGGGATAATGCTGCTCCAAACAAGTGTGCTTTCATCCTGTTTTCCACTGGCTCTGTATCTGTATCAACATCTTCCCACCACAGGAACCTCAGGAAGTCTCTATCTTCTTTCTTCACATGAAATTGGTGGAACATCTTTTTAACGTCGCACATGACTGCTATGGGATACTTTCTGAATCTACAGAGTACTCCAGGTAAAGTGTTTGTAAGATCTGGTCCCTTTAGTAGATGATTGTTCAATGCAACATCATTGTACCTTGCTGAGCAATCAAAAACTACTCTGATCTTATCCGGTTTCTTTGGGTGATAGACACCTTGATGTGGGATGTACCACACTTCTCCAATTTTAGGCTGACCATCAACTTTCTCTGCGTGCCCTTCTTTGAGGATTTCTTTCATGAATTTCAAATAATCGTCTTTGAGTTTGGGATCTCTTCCCATCCTTTTCTTTAAGCTTTTCAATCTTGCCACGGCAAGATCTCTGTTATTTGTCAGATGAGGTCGTTCTCTAAAAGGTAGGGGCATTTCAAGATGACCTTGTTGATTTTGCTGAATATTATCTTCTAGAACTTGTACAAACTTTATGTCCTCTTGGGATACACTCTTTTCATTACAACTTACGTCTGCAAAGTCAGATTTTAGGATTTTGAGTACTTTCGCTGGACTTACAGTTGGTAACTCTTGGACAGATATTCCATGACACAATCCTGTCACCTGTCCTGAATCTGCAATCTGTCGTTTTCCTCCAACAACACACCCTCCTAGATCAGTTTGGACTGCGTAGGGTTCACCCTTTTCTCCTGCGATTTACCTTTCGTGGCACCAACGCCTCGGGACAGTTGTAGCCTATCAACAGTCCAATACCAAATTCCTTCAGCGGGGACATTTCATGAGATATGACAGGTGTTCCCATTTGTTGGCTATTTCACAGGTAGGTATGCGATCTCGATCCAGAGGTATGTCGTCTTTTGTATAAGCTGGAGGTAGATATAATATGCAGTTTGAGTGGAGTCCTCTAACTCTCAGTCCTTTGACTCTTTGACTGTTCACCAATATGTCTCTTCCCGTTATTCTGGTGAGTTTGAGTTTCACTGGTTCTGTGGCCACTTGTAATTTCTTGCAGATTTCTTGATCAATGAAGGTGACGTCACTCTGGGCATCCAGTAGTGCATAGGCGTATACCTTCTTGTTCTTCCTTTTAGGATTTGAAATACACACTGGTACAACCATTGACGTGCCATTGATTTCTCTTTCTCTCACTCTGCAAGAGAATACTGTCGCTTTATTTTCTTCCTCAGTGTCCTTGGGCATTAAGGATTTCTTTTTCTTTGGACGTTCTTCATGTAGTGGTGTAGGATGACGTCCTTTACAAATGCTGCAAGTGGCCTTTTTCTTGCATTCTTTAGTAATATGGCCTTTTCTTAAGTATCCAAAACACAGCTGATTATCAAGCACAAACTTCTTCTTTTCATCTGGAGACATTTCCTTCAATCGTTGGCACTTATGTATGGAGTGATTCTCTTCACAGAACATACACTTGAAGGTAGTCTGAAGACTTGTCGGTTCTGACTCTTTACTGATCCCAGTAGTGACGTTGAACTTGCTCTCATGGGCATCTGGACCTTTAGTAGCTGTGTTTGTTGCAAAGCTAGTTGCTCTTGCGCGTCATCTCTCTTGCAGGCCTTTCTTCTAAGGGTCTTAAGACATAAGATGCTGTTACTGGATTACACGCTATTCGTGCTTCCTCATTGACAAATTCAGAAAACTCTTTGAAACTTGGGAAGTTTTTGCCTTGATCTGTTTAGTCACATAGCGATTCCATCTAGAAGCCACTTGTTCTGGTAGCTTGGCTAGCATCCTGTGGTTTTCTAGATAGTCGTTCAATACTTCTAGTCTTTGAGCATGTGGGATAGCATTGCTGCATGCTTGCAGGAAGTCGCCATACTCTTGGAGCTTGAAGTGTTCTTTAGGACCTATTTTAGGCCAGTTTATCAACTTCTTTCTGAAAGCTCTTTGCACTAAAAAGGGGTGACCATATCGTGCATTTAATTTTTCCCAAGCTTGCTTGTAGGCTTCTTCATCTTTCCTATAGAAGTTACCTTCAAGAACTCTTTTTGCTTCTCCGCCAGTATACCGCTGGAGGTAGAATAACTTGTCCACTGGACGGGAGCAATTATGTTCAATGATCATTTCAAAACTTGCCTTCCACTCTATAAACTTCAGTGCATCTCCGGAGAATACAGTAGGTTCCGGAACAGGAAGTCTAGTGAGAAATCTTCTCTGAGGTCTCACTGGGTCAACAGTTGCAACATCCTCGTGACCACTGCCATGACATATGGGAGTTGAATTATCTGGTTCTCTTTTTCCACTTTATCCTGAATCAGGTGAGTCTCTCTTCTTTTCTCTCTGAGCAGGGATGGAAGGACTATGACTTATTTCTTCACTACATGCTGGAGATTTCCTTCCATTTTCCTGGGCGTAAGGAAGAACGTAGGAGTCAGCTTCTCCACTTAGTACTGATTTGGATCTATGACTAACCTGATTTGTATCCTCTTCGTGCACTCTGAGTCTGGCTTCTATAATCTTAACTTCCTTCTGCCTTACCAGACTTTTTATTTCGGCTTCCATTTCAGCCATCCGTAGACGCTGAGCCTCAATGGCAGATTCCATCTCAATTTCTGCTCTTTTGGCAGCAAGTTGTTCAGCTAATTCCTTTCTTTTGCCTGACATACTTGAGAACTTTGTTATGTGGCTGGCACTTCTGCTAGTGATGGAAGTCACACTTGAGATTGTGTTTCTTCCTAAGGACCTAGCATAGTCTTTCATGAAGAGCTCATTCATTCCCTCTCGTGCCTTGACTTCATCATAATTTGCTGCAAATGATAGTTCTCTCATGAGCTTCACTAAATCCCTAGTGACTGCGGTACATGTATCCATGTTCCTTACAATATCCTGGGAGGGTGTCAAGGACGACCGCAAGTTGACATATGCTGTCATAAGCTCTGACTCAGAATCTTCTACTGTCTCTATCATTTCACTCAAATTCTCCTTTATGCTTTCTTGTTTTAGCTTTCTGCAAATGTCTATGGTGTATACTTTCCACCTCTCATAAATTCGGGTGAACTTTTTTTCTTTCAGTGCTGCCTCTTGCTCCAAATTTTCTAGCACCTTTTGGGTCGGTTTTCTGTCCCGTGATGAACGTCTTAGTTCACCTGTTTGAGCTATATTTGTTTGGGGCGAGACTACCGTTACATTCCACCTTTCAGATTCAGACAGGTTCTCTTGCTCTTCACCTTCTACCATATCTATCATTGCATCCGCTAACAGTGGGGTGGCAATGCTAGGCTCAGCCATTTCTGAATGCTATAACAAATAATATGAATAATAAGGACCTGTCACTTTAAATGCAATACTACCAAATGCAAGAATAAATGACTTTCACTTTAAATACTTCAGAGTCATATACTATAACTGTCTCTTTTTTCTTTCTCTCTTTTCTTTTTTTTTTTTGTTTATTAAAAGTCTGTATTCTCAGGAGCACAAATATTTCTCTTGTAGAAACCTATGTGCATAAGTGAATAATAAAGGAAAGCTCTGACCTTAATTGAAAAGCAGGATACCGTGTTCTGAGGGTTGCAGAAACAAACGTCAGTCTTAAAGGATACGTTTCTTTTCTTGATGTGGTGACTTGCGATGGTCTGCGGTGACTTGCGATGCTCTGCAATGACTTGCGACTAGTATCGTGTACTTTCTGGATGCAACACGTGGTCTCTTGATGGATAGCGGTGCGGGCACTCTAGCTCTGGACTCTGGCCCCCCTCCCAATGCGTCTTTCTCTCTCTGTAGGGGTGCAGGAGGGTTGGCGCTCTTTCTCTGACTGTCTTGCCTTTGCCGGTATGCCACTTTAAGAGTCGGCTGCTCCTTTTCTGCTTCTGCTAACACAATGAATATATAAATGTCATATAACATTCAAAGACATAAATTACAGCAATGATTCTGCTTTTGGCTTTAACATATGCACATATACACTGTACTGAGGTTATTGGCAGGTTTGGTATACACATATATGTGAACCAAATTAGCAACCTAGGACTGGTCTTAGCTGGCCAGCTACAGTCAGTCCGCCCCTGGTACCCAATGAATGCTATGTCTTAAACATTTGTCTTTAAAGACTCCACTGCTTGAGATATACTGTAAACTATTATCTACTGTCTGACAATATTTTAATATTTACTCTCCGACTGCAGTAGTAGTAGTGATAAATGAATCTGCGTGGGTTTGGTTTACTGAGAGTTCTACAAACCATGTTAGAAATTTGGCAGACCCAAATCAGTGACAAATCTCATTGAAGTCTATGAATAGCAAAACTTGTATGTAAATTCTGCATATTTTTTGCTCTAATATGCAAGTTATTGTCAGAAAAAGGTATGGGAATCTGGGCAGTCCCATGGAAGGGATGTACCAATGCCAAAATGTTTATAAAAATACTGGGCAGAGGTTCCTTTTCATGTGGCTTCAAGGGAGACATAGAAGAACACAAATCCTTTAAATTACAGGCATGTGGGGTGCCTTATAGCTCTGTGTGGTGTTGCAAAGCAGTGCAATTTTCACAGATAGCCTTAAGGCACATTTACACTTGCTTCCACTTCAACATTAAAATGCCTACCACTTCAATATGCATGTTTTATGTTTCTGTGCTTATGCTTTGATGATGCTTCAGGTATGCTTTTTTTAAGCTTTAATGATGCTTGCCCTGTCCGTGTGTTTATTTTATATTTGTTTTAAAGGGTCCCAGTAGAACCCCAGCTCAGTAGTACCCCCCGTTTGCAGATCCCTATCTCATAAGTACCCTTGTTTAGCAGATCCCCAGCTTATTGGTAACCCTGTTCATCATATCTCCTGCTCAGTAGTACTCCCAGCTCTGCTGATGCCCCACGCAATAGTAACCCCTAGCTCTGCTGATCCCCCGCTCAGTAGCAACCCTCAGCTTCGCTGATCCTCTGGTTTGCTGTTCCTCCTCTCTCTATGGTCCCCGCTCATCTCCCGCTACAATGCTTCCACACTGCACAGCAAATACGACATTGGTAGTGTCTCCTGCTCTGGTCCCCCAGCTCTGCTGATCCTCTGCTGCTCAGTGGTTAAATAGAGTCTGAGATTTTCTTGGGCTCCCCCATACAATTTTTCTCTAAACCCCAACAGCCCAAAAAATAAATAAACACATAGACTTATCTAAAAAGAAAAGCCTTTTATAATATACACATAAAGAACTGGTCCACACTCAATGATTGGTTGCTAGAGGTTAGACTGCAAACATGGCACAAGGGATGGTCAGAGTACAGTATGCTAAACCACAACATCACAAATATAACAGTATGTTCCACCATAAATATCACAGCATGCTTCACCATAAATATTACAGTATTTTCCATCATAAATATCACAGTATGCTCCACCATAAATATCACAGCATGTTCCATCATAAATATCACAGTATGCTCCATCATAAATATCACAGTATGGTCCACCATAAATATCACAGTATACTCCACCATAAATATCACAAGATGCTCCACCATAAATATCACAATATGCTCCCCGATAAATATCAGTATACTCCACCATAAATATCACAAGATGCTCACCCATAAATATCAGTATACTCCACCATAAATATCACAAGATGCTCCATCATAAATATCACTATATGCTCCCCCATAAATATCACAGTATACTCCACCATAATTATCACAAGATGCTCCATCATAAATATCACAGTATTCTCCACCATTAATATCACAGCATGTTCCACCATAAATATCACAGTATGCTGCACCATAAATATCACAAGATGCTCCACCATACTGCACCACCCTCCACACACACGCACAAACTCCACACACTCTGCACCCCCCCAGACACACACACACCCACACAAACCCCCCCCCCCGACACACAAACACACACAAACTCTCTCTCTCACAACTCACCTCTGCTACACTATAGAGCGACATCTGGCAGGTCCGCAGCCACTCTAACAGTGTGTCCATCATTGGTGGTCCTGGTGTGCATCCTGGGCCTCTCTGCAGCACCTTACTCTGCCTTGCACGTGAGGAAGAGGAGTAGGCTAAGGCGGGCTGGCGCAGTCACCTCTGGGCTGGCCAACCCCCACACAGTTGATGTGCGTCAGGACTGCAGGAGCTGCTGGAAGATGGCACACTGGCAGAGGTGCAGGAATGGCTTGGCAGCTGGTGCTCAGGCAGACATTCAGGTGTAGGATACTGGCAGGGGTAAGCCAGTTTAGGTGCAGGATCAGAGTAAGCAAAGTCAGGCGGACCGGGTCAGAAACTAGCAGGCAAGGTAAAACAGAATCAGCAGGCAAAAGAATAGTCCATAGAACATGCCAGGGGTCGATGCAGGCAGCATTCTAACAAGGTCAATGACAGATCGGATCAGCAATAGGATAACAGGTAGCAGGATACACAGATGCTCAGGAGTACAGACCAAATGGCATTGATGCAAGGCCCCAGCCCAGCTTAAATAGCCCGCCTGGCGGCAATTTGCCATCCTACGTGCGCACCAGTAGGCACGCACACGAGCGGGGGCCAATAGGAGTTCTGCACCCGTGCATAGATATTCCCTTACACTGACAGACATGACTGATCGCTCAGTACTCAGCCTTTAGTGACTGTCATTCACTGGCTCTCTGCTCTGCCCCTACAGTACCCACTGGAGTGCTGGGCTGTGGAAGGGGTGGGAGCTTTCAGGATCTTAATGGCTTGCTGAAAGGCTGAGCTAGCTGCAGGTCCAGGCATCTGGGTGGATCCAGACTGAAATGTCTGGATCTTTCCTGAGCCTGGACTGGCTGAGCGGCTGATCCTGCTGTTGGCTGAAAACAGGGCACAGGAGTACAGAATGAAATACAGTCATTATCTAATATGGTGTTGGACCACCTTTGGCATCGAAGACAGCCTGAATTCTCCTGCGAATTGACACATATAGGTCTTGGATGGTGGATAATGGAATATGATACCACTCTTCATTCAAAAATCGTTCCAGTTCTTGCACAGATGTTGGAGGCGGAAAACGAGCCTGAACCTTATTCTCTAAAATTGACCATAGTGCCATTATGATATTGAGGTCTGGTAACTGCTGCACCCAGGAATTGTGCAAGACTTCATTTGCATGCTCATCAAACCATGATTTGACAACACCATCTGTGTGAATTGGAGTATATCGTAAATGGTGCTGTTGTGTAAGCCGTGTACCGGGGTGGGCTCCCCAGGATACAGTGAAGTCACGGGCGAGGAAAGCAACCCCAACACAAGCTTTTGCCACAACAGAATTTTACTTAGATGTGGCAAATAAACACAACCACAAATGCTGGAAACATAAAATAAATTTACATACACCCAGCCCAAAGGCTGAGACCCTTGTGCTGCACAGCACAGCGCCTTCTGATGATGAAGGTAGAAAGTGAAGTAATTTACCTACTGGCAGGCACAACTAAGCTGCCACACCTTACCTGTTATTACCCTAAAAGAGCAGGAATCACTGTATGGGTGTACAGTATGGGCTAGCCTGCGGTGCAGCACAACAGCTTACAATCTTACACAAATCTACAGTATTCCCCCTCCCATAACTGGTCCTGTAGCACGTGCCTGAGTATTCCTTCTGAGCAAAATGCCAGTCTGGCTTGAGTTTGTGGGATTTTATCAGCTCTCCAATGTGAAATGTCACTTTAAGTTGTGGAGTCCTTCCAATAATCAGTAACAACACTTGTGGCCTGACACAAACAGAGACCCTAACTAACTAACTATAGGCCTGGACTCAGTCTCAAGGTACCAACACTGAAATGAGGTGCGTGCACGATCTTACCGACCCGGGTCTGCTTTGTATCCGCTGGTGACACTGAACAGAACAGATGTCTCTCTCACAAGCTTGCGATATTGCAGGGTATGCTGCGTTGTTCCTCTGCTCTCATCAGCATTACTGGCAGCAATCTTCCTTTCTCTTAACAGGATCAGGGTCTTGGACACGATCAGCTTCACTTAGCTTCAGCTCTGGTTACCCTGGGAAGCTACCGCACATGGATGTCATCAGATTCTCAGCTCACAGGGCCCCTTCATTCAGCATCGTCCAAAAACATGGCTGCAGTCTCCTCTTCCTGTTCCCTCAACTCAGTGTGAAAACTCCACCCCTTATTGAATATAGAAATATCTATGCAGTCTAAGGCTGTGTTAGAAAAACAGTAATATCTTGTGGCTAAACCGCAGAATGTCAGTCAAAACATCAATTTACTTCCACACAAACAGTGTTCAAACAATGAGAGCTGTTTCCTCATCTCACAGTTGTCATAAACAATGTCTGCACCATGGAGTGCACATAATTGGCAAAAATGTGTACATAGTTGCTGGCAGTGACTCTACCTTGCAAGGTGATAATGGGGTCTGCAGAATACCAAGAAACGGCTGCCCATACCATGATTGCACCACCACCATGCTTTAATGGCACAAGACAACCCTGGTCACAAGCTTGGAATGGTGTTTGCCACATGTAAACACATCTGGTGTTTGGGAACAGTGTGAAGCTCAATTCATCAGATTATATTACAGTCTTTCATTGATGTTACACCACTCTCTCGTCTTCTGAGCATTAATATCGGTCTCTAGTGGTTTGAAAATTGCAGCTCGCCCGTGAAATTTTTGCTAATAGATTTGCTGGGGTTTTTTTAGTCTTTTTTCTATTATTTTTCACCTGTTGATCTGGCCAGTAAGTCTGCTATTTTGCAACTTACTTTAAAACACCAAACTGTCAAAACAAAAGTGGCAATTCGAGGGTTGAGATAAACCATTCGCAATTGACAGGGGTGCTTAAAAAGGTATATACCGTTTTTCCAAGAGAACAACATAATAAAGTTGAATACGTGGGTTTGGGAAGGGTTGAGGTGGGAATACACGATTAGAAAATCAACCAATCGGTCATCCAATGACCGAGAGGCGTTCGTTGGTCAAAATCGCGGCCCACATTAACCAATCTAAAAAATAGTTCGCCAGGCAATACGTAGTGTTGCCGTCTTCCGTACAAGTGGAAGTGATGCATTGTGCGTGTGACCTTGTAGCCACGCCCTTCAGGCCAGAACGAGCGATATACACAACAATTAACAGCAATGAGTATAATATAGTTTATTACATTACCTATATACATAAATAGTGATACATAAAATATAATATGCATCATTCTGGTTTCATTATCTCATTAGGTCAATCTACTTTTAACATTTGGATTTTTCGTTCGTGTTTACGAATATTCCTTGGATATAAACATCCGAGTCATCTTCTGTTTCCGCTCATGCGTGATAGCGCTTGATAGATTTTTTTTGTACGACCGTCATACCACCGCATAGAAAATCAGTCATTCTTTTGTGAAACAACATTTTTCACTGTTGTTCAACCGGATTTTTTCGTTCACAATTATGTTATCGGTTAAAACATCCTGCCCATCAACGAAGAGAAAGTTATTCAATCAGTGGTTCCGTTTTTGTACGATTTTCTTATCATGTGTACGGGGCGTTAGTAAGAGACTATGAGCCTTTGCCCCAAATCAGCATGTTTTTAAAGTGTTATGAAACCCACAACAGTAAAATCAGTCTGTATATGCAGTAAAGCATGCTTGTTATACACACTGTAGAACTTAAGGGGTTAATCCTCTGCAATGAGAAAAAACGCTGTTTGATCCTGACTTCTCTGAGTCTCCCCTTTTTCCAGTGCCCCCCTCTTATCTCCTGATAAGACATGCTGTGTGGAGTCACTCTGCGCATGCTCAGTTTGGTGTGTATTGCTAGAGAGTTTTTTTTTTTTGGAGAGTGCATCTGATCAGCACAGAGCCAATCAGCACTGTCCAGACAGAGGGTCAGGGGTTTCTGCAGTCTCATATGACAGTAAGAGGAGAATGAAAACTCCTCCTACAAGCTTTAACCAGTGCTCTGCTGGACACTGATAGAAGTCACAAGACTGCTATATACTTCTAATGATAAAAGATATTTAGCAGTTTATATTTACTAAAATAATTGCATTTCCATGTTCTGTGTAGTGTGGGAGACCAGATATAGTGAATGCAGGGTCCTGGGTTTAGTAACACTTTAATGTTGGGTTGTCTATTGAAAGGTTTATTTTAACCAGTTAAAGACCTTGGGCATATCCTATGTGTCCAAGTTCCTTAACAGGTAAAACAAGCTCAAGGCTGCAGACTCCTGGCAGTATAATAAAAGTCATCTAATCCACCCAATCACTTTTATGGAAATCACAGGGTCCCTTATTGATGGTTAACTCTAAACTGATTAGCTGTAAAGGCATTTAAAAGAGTTGTCTACTGATAATTCTGGGTATCTCAATTTTTCACTGTTTCTTAGGATGTGATGTATTTATTATCTATTTATCTGACACAACCTCATCTTTTCTTTTAGTTTGCACTAAAAGTTAGGGATTATATTGTGTGTGTGTCCTTTAAAATCCTTTTCAATTAACTTTTTATAGATTGGATAAACAGTTGCACAAAAATTGTGTGACAAAAAAAATGCAATTGCTGACTTTTCATTCTACAGGGCGTCTGCTTTCAGAAAATATTTAACGTTCTATTGGTTGGAGATAATTTTCTAGTAAAAAATGCAGGTTTTAATGTATGTGAAAAATTAAAAATTTGCTCTGGTAATGAACTGGTTAAACACTCAGTATTTGTTTTACATAATTTACTTTGTTCTTCCCTTTTGGTGTAATGGGATTGAATTACTAAGGGCAAATAGACTGTGCACTTTGCACAGTGCAGTTGCACTCCACAAGTGTGGTTGCTCCAGAGCTTAATAAATTAAATAAAGCTCCACTTTGCAAAGAATACCCAATCATGTAGAAGGAAAATAAAAAAGAAGCTTTTTTATTTGCACGATTGGATGCTGGAAATAAGCAGCGCTTAACCTCATTTACTAAGGTCTGGAGCAACTGTTCTTGCAGAGTGCAACTGCACAGTCTATTTGACTTTAGTAAGTCGACCCCAATGTGTTAGTACTGTGTGGTTGGACTCTATGCTGTACCAGTCAGAGGAATATAAAAGGCTTTTCTTGGATTCAAAAATATCCTGATTCTCTGCTTTTCTTCTGTGCAGCAAGAAAATTTTAGGCTGTCACGGTTCTATGAGAAGCCTGTACAGAAAAAATGTTGCTAGCTTTGTAAAGGACTAAATAAATTACAGCTCTCTTTATATTTGCCTTGGTTTTATTCCATTTGTTTTTTTAGATGCTGATAGGAGTTTTTGAGTACAATTGTGTGAAATCACTTTTTTTTTCCTTATGCACATCTGCCACCTAGTGGAAAAGGCACAAAAGTACATTTTGGGTGGAAATTACTTTCACATTTACACAGTTTGGAGGCTTTGTACATATTCATATGTTTTTGTTGTTTTCAGCTAAGTATTAGTGTAGTGATATTCCCTGTGTCATTTGTTTGCCTTACCTGATTGGCTCACACATCCTCGCTGCAGTTTGTAGTGTCATGGCTGATTGATTCTTCTATGTCCATTCATTAATCCACCCACCTTGTCCCTATTCACTACAGCAAGGGTCTTCAAACTGTGGCGCCAGATGCAGCCCTTTGCTAGCCTTTATCTGGCCCTTGGGGCACTATTCCTCCCAATGATGAGAGAAACTATTCCTCCCACTGACATAAACAATGGGGGACTATTTCTTCAATTGATACCAATAATAGGGTTCTATTCCTCCCACTAAGACCAATGATGGGGCATTATTCCTGCCACTGACACCAATGATGGGGCACTATTCCTCCCACTGACACCAATGGTGGGGCACTACTCTTCCTCCTACTGACCACCAACCCTGAGGCCATGTTCATTTTCACTGATGCTGGACCCGGAAAATTTTCTACCCCCACTGGCCACAACCTGGCCCTCCTAAAAGTGTGAAGGACAATAAACAGGCCCTTTGAAAAGTTTGGAGTCCCCTGCACTAGATGGACAACTAGCTTCTTGTTCCAAGTCATATGCATGCCTACCCTTTCTCTGTGTTACATAACAAACGATTTATGAAACAAACACATTTCTTCCAGCATGATAATCTTTGTTAATTGCTTTTACCTGCACAGGCACTGGACTGAAAGACCAAGGGCTTGTGGGATATATAGTTTCTTCTCAGGAAGTGTTGGTTCTTAGACTACAGACAAAGGTCATGCATTAACCTGGGCAGTGTCATGCTGCACGCCTCATGTTTCAACACAAACGTAAATTTTGACACAGGAATGTGAAGATTTACTTTACTATAGACACTGCAAACAGGCCAATAAATGACACCATTAAACTACATGAACAATGCATATCTTAGGCAGTTGAAATACACAAGGTGCAGGTAAGAAGGTGTATAATGCTGCTACGTTATTTAACCAGTTAGGGACCACCTACCTCAGATACAGTTGTACTCAAAAGTTTGCATACCCTGGCAGAAATTGTGACATTTTGGCATTGATATTGAAAATATCGCTGATCATGCCAAAAAATGCTCTTTTATTGAAGAATGATGATCATCTGAAGCTATTTATTATCAAATAGTTGTCTGGCTCCTTTTTAAATCATAATGATAACAGAAATCACCCAAATGGCCATGATCAAAAGTTTACATACCCTGGAATGTTTGGCCTTGGTACAGACACACAAGGTGACACACACGGGTTAAAATGCCAATTAGAGCTTAATGTCCCACATCTGTGGCTTTTTAAATTGCAATTAGTATCAGTGTATAGTCAATGAGTTTGTTAGCTCTTACCTGGAAGCACTGACTAGGCTGGATACCGAGCCTTGGAGATCAGAAAAGAGCTGTCAAAAGTCCTGCGCAACAAGGTAATGGAACTTTTTAAAGATGGAAAAGGACATAAAAAGATGTCCAAAGCCTTGAATATGCCAATCAGTACTGTTAAATCACCTATTAAGAAGTGGAAAGTTCAGGGTTCTCTTGATACCAAGCCAAGGTCAGGTAGACCAAGAAAGATTGCAGCCATAACTGACAGAAGAATTGTCAGGGATACAAAGAAAAACCCACAGGCATCCTCAAAAGAAATACAGGCTGCTCTGGAAAAAGACAGTGTAGTTGTTTTGAAGGAGCACAATATGATGACACTTGAACAAAAATGAGCTGCATGGTCGAGGTGCCAGAAAGAAGCCTTTACTGCATCAATGACACAAAAAGACCTGGTTAGGCATGTCAAGGTGTTGTCAGGCATACTGTAACTGGGCTTTTTTGTGGCATTGGTGCAGTAAAAGTTTCTTTCTGGCACCTCAACCAAACAGCTCTTTTTTGTTCAAGTACAACAGTATTGTACTCCTTAAAAACAACACCATCTTTTTCCAGAGTATGCTGCGGCAAGATCTAGGACTAGTGTGACCATCCTGCTTCTTTCCTCATGCTTGTTTGACCTTTGTCATGAGGGTCAAATCTTAGGGTGAGAGTACACCCTTGAGGGATTCGATGGAGGTGTCACCGCGTTCATCATTATTGTAAAGTCATCACTATTTCATTATTTTGATATTCTCATTCAACACGGACCCTTTGGAATGTTTATGTGATCATTATCACAGGATTTATATTATCACCAGTATTTTTATTTTTTATTATAATCATTTCATGCGTATGTTTATTATTCGGTCTGTTTATATATTTATTATTTGATAAATCTTTGTGCTCGCAGCTGTAGACATCTGTTGGGCAAATATTTCACATTACTAGAGTACTTCTTCAAAGCTTGACTGAAATTGGAAATTGAGTGCTTATGAAAGTAACAGCTAATGCACTAAGATAGCAATTAGTCCATGTTAGTCATTGGACATTTATATGCTGCAAGGGTTTCGAAAAATTGGTTCTAAGTATCTACAGGCTGCTGGGACAAAACTTACAGGTAGCTTATAAGACATTAATTATTTACACATAGATGACATCATCTACTATACAATATACTGTATATTAAATATGTTATATATACAAATATGGTACAATTTTTTAATAGTAGACTCCCCCCTCTCTCCAAACACAGTGGGGGGTATATTTTTGACACGCAGCAAAGTATTGCAGCATTTGTACAACCCTGCCCAACTGCCTTTGCAGCTTAAGGGGGGCTCAACCTCCTATATTTACTGAACCCCCCACCTGCATGTGTAAACAAGTCCTTATTGTCTCTAACTCCCATAAAAAGGCTGGAGTCTACTGGTACAAAATGTCATGCATAACAAACAATAAAGACCAGTTTGAAAGACTACAACTGACTGTAAAAATTCCTCTTAGCCAATGTATTGTATATACAAAAATGCGTAAAGCTGTTTCCTTTTTTGGAGTTTTATTTAACAAGCACATATTTAAAACCCCATGGTAACAATATCCCATTAAATCTAAGCCCACCATGCATAGGAGTTTAAATGGATATTGTTACCATGGTGTTTAACAGTGTGTGTGGGTAACAAGGACACGGCTCCTGATTTTTTTTTTGTATATATAAAACATTGAACAAGAGAATTTTTAACCGTTTGCTGTAGTTTTTCAAACAGGTCTTCATCATTTGTTATGTATCAGTTAATAGATCTCCTATTAATATGTCACAAATGTTTGGGGATCATTGACCCTCTGTGCAGCCTTCACACTGGATGGCAGAGTGCTTGGAGAGCACAACCCTTGTATTCTACAGCTGACCAGGTACAGGGAATCATAAGAGGTGAGGATCTGGGAAACAATGGAATACTGGACCACAGTGACATGCTGGGCTTACAGGTACCCAAGGTAACTGTTTGTATGAGGAACAAGAAGGTGCACAGGGTCCCAGATAATGCAGATGTACAGGTTACAGTTGAGGTGCACGAAGAGTCTAGGACAGGTAAGATACCTATTGGTACCAATTGTGGGGAGGGAGGACAACCCAGTGTGATTGCTTGTATGCTGGTACAGCGAATACCACATGCCTGTCAACATTGGGGAAGCACATGTGCCTCTTGCCCACATCTGGTGCCCAAGAAGATATGGGAGTTTAGGAATCTGAAAACTCCCTTTAAAATAAGGGGGTTGCCAGATAACTGCCCCCAGGAGAATGAGTACAGGCCTTACCCAGTCCTACAAAGAAGTACAATTAAATAAAAACACCCATACCATTAAAAAAATCCTTTATTAACATTACAGAGAAAAATAAACAATGCAATGTAAATCTTTTGTCAGTCATGATGACCTGCTGCCTGACTTTGCTTCCCTATCTCTAGAGCGATTCACTGCCTGACCACTTTCTGGCCATTACTCTCATCACAAATGACAGAATCCCCATGATCAAGACTTAGGCTGGGCATACATGGGTCTTTTTATTTAAATAGCCAGAAGGCTGATTGAAAAAAACATAAAAGGATTCCTACATCCAAACAAGGGAGGTGGATGGAGGAATCCTCTCCGCTGTGCTATTGTATTCTGACAGAGGGGAGAGGGCTCCTCTGCTTTCAGGATACACTGTTATTCTAAGCAGACCCATATCCAAGCATGCACCTTTGGTGGTCAGGAAATCCAGGTCAAATGCCTGCTAGATCTGTAGGGGCATCAAAGCCTCCCCACTGGCAAGGCACCTTGTCCCAATGTTGAGGGACAAAACATCTGCCCCATACATCTGGTCCCCAAGAGAATGTGGGGGTATGTGGGAGAGAAATATATGAATCTGAAATCCTTTTTGTATATAGGGGACCCCCAGGCATCCATCCTTCCAGGGAAATGAGTACAGGGCTACATTTGTAGCATTAAAACCAAATAAAGACACCCGCACGGGGGTAAAATCCTTTAACCATTTGCCCGCCTGAGGATTTACCCCCCTTCATGACCAAGCCATTTTTTGAGTTACGGCGCTGCGTTACTTTAACTGACAATTGCGCGGTCATGCAATGCTGCACCCAAATTAAATGTATGCCCCTTTTATTCTCACGAATTGAGCTTTTTTGGTGGTATTTGATTGCCCCTGCGTTTTTTATTTTTTGCGCTATAAACAAAAAAATCGACAATTTTGAGAAAAAATAAACAATATTTTGAACTTTTTGCTATTAAACATGTCTAGTAAAAAAATTGAAAAAATCTAATTTAGGCCAAAATTTATTCTGCGACATGTCTTTGCTAAAATAAATCCCAATACGTGTAAATTAATTGGTTCACGTGACAGTTATAGCGTTTACAAATGGCGGTATAGATAATGGGATTTTTTTTCTACTAGTAATCATCGACTTTTAGCGGGACTGCAGCGGACATTCTGACACTGGGGGGAACTAACTTGGTGTCACTGACACCCCAGTGACACCAATAGAGTGATCAGTGCTAAAAGAAAACCACTGACACTGTACTAATGGCACTGGGCAGGAAGGGGTTAATGTGAGGGGCAATCAAAGGGTTAACTGTGTGCTGGGAGTGTTTTACTAGGAGGCGGGGGGAGGGGTTATTCACTGTAAGCACACTAATCATGATGGCTGTATTGTGCACAGCTATCCCAAGCAGTGTGCTCGAACTGACAGGGAGGAAGATTGTTTGTAAACAAAACAATCTTACTCCCCATTGGAGATGCTCGGTAATCACTGGGTGCTGGCGGGTAATTACCGGCTGGGATCCAGTGATTGTCATCCTCGGCTACAAATGGCAGTGCAGGTAGGGCGCGCGCATCCCCTACTCGGAAATGCAAACTATATATACGTGATTCTGCGCACAGGTGCCACTCTGTAGCAGTATGTCTGCTATAAGGCAGTCCTTAAACAGTTAATAAAATGACAGAAAAAAAAAAATGTAAACAACGTCTCCTGATGTAAATTCATTGTGTTGCCCAGTGATGTAAATCACAACATCTTGCCACCACCCAACAATGTTTCCCCCCAACACGATGACCTCAGATGAAAATTCCAGATTTCCCAGTGCTATAAACACAGCGTAGGGGATCCTGGATGATGATCTTGACTATATTTGGTCAGTGACATAGCATGGGATCCCTAGCTGCTTTGTTTACATTCTAGTAGCTGGTGGTTTTGGGGAGCAAAGCTGGTCAAACTGTAAACAGGCTGGTTTCAGGTCCCACTTACATTCAACATTAATCCAAAGCTCAACACTGAACAGATAACGGGCGTAGGCCAAAGAAATGCTATGTTTTCTCTATAACAGGCAGCCAAAGATATCTTTTGTACGCTGAAGTATATCTAAACCCCAAAACAAAAATGTAATATACAGTTGCAAGTAAAAGTATGTGAACCTCTTGGGATTACGTGGAGTTTTGCACGAATTGGGCATAAAATGTGCTGTGAACGTCATCTAAGTCACAACAATAGAAGAACACAGTCTGCTGAACATAATACTACACAAACATTAGATGTTGCCATGGTTTAATTGGACATAACATGTAAACATTCACAGTGCAGGGAGGAAAAAGTATGTGAGGCCCTAGCTTAATGACTTCTCCCAGAGCTAATTGGAGCCAGGAGTGAGCCAACCTTGACTCTAATCAGTGTGATGATAATGGATGTGTTGCTGACAGCTGTCCTGCCCTTACAAAACACACCTGTTTTGGGTTTACTGATTTCAAGAAGCACTGTCTGATGTGAACCATGCCTCGCAGAAAAGAGCTCTCAGAAGACCTACGATCAAGAATTGTTGACTTGCATGAAGCTGGAAAGGGTTACAAAAGTATCTCCAAAAGCCTTGATGTTCATGTGTCCATGGTAAGACAGACTGTCTACAAATGGAGAAAGTTTAGCACTGTTGCTACTCTCCCTAGGCGTGGTCGTCCTGTAAAAATGACTGCAAGAGCACAGCGCAGAATGCTGCATGAGGTAAAGAAGAATCCCAGAGTGTCAGCTAAAGACCTACAGAAATCTCTGGCACATGCTAACATTTTTGTTGACACATCTACAATAAGGAAAACATTAAACAAGAATGGAGTACATGGGAGGACACCACGGAGGAAGCCATTGCTGTCCAAAAAGAATATTGCAGCACGTTTGAAGTTTGCAAAAGAGCACCTGGATGTTCCACAGCACTACTGGCAAAATATACTGTGGACAAATGAAACCAAGATTGAGTTGTTTGGGAAGAACACACAACACTATGTGTGGAGAAAAAAAGGCACCGCACACCAACATCAAAACCTCATCCCCACTGTAAAACATGGTGGAGGGAGCATCATGGTTTGGGGCTGCTTTGCTGCCTCAGGGCCTGGACGGATTGTTGTCATTGATGGGAAAATGAATTCCAGAGTTTATCAAGACATTTTGCAGGAAAACATACGACCATCTGTCCGCCAACTGAAGCTCCGCAGAGGATGGGTGATGCAACAGGACAATGACCCGAAGCATACAAGTAATTCAACAAAACAATGGCTGCAACAGCACAGAATACACCTTCTGGAGTGGCCCAGTCAGAGTCCTGACCTCAACCCGATTGAAATGCTGTGGCATGACCTTAAGAGAGCGATTCACACCAGACATCCCAAGAATATTGCTACACTGAAACAGTTTTGTGAAGAGGAGTGGTCCAAAATTACTCCAGATCGTTGTGCAGGTCTGATCTGCAACTACAGGAAACGTTTGGTTGAGCTTATTGCTGCCAAAGGAGGGTCAACCAGTTATTAAGTCCAAAGGTTCACATACTTTTTCCTCCCTGCACTGTGAATGTTTACATGTTATGTGCAATTAAACCATGGCAACATCTAATGTTTTTGTAGTATTATGTTCAGCAGACTGTGTTCTTCTATTGTGACTTAGATGACGTTCAGAGCACATTTTATGCCCAATTCATGCAAAACTCCACGTAATCCCAAGTGGTTCACATACTTTTTCTTGCAACTGTATTGCAACATAGTAGTCCTGCATATGTTTTATTTTCTCCAGGCTTTTTCTACTTTATTTTCAATTTATTTCACCTGGTAATCCCGTGCATGATAAACTTCCTGTCCCTTCGCATCTATGCTTTTTTCTGTATGTGTTTGATGGGCAGCCATGCTTGTCACACAGACTGGATTTGCCTTTGTTCATCTCCTTTACATGGTGGATTGATCAGACTAGTGGTCAAGGAAAGTGACAAGGACACTATATAGGTAGCAAAATCAACAGGTATTTTCTATACTTGCTTAACATTTTCTTAGCTCGTAAAATGAAAGCTAATGTAGCCAATACTTTTAAAGACTAAGGTATAAGGTAAATTGAAATAAATACAATTTTTGTTTTTGAGTTTAAAAACATTTTATACACATCATGTCCAGCAAAAACATTGTTTTGGGCAGAGTATGTGGAAATGTTAGTCTGTTTTTTATTTTTCATTTTTTCTTCACTTCCTGTATAGATACATATAGATCCTGTATAGATACAGAAGCTGATGGTAAGCACAACCACCAATTACCAGAATAACATAAATAATATACCTTCCCTGCTCGAAGATTCTTCTCAATTTATGTCCTGGGACAACACAATAAGTATGAGAAAGTTCCCCAGTTGAGGTCACAGAAAACACTGACAGAAGTTTTTGGTCTTTACCCTACAGAATCACCAAATGCTCTCCTGAAACCTCCCTGCCTTAGGGTCTTAAAAAATACTGCCTTCTATCCAAGTGTGCTCCAAGCCCTGGTCACTACCAGTGTGACCAGGGTCACAGAAAACACAATAAAACCTGACAGGTTTTTGGTTTTCACCCTA
Organism: Staurois parvus; assembly: GCF_062004578.1. NCBI lineage: Eukaryota > Metazoa > Chordata > Amphibia > Anura > Ranidae > Staurois > Staurois parvus. The sequence goes on along the minus strand of NW_028317809.1, from coordinate 4,272,693 downwards.
CAGAATCACCCAATGCTCTCCTGAAATCTCCCTGCCTTACGGTCTTAAAAAATACTGCCTTCTATCCAAGTGTGCTCTAAGCCCTGGTCACTAGCAGTGTAACCAGGGTCACAGAAAACACAATAAAACCTGACAGGTTTTTGGTCTTCACCCTACAGAATCACCCAATGCTCTCCTGAAATCTCCCTGCCTGACGGTCTTAAAAAATACTGCCTTCTATCCAAGTGTGCTCCAAGCCCTGGTCACTACCAGTGCTTAAACAGGTATCACTATAAGGCCAGTGTTGATGGGCCTCTGTACACTTTAGAACAGTATTCTTCCCATACAAGTCTATAAAAATGCAAAAGAAGCATGAAGTAGGTCAAATGCAAGTCAGAAGGAGGTCAACTACCAGTCAATTGCACCTACGTTGAATTCTAAATTATCTCAGAAACTAATGTCAAAAGCATACTGTATTTGTCAATCAAAGACTGTCGACCTTGACCCTTTAAACATTTAAATCCATGGCCTCTATTAGTTGGCCATATATTTTTGACATAATGTTGAGATTATTTTTCTCCGATTTGTGCTGCAATCTACCCTTTAGTAAATGAAGCTTCTTGGCCTCCTTTTTGTGATTTAGAAAATCAGCGTACTAAAAAAAGTAAGAACTACTATATCACTGAAGTACTGTTGACTAATCTTCCAGCATTATTGCCTTTTTAACCCCTTGACGCCAACTGCCTCCTGGCTTTTTAAGAGCTCTAAAAGCTAGGAGGTGGAGGCGGGCATTCGGGTCATGTGACTACAAGTGATTGGCTGTCTCATACTCGTAAGGTTCCTGATCGCAAGTATGCATTGTGAGCTTACTGATCCATACCAGCTACCATGCTGGGAGCATGCAGGGAGCGTGCTCTCAGCACAGTAAGTTATTTTAACAGGGCCGGCACCAAGAGATTAAGGTGCCAGGGCATTATCCAGAAATAGATGGTTACATTAAAGACAGTTCATTGTAAAATAAAGTCTTGTATGCAAAGTAATTGTATGTAGAGCTTGTATGTACAATACATTTAAAAATACATATTTAACAAAATAGATAAACAGCTGAATGATCAGATTTACCAAATACATGCAAAGCAGCAAGGCAAAACAGGTTCAGGATGGCAAAAAGAATTCATTCACTGCAGAATAATACAAAACAGACTATGAAAGGTGCACAAACATGAACTCTTCAGAACAATGTTTCTGAGGCTGAGATAGTGTAGCATGTGGCTGTGCAGCATAGTTTCTATAAGACTAAATAACAATAGAGAGTCTAACTGAGAATCACTATTTCAGTTAAACCATTCAGAAAACCCATATACAACATCCTTCCCAAGTCCAGGGTAACACAGCGGGATAGGTGGAGGGATCTAAGGACAAAGGGCCACCTCACTGAAACTGGGGTACTAGCAACTGGGGAGGTGATCCCCATAGTAGTCAAGTCTTCGGGAGAAACTGTATGGTATTATTCTTCTGTCTGGCTGCCTGCATGTCCGTTCTGACAGTGGAGGGCCACTTACCTGGCTGCAGAGTATTTGCCCAGTTTATTCTGCCTCTCTAAGCTATGTTCCTTGAGCATACCCAGTAACAAAGGCAGTTGTGGGAAATGGGGTTAAAGGGTCTGCATCTGCATTTATCATGGTGAGTAAATAGGCACTCAAACATCTAGTCTGTGATACTGAAAATAGCTCAATACCTGCTATCATATTATGCAGTATGTTGTGGTTTAGTACAGTGTTTCTCCATTTTATTAAAGACTATACCTCTTTATAATAACCTGTGTTCGCTTATCTTATCTGAAGTATGTACTAACCTGTTGACAGTAGTACCTCCTATGTATGTACGTTGTATAAACTTTTTCCAAATCATGTTTCATGTACAGTATGTAAATAACTAAAAAAAATATTTTGTTTAGAATCATCATTTGCTAATATACTATTCCAACAGTACACTGAATCTGTCAAAAATACATCCTCAATAATTGCCAGTCATTGAGAACCTATGATTTAGTGTGGCCAACATAAAACAGTTAACAAGGAATTCTATGTTGTACAGTATTCCTTTTACACTGAAACCCCAATGACTGAGATTGTTGGCCTACATTTTATGAAGACATCTGATGCTGCACAAATAATATTGCTGCATGTAGGCATATGTTATGTGGGTATTAATATTTTGTGAAGCCAATATGAGACAACATTAATAGGAAAACAATAACTAAAAGGGATATACTATATTATACAATCCCATTGCGCGTTATGAAATTGAAGTTGCAGTATGGTGGATGTGTTTATTTTACTTGAAGTGTACATAGAGTCTGAATTTTTTTTTAGTATGTTTGGCATTGTGCCTTACAGCAGCCTGCTGTCCAAGCTTCATTAGCTGGTTGTTCCTGTGTGCGTATGTGATAGACCTGATAGACAGCAAAGTGGCCAACTGAAAGAACGTACACAGCAGGCTGGCTACACTTTTGCTAATTGCACATCAGTGGCTTGCTGTTGTTAGGCAGCAAATAAAAGTGCTGTTACTAGCAGGATCTCCAGGTAAGAATTTTTACAACAAATGACCTAAAAAAGGTTACTGAAGAAACTGTATACAGAGAGTCATGATGCCAAGCATGCTGAATAAATATTTTGGGTTTACGTGTACTTTAATAAATACATGAACCTAGGGTTTCAGCCTTTAGTCTTGAAAGAGTGATTTCCAATTAAAGTTTTGGTAACCCTCCATTGAATAATATAATGGCTATTTATTGTCAAAAGGTGGTGCTTCCTTGCATAAGAATACAAGCCATAAGGAATGGTCAAGATCTCATCTAGTATCCCAACACTGCCACAGTTAAAACAATGAATAAGATATTATCTGATTACATAGGAGAGCAGAATTAATACAGAATGAAAAAAGAAAATGTAACTAAAACTCTAGTAAACTATTTTTGCATTTATTGCTGAGAAATATTTTTGTTATAGTGCACCGATGACACAACATTCCTGTAGCTTAAACCCAGAGCTTGAGTGGTTTTGTTTTAGTTATGCGGGTTTGAATATAGCAAAAAAAGTCCAGGGGATAGGCTAGGTGCTATCAAACCATGACATTGGAGGATAAAGCCATATATCTACTTCAGTCATATATGTATCCTATGGAATTGAACCACCGAATGTATGATTGCATGAGTTTCTTGGCATACTGGCTAATAATAAGGAGCAGTAAGTATTTAGTTCCCAAGGCAGTTAGTCATGAAAAGGTGAAGTCCAGTCCTTTATGATATGAGGTCAGTATAGTCACAGCTGTTCTTGCGTTGACCACATGGGTACAATAGCAGTTCTTTTCCCAGTGAGGTAATGGGCTCAATCTATAAGAAAAAAAAAGATGTAACTGCATTAGTAAACCTATTTTTTTTAGATCATTGGTTTAATTTTACACTCTAAAATGCAGTTTCTGTTTTTAATTGGAAACTTTGGAAAGCTCATCAGTTTCTCCTGCCTCTGTCAGCTCTTATATATAGTGGGGAAACCTGTAACACTGCACTGTTCTATTTTTGCCCTTGATTTTAACCTTTCTCTACTACAATACATTTACATACCCATACATACACACATAAATTAGTTACCCCCTCTCCCTGCAACATTTACTTATTTTTACTTCATACTTGGTAATGTTCTACCAAGTATGCTGGGAGCCAAACAATGTTTCCATGGTGAGTGTGGGTCAGCATCAAATGGAAAGCATTTCAAGGACTCAATCCAGTTACCATGGTGTGTTTGAGATCTTCTAGGCCATTGTTTTTAACAATCTTTATTAAAATTTTGTAAATTATAGTAGTGTCGAAAATACAAAACTGAAAGTTGTTGAGGAGGCAAAATGAAAAACTTTACACAAGAAACACAAAAATAAGAGATATGACTCGATCATCATAAATTCTCAAAGTAACAGTAAAGATATCTCTAAACAGAATAGCTGACCAGTGTGGGGCTTATCAAGCCAAGCATCAAGAGAAGATATGTTGATAATGATAAGAACTGAGAAGTGTGGAGGAAATGAGTAACCCAGGCTCATGCCGCAATGTGTTGGTGTGAGGAGGAAGAGGGTCTCCGTTCATGGGATAGAACACAAACAGGGAGTCATAGTGCAACTAGTCTAAACCCCAAACTCTAGCCTATGAAAATCTGCACTGAGTCATAGGGACTATTAGGATATGAGGGGGTGCCAATAAGTATTGAGCCTTGCCTAGAATATACCTCGTATATACAACAAATGTGATCACAGGGAACAGTAATACTTTTTAACAGATGGGTGTAGTTATCATCCCACCAGGGGGATCATTACCCAAGATGGGAGCAGATTCAGGTACCTTAAGTTTGCCCAGGGTGTTGGCAAGGTTGGCTTTGGAATACCAAGTTGTAAACTGAAAGGTGGTCATGAGATGACAACTTTCAGTCAATGTTAAGGTGTGTTCAATGAAGGTTCTCCATCATGTAAAGAAGCATTTGGTGCGTCCAAAGTTCTGTAACATAGCATCCAATTTTCAGTTCTTTCTTGACAGAAGACAGTGCTGGGCTGTGTGGGGAGGTCCAGGCCCGGAGTAGAACTCTCCTGGCCATTAAAAGGCATAGATTTATCCATGGGGACAAGGACAGCGGTTTCCCTGTGGTCAGAAGGGCTGCGTTTGCAGATGGTGCACAACTAAATAGACAAAGAAGTGGATCTTTAGGCAAGCTGGTCTTCGTGATCCCATATATGTATTGGATAATTTGGTTCCGATAGATCTGTATAGCTGTGCATGACCAGAACCGGTGGAGTAGACTAGGTCTAGAAACCCCGCACCCGGGACAGACAACCAGTAAAGGATTTGACGCATCCATCAAGGCAGGTATGAATGCCCTGTGAATTATTTTAAACTGAGTCTCCCTCCATTGCTCGTTGATAATAATTTTGCGGATCGTCTTGTAGCCCTCCATGAGTTTTGTGGTGTCTTCCAACTCCGGGATATCTTTAGGCCAGCCCTTTAGAAGGGATAGGGTCAGCAGGGAGGTGTTGTGTTGCAAGAGCAGAGAGTACAGTGTCGAGATAGAGTAATGCTTCCGTTTTATTGCCCTATCCACTACCAGGTACACCAGCTCAGTCCTCCCTCAACCTAGCTGAGATTTAATAAAGTCCACCAGCTGGCAGTAATAGAAAATGTGATGGGGGATAGATGGAACTGTTGAGATATCTCCTGGAAGGATCGAGTAGTGCAGGAGCCATGACTAAGTATGGAGGTAACACGAGTTAGGTCTTTGGAAGTCCAGTAAATGACGGCCTCGTGATCCATTCCTGGGGGGAACATAGGGTTGCCCTGTATGGGCAAATGGTTAGAGATGGTGGAAGTTGCACTTGTGAGCCTGCAAATTTCCAACCATGCTATCACAGTGTCTCGTATGAGAGAGTTATTTTTAAAATGTGTAGGTAGAACTTTCAGTGGGAAATGGAGCATTGATGATAGATTGAAGGGAGATACCAGGGCTGCCTCTAGGGTATAATTTGAGTACACAGACCTATGTGCCAGCCAGTCCACACACTACCTGACAAGCCAGATTGTGTAAGCGGGGATTAGGTATACCCATTCCCCCCTTGTCCTTTGGAAGATGCAGTTTACAAAGAGCAATACGTGGACATTTGTTAGGGTCTTGTTGAGATTTTGGACATCTTTATGTTTCAGTAATAATGGTAGTGTCTGCAAAGGGTATAGTAACCTGGCAAAGGATACATCTTATAAAGGTGTCTAGCCCGTTTTTGTCACCTAGGCAGCATAGTTTTTTCCCATGCAAGGTATGTTTGGCATGATATAGCTATAAAGGATTTTCAGCCTCCTCCGGCCAGACAAAACCGTGCCATTCCCAGTCTACCTCTCGGCCTCTTGGTAAACGTCTCACTGTTGATTAGATCAGTTCAGGCCCCTGTCAATTCAAGCATATAGGCCTGGACATACCCAGGAATTCCAACTGAATACAGTCTCTTACATTTGTGGACCAAACCTGCTTGACCTGAAAGCTGAACCCTAGTGTTACCATAAATATGAATCCTCTTTTGTTTAGAATTGCCTATACTAATGTTATTGCATTTTTAAGTGTGTGCCAAAAGCTGCCTATTCCTGAATATCTCTTGCCTCTCTTCTGAGGTGGGCTGGGTCATTATTTTTTTGAGTCTCCAACCTAATTATGCAATCACCCATAGCCAATTCTGAATGTGACCCACTTATGACAGCCCTGGGACATAAATATACACTTGTGTTCAAAATAATAGCAGTGTGTTGAAAAAAGTGAATAAAGCTCAAAATCCTTCTAATAGCTTTTATTTCCATACACACAAATGCATTGGAAACACTACACATTCTATTCCAAATCAAAACATGAAGAAAAATATATCAAATTTGTGTTGTTCCTCTAAAAAAAATGAAGAAAAGTGAATATTAGACTGTTCAAAAAAATAGCAGTGTTTGTATTCTACTTTACAAACTCAAACATTCACTATATAAACTGAAAAATGTTTGAAGATTTTGCTTTCCTTTGAATCACTTAATGAATATTTAGTTGTATAAGCACTGTTTCTGAGAACTGCTGTACATCTGTGTTGCATGGAGTCAACCAACTTTTGGCACCTGTGAACAGATATTCCAGCCCAGGATAATTGGACTACATTCCACAGTTCTTCTCTATTTCTTGGTTTTTCCTCAGAAACTGCATTTTTGATGTCACCCCACAACTTTTCTATTGGATTAAGATCCGGGGATTGGGCTGGCCACTCCATAACCTCAATCTTGTTGGTCTGGAACCAAGATGTTGCACGTTTACTGGTGTGTTTGGGGTCGTTGTCTTGTTGGAACACCCATTTCAAGGGCATTTCCTCTTCAGCATAAGGCAGCATGACCTCTTCAAGTATTCTGATGTATTCAAACTGATCCATGATCCCTAGTATGCGATAAATAGGCCCAACACCGTAGTATGAGAAACATCCCCTTATCATGATGCTTGCACAACCATGCTTCACTGTCTTCACAGCGTACTGTGACTTAAATTCAGTGTTTGGGGGTCGTCTGACAAACTGTCTCCAACCACTAGACCCAAAAAAAAACAATCTTACTTTCATCAGTCCACAAAATGTTGCGCCATTTCTCTTTAGCCAGTCAATGTGCTCTTTGGCAAATTGTAACCTCTTCAGCACATGTCTTTTTTTCAACAGTGGGACTTTGCGGGGGCTTCTTGCAGATAGCTTGGCTTCACATAGGCGTCTTCTAATTGTAACAGTACTCACAGGTAACTTTAGACCTTCTTTGATCTTCCTGGAGCTGATTATTGGCTGAGTCCTTGCCATTTTGGCTATTCTTCTATCCATTTGAATGGTAGTTTTTCGCTTTCTTCCACGTCTTTCAGGTTTTGGTTGCCATTTTAAAGCATTTGCGATCATTTTAGCTGAGCAGCCTATCATTTTCTGCACTTCTTTATATGTTTTCCCCTCTCCAATCAACTTTTTAGTCAAGGTACGCTGTTCTTCTGAACAATGTCTGGAACGACCCATTTTCCTCAGAATTTCAGAGAGAAATGCACTGTAACCAGCATGTACAACATTTGCTGCCTTCCTTCCTTAAATAAGGGCAATAATTGCCACCTGTTTTTCAAAGAATGAATGACCTCACTAATAGAACTCCACACTGCTATTATTTTGAACATGCCCCTTTCAATTAGTGATTCAATTACACAGAATCAGCAGCATGCATGTCATGACTGTTGGGTCTGTTGGATTTCTACTACTCTACTACACCTGCTAGTAAATTATTTGCCATGTAGAAATATCATTTCTACCAAAAACAGTTATTGATCAGGTTAGTGATGTCTGACTTCTATTATTTTGAACACAACTGTATCTACAAAATAACTCTTCCTAAGAAACAAAATGCATTTAGTAGGTTTTCTGGAGGGGAGACCAGGGAATTGGGAAATGTATACTTTTGGCAGACTAAACATCAACTTTAAATAGACTCCTCCATTGTACTACTTGATCTTAGCCCTCAGGTACTCTTGTCTTTTCCAGAACTGGTTCTCCCAGTGTCAGTTACCACATCTACACTGTGCTCTCACTTGCATCAGAAATATTTCAGTCAACCTTGCTCTGTGATTTTGTATAATTCAAGATCACACTCAGTTACTTGATGCCGTTCTCTGTAAGGAAATGAACAAATCACAATGACGCCATGACATACCACCACCTCTGTAATTGGATGTGTTTGCTGCCTGACTTTTGGAAGGGTCCAGAACTATTTGAGATCACCCCCTTGGATCAATAAAACATAAATGCCACCAAAAATGTTATACTGTATATTATTAAAGGTACTTATATAGCACCATCAATTTACACAGCGCTTTTTACATACATATTGTACATTCACATCAGTCCCTAACCCTCAAGGGGTGTACAATCTAAAGTCCCTAACGCACATTCATACATACTAGGGCCAATTTAGACAGGAGCCAATTAACCTACCAGCACGTCTTTGGAGTGTGGGAGGAAACTGGAGTACCCAGAGGAAACCCACGCAGGCACAGGGAGAAGATGCAAACTCCAGGCAGGTGGTGCCATGGTTGGGATTCAAACTGACGACCCTAGTGCTGCTAGGCAGAAGTGCTAACCATTTAGCCACTGTGCTGCCCTGATTGCACTGTGAGTGTAGTCACAGGTTTGATCATTTCTTTTCAACATGATGTGAAATAGAAAAAGTTTGCTTTGTTAATATTAGGGAAAGTAATTTTTTATGGCCTGGATATTGATTTTGTTTCAAATCACCTGGCAGGAGCCAGAACCTTGTTCCCTACTGCCTAAAATACAGGAATCAGTTTTGGGTGGTGTTGTCATTTGGGATATACTCACTAAACTATATTGTGGCTGTGACTTGAAAATAGTGGAACAAATATTCATCCAATAAGATATGAACAAGCCTGTACAAGGAGCTAAGCAAATATCATGTGTTATTACAATAGTATTACCTTGTGATATTCTACAAGGTCAGCCAGAGTTGCATGCTGTAGTTGATCCACTCCCAAAAAGCTGTAAGAGGTGCCAGAAGCATCTATAAGAAAATGCATGTATCCATCTTCATGGCGATATGAGAGAACATAGCCTTGGATCTTCTCACTGACACGAAGAAGAAAGGTTCCTGCTGACCGGCCTTTTAAAAGGTCTTCTGATTCTAGCCTTGAGATGATGCCTGTAAGCAATGAAAATGAATATAAAAATTATTCCTTTTTTTTCCTAAGAAGACAAATATTTGAAAAGTAGAAAGCTGTTCTACTCCCAAAGACATGTTAAGCAATGCAGGTTTAAAAAAAAAAAAAAAAAACTGACAGCCAAGAGGGGGTGGTGTTTTGTGAGTTTGTAAAGTAAAACAATGTAAGTCCAACGCTTTATGCTGAAAGCGGAACTTAATTGTATCTGAGCATCACAAACTGAAAAGCACAATTGAATTAATTTTAATATTCAAAGCAAACCTACCCATCCATGTCTCCATGCTTTATTTTGTTGAAAAATCACTCCTCCCTAGCATTTGTAGCTTGAGTAAGGGAAGGTGATTCATGTAGTATTTACCTCCTGGAATCTATCTGCCCAAAGCTCAGGCATGCAGGCAGGAGGGTGTACTCAGCTGAGAAAGCCCTCCTCTTCCAGAAGACAGAAAACAAAATGCCCATGAAACATGGGAAGTATGACATAATTTTGGCCTAGGCTATAAACCAGCAAGCAATAGAAGAAATACAAAAAAAGTTTAAAACTAGTAAATATAACATACCTTCATGTCTATTTGCTAATGCTAGCAGCATAAGGATTAAAAATAGTTCATGTTGATTGAGCGAGGTTAGTTCCAATTTATTCTAGTTTGTGGAATGGCACATGTCTAAGTTGTAGACGTGTGCCTCTTCCACAAACATTGGCACTTAAAGTGTTACTAAACCCAGGACCATGCATTCATTATACAGGCGTACCTCGGTTTATGAATTTAATGCGTTCTGCGGGACGTTTCGTATTGCGAAAAAAAGCACGGTTTCCCATAGGAATGCATTGAAAACCAATTAATCCCTTCGGTCAGAAAAAAGTTAAAATAAAGTCTTTTATCTGTTCAAAACTCTTTATAAAGTGCATTTTAAAAGCATAAATACTGTACAGGGACATATTAAAATGTAATTTGTAAGTGCATTGAAAACCAATTAATCCGTTCCAGAACATGCCCCCTTCCACGCACCGGCTCCGCCGGTGACTGCTGTATCCTATGGACACAGCTGATCATGTGATATGGTAAACAGCCAATCACGGCGGCCTTTTACCACAGCAGATCACGGGGTACATACAGTTGGCAGTTATCGGCTGCGCTTTCCTCACACTGTCACAGCATGAGGAAAGTACTGCCAAGAACCGGCGGTTGTCAGCGAAGGGATCGGCACTGATCATAAGGGCACTGATGATCAGTGCCCTGATGATCAGTGCCACCCACCTGTGTCCATCAGTGCCACCCACCTGAGTCCTGCAGTGCCACCCGCCTGAGTCCTGCAGTGCCACCCACCTGTGTCCATCAGTGCCACCCACCTGTGCCCTGCAGTGCCACCCACCTGAGTCCTGCAGTGCCACCCACCTGTGTCCATCAGTGCCACCCACCTGTGCCCTGCAGTGCCACCCACCTGTGCCTATCAGTGCCACCCATCAGTGCCCAGCAGTGCAGCCCATCAGTGCAGCATCATCAGTGCTGCCCATCTGTGCTGCCGACCAGTGCAGCAGCATCAGTGCCGTCTATCGATGCCGCCTATCAGTGCCTCCTATCAGTGCCCATCAGTGCTGCCTATCTGTGCCATCTCATCAGTGCCCATCAGTGCTGCCTATCAGTGCAGCCTCATCAACGCACATCAGTGATGGAGAAAAATTACCTGCTTGCAAAATTTTATAAAAGAAACAAAGAAAAACTTCTTTTTTCAAATTTTTTGCAGTTTTTTTGTTTATAGCGAAAAAAATAAAACACCCAGCGGTGATTACATACCACCAAAAGAAAGCTCTATTTGTTTGAAAAAAATGATAAAAATTTCATATGGGTACAATGTTGCATGACCACGCAATTGTCATTCAAAGTGCGACAGTGCTGAAACCTTAAAATTGGCCTGAGCAGGAAGGGGGTATAAGTGCCCTGTAGGCAAGTGGTTAAAGAAAAGCCTGTAACCTGATCAAAGTGGGGAGCGCATGGGGCATATCCTGAACAACACAATATTCAGATATCAATTTTTGTCCCTTAAGTCAGAACTCTGGGCTGCCTGTAATGTTCATATCACTACAAAGTACTGAGTTTTGTTCTTGATTTTCACTGTTTCTAAAGTGAAACTATAGTCTTTTTCTGCAGTAGGAAACTAACCTACGTCACACAAAAATCGAACACATATCTCAGCATCAGTTATTAGGTCTGAAGTTCAAATTAAAATTTAACAAACCCAATGAGTAGGGAAAGATTTATTTTGTTTAAAGGTTTTAGCTTCAAATGTGGAACTATTTCCTGATCAGGTTTTGTACCCTCTGCACCTAGACAAACAATGTCATATTTGAAGGTGTAACTCATAGAAGAATTTGCTGGCAGCTACTATCACGAGTGCCAACCTGAAGCCAAATCATTTTATTTACATAAATATTGTACATTACTTTGTCCATAGGATCCTCCTATTTCTAGCACTGATCAAGCATGTTGGTATGTTAAGATTTTTTAATTCCTGTAAAATCCTTTTCTTGGAGTTCATTAACTGCTTCCCGACCACCCGTCCTATACAGTAGCAGATATACGGCTACAGGGTGGCACGGGTGCGCAAAATCACATATATACACAGCCATGCAAAGCAGTGTGCTTACAGTGAAGCACACAGACAGAGCACTATGACAAACAGCACACAGTTAACCCTTTAATCGCCCCTCATGTTAACCCCTTCCTGCCCAGTGCCATTAGTACAGTGTCAGTGCTTTTGTTTTTAGCACTGATCACTATATTGGTGTCACTGGGGATGTTAGCGACACCAAGTCAGTTCCCCCCCACTGCCCGCCGCAGTCCAGCTATAAGTCGCTGATTGCCGCCATTACTATAATCAAATACCACCAAAATAAAGTTCTATTTGTGGGGGGAAAAAAGAAACAACTGTAATTTAGGTGCAGCGTTGCATGACTGCGCAATTGTCAGTTCAAATAATGCAGCGCCGTATCGCCAAAAATGGCCTGGTCAGGAAGGAGGGTAAATCCCCAGGAGAGCAAGTGGTTAAAGTAAACTTGTAATAATAAAAATGGATACTCTTCATACTGTATATCAGGCAGCATAAGGTATGCATTTAACTTTACCAGACTTCTTGCTGCATCATGACTCTGCTAAAGCCTCATTAACATGGGTCGTGCCCAACATTTTAACTGGTATTTGTAGTGAACATTTGGGGGTCCGCCATCTGTGGATCAGAGCCGTAGCCATACACACAGCTAAGGTAGAAAATTTAGGGTGTGGCTAGCCGGTGACGTCACCACGCACGCCGACGCACGTGTCCGGATCACGTGATCGCACTATCGCCATCTTGAGTGCAGGCAGGCTGGTGAGACACTGGATATAGGGCTCTGAGCTCTCACGTAACAAATGCTTTACTTTTACTTGCTTATTGTGGGTATGATTTTAAGGGGGTTTTTTTACAATAAATCTGTTGGATAATATTACACTATGGCGAGTTCTTTCTTTACCCACATGTGCTAATTTGGATATGAGAGGATCTTCTTTTGGAGTTTGTTTGGTGGAATACCGGATATATATTGATATGCTGACTGATTACCAACACATGAGGATCTTCTCTTGGAGTCTGTTTGGTGAATGCTGGATATATACTAATATGCTGGTTAATTACTAGCACATGGTGAGTGTGCATTTTGATGGGGTGTTCTGAGCACTGAATATCACATTTGATGAAGGAGGATCTCAGTACTTCATTGAATGAGGATCATTTATATATGGACTTTTTTGAATGGACTATATTGAGATCCCTTATTTATGTTTTTGCACTATTAACTTGCACATATTTGGTGGTGGTTATATATATTTGTGCAATTTAATTTATTGATTTAATTTAGGATTGCGCTAATATTTGTGGTTATTTTGTTTATCACAATTTATTATAAGGTAGAAAATTGGCCTAGACTGGAAGGGGGTGAATGTGTCCGGACTTGAAGTGGTTAAATGCACATAAAATTCTCAACAAATACCAGCAAACTTCCTTGTTCACTACAATGTGTTCCAGGAAGTCGTGTGTTTTCTACTACCTCTAATGAGCTTATTTGCTTTATCAGCACACAAAAATCAATATTCTGCTTTAGGCAACACAAAGTATGATTCATACCAAAATGCAAACAAGTGGTAGCAGCTGATTACAAGAAACTGACTGATAAGTGTCTCCTGTGGTTCCTTTTATATCTCAAAGGCTGGGGTATAAAACTACCCCTTGAATATTAAATGATATTAATTTTGGGAAGAAAGAGATGACTGGGATTAGTGCGCAAAGTACTATAAGTAAACGTACTCAATGGGGTTGATTTACTAAAGGAAAAGTGATTTTTCACTTGGCAGGAAAATCATGTGCAGGCAAAAATTGTTTTTTTATTTCCCTTACAAAGATTGTAATCTCCAAGGAGCAGGGTCCTCCTGTATTGAACTGTATTGTTGCTGTATTGTCTCCCTTTATATTGTAAAGTGCTGAGCAAACTGTTGGCGCTATATAAATCCTGTATAATAATAATCTTAGATTGTAAGCTCCCAGGATCAGGCCCTCCTAACCCTCTTGTATTGAACTGTATTGTTGCTGTATTGTCTCCCGTTATATTGTAAAGCGCTGAGCAAACTGTTGGCGCTATATAAATCCTGTATAATAATAATAATAATCTTAGATTGTAAGCTCCAAGGAGCAGGGACCTCCTAACCCGCTTGTATTGAACTGTATTGTTGCTGTATTGTCTCCCTTTATATTGTAAAGTGCTGAGCAAACTGTTGGTGCTATATAAATCCTGTATAATAATAATAATCTTAGATTGTAAGCTCCAAGGATCAGGCCCTCCTAACCCTCTTGCATTGAACTGTATTGTTGCTGTATTGTCTCCCTTTATATTGTAAAGTGCTGAGCAAACTGTTGGCGCTATATAAATCCTGTATAATAATAATAATTTTAGATTGTAAGCTCCAAGGAGCAGGATCCTCCTAACCCTCTTGTATTGAACTGTATTGTTGCTGTATTGTCTCCCTTTATAATGTAAAGCGCTGAGCAAACTGTTGGCGCTATATAAATCCTGTATAATAATAATAATAATGTGACTGGATATTCTTTGCAAAGTATTTCACCACATTCACTAAACTCTGGAAAAAAATTCCCTTACAGAGTGCAGCCTCACTTGCAGAGTGAACAGCCTAAGTATGTCCAGTAGGTGGCAGCATTTTTTAAACTGTAATACTGGATAAACTGTAATGCAGATGTGAAAGGTTGGAAGCTGCATTTAAATATACAACTTGTATGAATAGATTTTTAATAATAAAGACTAAGCAAAAGTGTATTAAGCACTCTTGTTTATGGTCTGTTTGATTATTAAATTAACATTTCCATATCTAGTGAGCAATTTTATTGAAAAAAACATGAAGTTGACCTTTAATCCAAAAAATGACAGCTAAAGAAAGATTTTATTCTAAGATTAAACTATTGTTGCTTTACCTAACCGATGTTAAAAGTTCTCTACTCCTTAAATGGTGCTACCCATAATATTTTTCTTGCAAGCTTTTTCAGGTTGGGATGGAGTAGGGAATGCTTAACACTAGCGGCATAACTAGACATCACAAGGCCCCATACCATAGACCCCCAGCAGAAAAATAAACACCATTGTAAAACACCACCCCAAATACCATGACAGGTGACAAAGGACTGAAGAGGGCATGGCAGTGATACTGAAGTACAGATCTGCGGAGGGGGAAGGTGGGTCTTATTTAGCCAGAGGGCTAGAAAAAAGGATACATTTTTAAAAGTACACTTACCCTTTAAAGCGATCCTCTCACTAATGTAACATAAAGCGAATACAGAACATACAGCATGGCATACAGAAGGAGGCATTGATGAAAAGGGAACAAGTACAGCATGGCGTATGGAATGAGGTGTTACGAAATAAATATTGTAGAGCATACGGGATGAGAATACTGATTGTGCAGAACCGAATGGGCCAGTGCAGAATAGGGAATGTACAGTGTGGCACAGGGAATGAGCCAATGTGTAATAATGAATATACAGCATGGAATATGTAATGAGATGGAAAGACTACTGTCACGTGAACACAAAGCATACAAGCAAAGTTAGTTTGGTATCTTAAGGGCTTGTTTACAACATTTTGCTGCAGTAACGTGCATTGGTGTGATGTTGTGTCATTCTTTCTGATTTGAAATGCTTTCTGATTTGAAATATTGCCAACAGAGGTGTTTTGCATCACACCACAGTACATGATCATGCAATTTTGCGCATTTAAGTGCATTGCATTACAAGAAATAGTACTTTCCTTTGGTGTATCAGGCAGCGTATTCAAATGAACAGGCTGCCTTAAGAACACATAGTAACTTGCAGCATAATGTGCATTAGCATATGCTTCTCTGTAGCCAAATATGGCCCTATTCACATCCCTGTCAGCAAGGCTGAGTAGTGGAAGCCTTCCTCTGCTGGCTCTTTGTTTACAAGTGAGAGTGGCCCTATTCAGATCCCTGTCAGCAAGGTTGAGCAGTGGAAGCCTTCCTCTGCTGGCTCATTGTTTACAAGTGACAGTGGCCCTATTATGATCCCTGTCAGCAAGGCTGAGCAGTGGAAGCCTTCCGCTGCTGGCTCTTTGTTTACAAGTGACAGTGGCCCTATTCAGATACCTGTCATCAAGGCTGAGTAGTGGAAGCCTTCCTCTGCTGGCTCTTTGCTTACAAGTTTTACAAGTGACAGTGGCCCTATTCAGATCCCTGTCAGCAAGGCTGAGCAGTGGAAGCCTTCCTCTGCTTGCCCTTTGTTTACAAGTGACAGTGGCCCTATTCAGATCCCTGTCAGCAAGGCTGAGCAGTGGAAGCCTTCCTCTGCTGGCCCTTTGTTTACAAGTGACAGTGGCCCTATTCAGATCCCTGTCAGCAAGGCTGAGCAGTGGAAGCCTTCCTCTGCTGGCCCTTTGTTTACAAGTGACAGTGGCCCTATTCAGATCCCTGTCAGCAAGGCTGAGCAGTGGAAGCCTTCCTCTGCTGGCCCTTTGTTTACAAGTGACAGTGGCCCTATTCAGATCCCTGTCAGCAAGGCTGAGCAGTGGAAGCCTTCCTCTGCTGGCCCTTTGTTTACAAGTGACAGTGGCCCTATTCAGATCCCTGTCAGCAAGGCTGAGCAGTGGAAGCCTTCCTCTGCTGGCCCTTTGTTTACAAGTGACAGTGGCCCTATTCAGATACCTGTCAGCAAGGCTGAGCAGTGGAAGCCTTCCTCTGCTGGCTCTTTGTTTACAAGTGACAGTGGCCCTATTCAGATACCTGTCAGCAAGGCTGAGCAGTGGAAGCCTTCCTCTGCTGGTTCTTTGTTTACAAGTGACAGTGGCCCTATTCAGATACCTGTCAGCAAGGCTGAGCAGTGGAAGCCTTCCTCTGCTGGTTCTTTGTTTACAAGTGACAGTGGCCCTATTCAGATACCTGTCAGCAAGGCTGAGCAGTGGAAGCCTTCCTCTGCTGACTCTTTGTTTACAAGTGACAGTGGCCCTATTCAGATACCTGTCAGCAAGGCTGAGCAGTGGAAGCCTTCCTCTGCTGACTCTTTGTTTACAAGTGCTTTTTTTGCACGACTGGCTTAACCCCTTGCCCTCCAGAAGCTTTACCCCCCTTCCTGACCAGGCCATTTTTTTGTGATACGGTGCAGCATTACTTTAACTGACAATTGCGCGATCATGCATTGCTGCACATAAATTAAATTTATGTCCTTTTTCCCACAAATAGAGCTATCTTTTGGTGGAATTTGATTACCACTGCATTTTTATTTTTTGCGCTATAAACAAAAAAAGACCAGCAATTTTGAAAAAAAAAACAATATTTTTGAATTTTTGCTATTAAACATATCCAATAAAAAAAATTACAAAAATAACATTTCTTCATAACTTTAGGCCAAAATGTATTCTGCTACATGTCTTTGCCAACAAAAATCCCAATAAGTGTATATTAATTAGTTTACGTGAAAGTTATAGCATCTACAAATGGCGTTATATATTCTTATTTTTTTTATACTAGTAATGGGGGCGATTAGCGTCTTATAGCGGGACTGCGGCAGGCATTCTGACACTGGGTGGGAACTAAATAACTGCCACTGACATCTCCAGTGACACTAATACAGTCATCTGGGCAGGATTACTGTTGTACACGCTCTGTTTGTGGCCCAAAGACAAATTTTCCTTAAAGTGGAACTTCACTCTCTCAATCGACATGGATTATTTCTAATCCATATGCTGCTAGCATTAGTAAATTGATAGGAAAGTGTATCATATTTACTTACTATAACCTTTTTTTTGCATTCCTTCATTTACTTCCTGGTTTCCATGCCTAGACAAATGACGTCATACATCCCAGGAATCTTCCGGAGGGGTGGGAGGGTTCTCAGCTCAGCCAATGCCTGAGCTAAGGACAGATGGGTTCTAGGCAGTAACTGCTAAATGAATCATCTGCCCTTACTCAAGATGGCCACAGCCAAAAATGCTAGGAGGTGTTTTTCAAAAGCAAAATAAAGCATGGAGACATGGATGGATGGGGGAGTTTGTTTTGAATATTAAAATGAATTGTATAGCATTTCTGGTTTGTTATACTCGGATGCAGTGCAGTTATACTTTAAGTGGACCTCCCTGCACCCTCCGATCCTGCCCCACTGGATATATGATCTTAATAAGTGTATTTTTTAATAAGTGTATTTCCTATGAGAGCTAAACTTTCTTTCTTAGGAGTTCAATAGAAAGGTTTGAAGCATTTTGGCTTGATCATATGAGTCTGTTGTTCAGCTAGGTTTTAGGGCACTTTAAAATAAAATGGTACTGTTTAGTGTATAAGAAGTAAGGTGCAAATCCCAAAGACTGTTTTTTTTTGTTTGCTCATATTATACCGCTTTTTCATCTATGGCTTTAACTGTAACTAAGCTATGTAACTAAGTTTTTATGGGGTTTTTTTTGTACACTCTGTTTCTATTGTTTGCTTTTGTATGTTTTATATTGGTCTAAAAAAATATAATCTGATTAAAAAAAAAACAATCAACAGTGACTGAGTTGTCACTGCATATGTGGGTCTGTGCTGACAAAGGTCTGAATGGGGAATGATTTACCTACAAAAGCGGCTATCACTCCTCATCTCTGGGACTCTGAGCAGGCTAATCCCCTAGCCCTCTACCAGGTCTGGGCCCCATAGCAGCCTCATGGGCTGCTATAGTGGCAGTTCCACCAGTGGTTAAAACCATTTTCTACTGTCTATTTTCATATTGGGAATATCCTTTTATCTTTTTGTCCATGAGAGGATTTTTTTCAGAGTAGAGATCTTAGTTGTCACTTGGACAGCAGGACAGATATCCTCACTGGAAGATTTGCTGTTACTTCTTGTTCTAATGTAAGAAGAGTTGAATTGAAGCGCCACACCACTGCTAAGAGGTCCAGATACAACTTTATTCCATTAAAGGTCAGGGGTATAATTTAAGAATAGGCCAACGAGTTTCAGGGGTCTAAGTGCCCCATTCATCAGGTCTTGACTGGCAACAAAGTGAACAAGCCAGAAGTGAACTGGACCTACAATGGTACAGTGGGGATCGAAAGTTTGGGCACCCCAGCTAAAAATTTGTATTAATGTGCATAAAGAAGCCAAGGAAAGATGGAAAAATCTCCAAAAGGCATCAAATTACAGATTAGACATTCTTATAATATGTCAACAAAAGTTAGATTTTATTTCCATCATTTACACTTTCAAAATAACAGAAAACAAAAAAATGGCATCTGCAAAAGTTTGGGCACCCTGCAGAATTTATAGCATGCACTGCCCCCTTTGGTAAGTATCACAGCTTGTAAACGCTTTTTGTAGCCATAGAGTCTTTCAATTCTTGTTTGAGGTATCTTTGCCCATTCTTCCTTACAAAAGTCTTCCAGTTCTTTGAGATTTCTGGGATGTCTGTCACACACTGCTCTTTTAAGCTCTATCCATAGATTTTCAATTATGTTGAGGTCAGGAGATTGTGAAGGCCATGGCAAAACCTTCAGTTTACGCCTCTTGATGTAATCCCCCCATGGATTTCGAGGTGTGTTTAGGATCATTATCCATTTGTAGAAGCCATCCTCTCTTTAACTTCAGCTTTTTCACAGATGGCATCAAGTTACCATCCAAAATTTGCTGAAATTTTATTGAATCCATTTTTCCTTCTACTCGTGAGATGTTCCCTGTGCCACTGGCTGCAACACAACCCCAAAGCATGATTGATCCAACCCCATGCTTAACAGTTGGACAGAGGTTCTTTTCATTAAATTCTGTGCCCCTTCTTCTCCAAATGTAGCTTTGCTCATTCCGGCCAAAAAGTTCAATTTTAACCTCATCGGTCCACAGAACTTGTTTCCAAAATGCATCAGGCTTGTCTATATGTTCATTTGCAAAGTTCAAACGATGATTTTTGTGGTGAGGACGTAGAAGAGGTTTTCTTCTAATGACTCTTCCATGAAGACCATATTTGTATAAGTATCTCTTTATAGTGGAATAGTGTACCACAACTCCAGTGTCTGCCAGATCTTTCTGGAGGGATCGTGCAGTCAAACGTGGGTTTTGAATTGTTTTTCTCACAATCCTGCGAGCTGTTCTGTCTGATATTTTTCTTGGTCTTCCAGATCTTGCTTTAACTTCCACTGTTCCTGATGACTGCCATTTCTTAATTACATTCCGAACAGAGGATATTGACATCTGAAAACGCTTTGCTACCTTCTTATAGCCTTCTCCAGCTTTGTGAGCGTCAGCTATTTTCAGTTTCAGTATTCTAGACAACTGCTTAGAAGAACCCATGGTGCTGATTGTTGGGGCAAGGTCAGATGAGTCTGGGCATTTAAAATCTTTGAGATTGACATCACCTGGTCTTCCCAGACGATGATTGAGAACAATCCATGACACTGGCAGGTCTCAGCTTGGCAAAGGGGGCAGTGCATGCTATAAATTCTGCAGGGTGCCCAAACTTTTGCAGACGCCATTTTTTTGTTTTCTGTTATTTTGAAAGTGTAAATGATGGAAATAAAATCTAACTTTTGTTGACATATTATAAGAATGTCTAATCTGTAATTTGATGCCTTTTGGAGATTTTTCCATCTTTCCTTGGCTTCTTTATGCACATTAATACAATTTTTTAGCTGGGGTGTCCAAACTTTCAATCCCCACTGTATTTATCCCAGTGTGAATTAAAAGCACGGGCCTGATCAGCAGATTGTTTGGCAGCCCTCATGTTCTGACAACTGTACAATTTAGATTTCCAGTGATTTTCCATCCTTCTCCTCCACCCATAATGTATAGCCATACACTTTAAACCTCCTCCTCCAGTGTATGGCATAACGCTGGATTAGGGTAAAAGGTACTGTACAGGGTCTGATGAGGGTATAGGGCACAGCACAGGGTCTGATGTTGGTAGTAAGCACACTACAGGGCATGATGATGGTAGACAGCACAGTACAGGTACAGTGTATAGTAAGCTGGCACAATACAGGGTTTGATGATGGTAGCACAGTACAGGTACAGTGTGCAGTATAGTAAGCTAGCACACTACAGGATCTGATGAGGGTACAGGGCACAGCACAGGTACAGTCAGGGCAGTGGATAAGGGGGGCCACCAGTCCTGTTGTACAGGGCCCAGGCCAGCAGGAGGGCCCAGGCAGCTGGGTGAATTATTTTCCTCACCATCCTGCTGGCTTTCAGCTGCTGCAGAGAGAGCCATACAGGGGATCGGTTACAGTAACTGCCCCCCTCGCCACACCCAACACCCTACATGTGCACCATACGTTTCACCATGCCAGTTTTTCCTGTGTGCACCCACCCCCGCAGTGCTGCTAACTTCCCTCCTCCCATCAGTAGCTGCAAGAACACAATAGGGTCCTTCTGGATAGAGAGTGGTTGAAGGGTCCTCTAAATAGGTCACATTTACCAGCCCCTTCCTTTCTTGAATGAACACAATGAGTGATTGGTACTGATCACTCACTATATTTATTCATAAATAAAGCATAGTAAACTGTTTTTCTTGGGGAGGGGGGCCCTGTCTAGTTAGCTATATGGGGCCCCGTGGTTTCTAACAGCAGCCCTGGGTACAGTGTTTTGTGTATGGTAAGTTAGCAAAATACAGGGTCCGAGGAGGGTAGAGAGCGTATTTCAGTATAGTGTACAGTAAGCTGACACAATACTGGTTATGATGATGGTAGAGGGAATAGTAAAGGTACAGTGTATAGTAAGCTGGCTTAAAATAGCTTATGATGAGGGTGGTGGGGCACAAAACAGGTACTATATGGTAAGTTGAGCACAACACACGATATACCTGAGGTAGGGGGCAGAGTACAGGTACACTATATATTAAGGCGGCAAAGAAAATAGGGGGAATGATGTACATAGAGTACACAGAGTGAGGGCATAGACAACCAGCAGGGATGATGTGACTGTTACAGCTAGACGATGGTCGATCTTACACACACAATGTCACTCAACAATCGTGGCCAGGCTGGTGACCAGAATTCACATTCCCTCCAGGTACAGAGTTTTCACCATGTGATATTCCCACTAGCAACCCTGAAGAGGAAGAATTGCCTCAGGGGCAGTAATTTAAACCTTACTGTTTCCAAATCTATCCAAAACTGAAAAAAATTGTATTGGCTACAGATACACTTTAAGACTTACTTTCCCATGCAAGTTGAATTTCTGGGAATTGTGTGCAAATGCATCAATATCGTGGTACATCTAATTCAATAAGGATTCAATAAGAGGTAAAATTTTCCTCCACCTAACCTATCATCAATGTGTTAATTTTTCTCTGATAATAACCAAGACTACGCGGCTGTTATCAGCAGTGTGAGGAAACGTCAGGTGTGCATGAGGACTTATCCTTCGTGACTGGCTAAGTGAAAAGGGTTAGAAGGCTCAGAAGAGGCATCACTAAGAAATCAAAATAGTGCACACCACCGCACGATTCAAAGATACCCATGTTGTATAGAATCAAACGTTTAGATTGAGTAAAGGTCTGTGTCAATCACTTTCTTCTTAAGAGCATGGACATTTTATATTGAGGCTACCAGGTAGTAGTGACTAGTGATTACCGTGAAACCAAGGTGCAATGCTGGTTCCAGATCTGTCCCATCCAGAATGTAAAGGAAGTTGCTCCTCTTTAAACCATTTGATGATATTTTCATGTGTGCAGCTAGAATTTAATCTTCTTACACAGTGCCTTCTTTCAGTCCTTAAAAAATACAATAAATGATGCATTAGAAAAGAATGAACAAATAATGAAACCTATAATCTGAACAATCTACATTGTTAAAGTGTAGTTATTTCTTATCATATCTGACCTAAAATAGGAAAAGCTTTTGTTTGATCAGGATAATTGTTTCTTTATGATGGTTCAGATTTGAACCTTTACTAATCAATCTTTAGAGCAAATTTACATTTGCAGAAGTTACTGTGATAAAACAATCAGTCGATAGTATAATTCTGGGGAGGCATAAAGCTGCAATTCAGTGAACATTTAGCAGTTATTGAATATTTAACACTATTGCACTGCACAATTTTGCACTTAATCTTTTTGTACAAGAGCTTTTCAGGTTGATAGAATTGATAGACACTAATGAAACCTATTTAAGTGTTACTAAACCCAGGACCCTGCAATTACTATATCTGGTCTCCCACAGTACACATAACATGGAAGTGCAATGATTTTAGTAAATACAAACTGCTCATCAGCAGTATATAGCAGTCTTGTAACTTCTATCAGAATACAGCCGAGCACTGGTTAAAGCTTGTAGGAGTTTTCATTCTGCTCTAGGAGGATGCAAGACCCCTGACCTCTGTCTGCACAGGGCTGATTGGCCCTATGCTGATCACATGCACTCTCCCAAGAAAACAAAATATTTCTAGCACACCAAAGTACACCAAAAGTACACACCAAAGTGAGCATGTGCGGAGTGACTCCACACAATATGTTTTATCAGAAGATAAGAGGAGGGCACTGGAAGAAGGGGAGGATCAGAGAAGATTGTGTTTTTACACAATGCAGAGGATACCCATTAGGTTCCACAGTGAGTATAAACAAGCATGCTTTACTGCATATACAGACTGATTTTACTGTTGTGGGTTTAGTAACACTTTAATGGCACAATACAAAAAAGTAAACATTTGCCTCTCTGATTAAAGCGAAACCCTCAAACAGCCCAAAATTTTTTTTCTATGGTCTTATAAAGGATGAAGTAGGGTTGAAACTTCAGTCATGCTCTTCTCGTGGTCTTTACTCTACTGGAGAGTTTTTCAATTTTTGTTTCTCTGTGACATCTGGACTAGAAATGAGCTAGATGGGTAAATTGCCTTACTAGGAAAGCAAGACATATAATTGAATTACAGAATGTCAAAAGTGCTTTGATCACAGGAATTATTGGGAAATGTATTCACACAGACAGCATTAAAAATATATAAAAGTGTTTTTAACCTTTCCTTACTATAGCTAAATAGAGAATTGGATGAAACCAGGCTTTAAATAGACCTGAACCTAAAAAAAATGTAAGCTGACAGCATTTATTTATTTTATTACAGGTACTTATGTAGCACTGTCAATTTATACAGCACTTTACATGTATGTGTATATATATATATATATATATATATATATATATATAGTACATTCACATCAGTCCCTAACCCTCAATCGGTGTGCAATCTAAGATCCTAACTCACATTCATGCATATCCATACTAGGGCCAATTTAGACAGGAACCAATTAACCTACCACCATGTCTTTGGTGTGTTGGAGGAAACTGGAGGAAACCCAATCAGGCCCAGGGAGAACATGAAACTCCAGGCAGGTGGTGCCATGTTTGGGATTCAAACCAACGACCCTAGTACTGCCAGGCGGACATGCTAACCATTTATAGACTGACTTACATACAACTCCAAATATTTTCTTCTAACCCTGAATCCAAAGCCGCTCTCAAGTAGAAAACCTCCTGAAAGTGTCAAAGCTTGCCTGCCCCCTTCTGATTCTCACGTATTCTTAATGGCCCATCTCTATGATGTGCAGCTTTATTGTAAAATAGGGATATCAGGTATGTGCAGGATGTAACGGGGTGGGCAAACATTAACAATCTTAAAAAGAGACAAACCTTTGAGGAATAAATAAAGCATGGAAGGACTTGGAAACTGCTGAAGGTATGTGCCAGTACCTTTAACTTAAAAATAATTTTATAACATATTACCAAAAATTTACAAAACTGAGAAACAACCCAACACAGATTATTGCGTCAACTACCATGTTCAAAACTTTCCAGTTTTTTTTACCTAAACTTGCACTTTTATTGGCTCAGTGGAGTGTCCTGTTTTGCCAAAACCTTACATTTTACCAATCAATTTTACATTAAAATTCAAAAAAATACAAAAATTAATATGTTTTACTGTACCTGTTTATCCCACAGTTGCTTGGTTTTGGTGGTAAAGGTGGCCGTTTAAATTCTCCTCCAAAATTTTTGGCCCTGTTAGCCACACTTCCTCTCTCAATGGCCTGCATTGACAGCCTCTTGTAGTCATCCCTGGCCTGTTTAGCCATAGACCTACGTCTCTCATCAGCTGCTTTTGATTTTCTTACTGAAAAACAGGAAATAATTAGATGTTAATAATGACTTAATGACTAATACAAATGTGTGCATATCCATATAGTATGGGGAAGGGGTTGAACTTCTGTGCGTTTTTTTCTTTCTTTTTATGATCCCACAGGGGTCATTGTCCTGCAATCGTGTCCTTGTGACACCAGGACAAGACATTAAAGAGCCTGAAAGCATTGGAACAGAAAGGCACACCAGCAATGAAAACTTCAAAGATTCAAATTTTTCCCCACCATAAAAATAATAAATAAATACAAACAAACAAACTACAATTGCATTGATACCTCTGTTACTATGATAAAAGTTTCTGAACACATTCTGTCCCTCTGATTCCTTGTCACTAGAAAGTATGGGAAATCTTTTAAGCTGGGACACAGATGACAGTTAACTTTGAAGTTCTAAACTTCCAGCCATTTAGCAAAAAAAAAAAAAAAAAGAAAGTTTAAAATGAAAGACTAATTTTGTTTTGCTGCCAAGGATTAAAGCTCTTTTCCTGAGCAAATAGCATGCAAGCTTGCCCCCCAATGCCTCATTCACCAACTGGAACTTTTGGAAACTTCTGAGTATAAGGGGACATGTGACCTCTTCTGCTTCCTTTCAGTATGTGGTGCAATTGTTGCATCATTTAGAGCAGAGCAATTTCAAGTGAACCTGTTGCTTTCCTCTGCATGGACAGAAGGATAACTTTATCTACTATTTGAAATTAACAGCACCCTAGGTAGCTTTTCTGATTTGCACACATTTGATAATGTGTTGAAAAAATGCCACAGCAGGGGATACTGCTGCTTCTTGATGCTTTGAATGATAAGAAATGTTACCTTGATACCCGAGGAATTTTATAATTTTAGACAATGCAACAGGGTTGTTATATAGCAGAGTCCTTTTTTTTATCAATTTGTTTTGCAATTTGCAGTTGCTAAATGCAAAGTAAAATATAATATATGACCAAAAAGGTTGTGGATACCTGACCATTACAACTATAAGAGCTTGAAGGACATCCTATTCCTAAACAATGGGTAATAGTGTGGTTCATTTTGTAGATATTACAACTTCCACCCTTGTGGGAAGGCTTTTCACAAGATTTTGGAGTGTGTCAGGGTCTGCTATGCAACCTTGCATGCTTTCCCACACCTGCGTGAGCCTTCTTCCCCTTTCTAGTTGTTTGTCAAGAAGGAAAATCAAAAAAATTTCACGTGCACACATTTGCCATTTTTTGAGTGTGCTCAGAGTTACATATAGGGCTGTTTCCCACACTTTGCACATGGTACTACTTGCTCTCACTCACCTTTATAATATCAATGATAGTGCATTGCAGTGGTCACTCCAGCAGATGTTTCTAAAACATGTCATTTTTCAATCTGAGACTTCTTAATGTACACTTTTAGAACATTCAACAAATTAGGGGGAAAACTCAATACCTCTCTAGTGGAAGCAAATTACAAGATGTTGTCCCATTGGTACCTCGTTCTGGCAAGATTGGCAAAAATCTGCCTTGGCACCTCTTCTCTCTGTTTTCAAGGATGCTGTCAGGAGGGCAATATGTTTCATGTCTGGTGGTCCTGTCCGAAGATTCAGTGATTCTGGATCAGAATATTCAATCTTATGTATTCTGTTACAGGGATGAATATACCCCAAAACACTAAAACAGTTTTTCACTGATCTGTTGGATGAGATCGCCGGACATCTCCGAACCCTCATCTTCTTAATTTTTCTAGCAGCTACAATTACCATAGCGCGAGCGTGGAAATCACCCATGGTCAATGTTACGCTGCTCAAACATAAAATATCTTGGATTATGATTAATGAAAAATTGACAAGTATCCTCGGGGACAAACAAGCCAGGTTTGAAAAAGTGTGGAATCCCTGGATTAAATACCTTCAAGCTCCTTAATAACTGCTGTGCCCTGGGTCTTGGATGTGTTGAGGGGACTTGTCTGTCTTTCTTTCTCCCTTTTTCTCTACTTTTATCTTTTCTTATTTTGTTATGATCTTGATCATTTTTATATAGATGTCAATGTGGGGGCCACAGAGTCTTTCCCAACCTAACATATATTTGGGAGAATGGCACTGCACTTTGAGGTACTGGGAACATTACTGAACACTATAGCACCAAAACACTCCAGTATAGCAGGGATAATTCCTGAGCTGCAGTTTACTAACACGTATTTGTGTAGTTTTGACTTTATCCTGTTTATTGTAACTGGGTAATTACAATTATTGAGCTTTACACCCTTGGTAAGCTACTGGTCTATTTGGCAGGGCCTGCCTGATTCTTTTACTGTCTATATGTAAGAGACGAGCTGGCCCATGACCATGCTCGAAGGCGCATCCATATTTTGATATCTGATTGATAATTTTTGTACCTTGCTAAAGTCCTTGAATAAAAATTTATTGAAAAGAGAACATTCAACAAATTAGAAATAACAAGATGGGGGTGTCTCCAGGCTGGAATGGTGGAGAGACACACTGACATCCAGCCCAGCACAGATTCATTAGCCATTACAGCTTCATTTCAGTTCCAAGGCATCCACAGTTACTACTGGGAGGAAAGGCTTCCCCATCTGCTACCCTGGCCACATCATGGCCTGGATCTATGCATCACTGCAACAATGCAGAAGGCTGCAATTTAAAAATAGATCAGATCGCAACCTAGGCAGTCTCAGCAGCAGGAGACTAGCATCGAAAAGGGATAATTCAGATTGTATGAAAGCCTGCACAGAGAACACTCTGACAGCCCAGGTAGGATAGAAGCCCATACTTCTCAATACATAGGTCAGATGTCAGACACAAGGGAGATAAAGAAATTAGGTAGGCCATGGCTGCCATTTCCTCAACTCGCACCCTTTCTCACACCTCACAACCACACTGAAAACTGAAGTATCCTCCCTGAGAAGTTACCTGAATCATATAATATCTAGAGTTGATTCAGAATCTGGAAATCATGCAAGCTTCAGAAGGTCAGGCAATGCACCAGTTGCAACAAAACCAACAACCCTATCACCATTCTTAGATCCCTTATGTTTAAAATGGAGAGCCAAGAAAACAGGTCTCCCCACAACAGCTTAAGCATTAAAGGCATACCTGAAGCTTAAAAGCCTCCAACATGGTAGACACTATCAGGGGGATATTAAACACAGTACTGGAAAGACATACCACTGCTGAACTCTACCTTGACAGAATGCACAGAATCCTGTGACCTCATATCCTGCTATCCAAGAAGCCACATATTATGCTAATGAGGGATTCAGTGAGCGCTAACCGACACAGCTCTTATTCCTTCTGATGATGTACGCGTGATACGAAACGCGCGTCAAGGAGGAGCCTTTGCTAGCCGTGACGCTAAGCCGCCGGATCAAGGGGGTCCGGCGGCCACTCTTCTATACCAGCTGCATTTAATTCCTCAGGACCACCAGGTGATTACCCCAAGGCCCAGAGATATATTCAGCTGATCCTGTTTTGGAACCTGTCTGCCAGAAGGAATCCCCAGATGGGTTACCTTTCATCATAGAACCACCTGTTCGGAGCTTCCCTTCATCCACAGTCGGAGTGATCTTTGGTGTATGAGACACAAACGCACAATTTAAATTGTGCTTCCGGTGAGTGCGCAATTTATTCATTTCTTCTGCATATCGCCGGACTACATGCATCATAAAGATCTCATCGAGATACACTCATCTGTGTTTCTTTGATGACTGGACTGTACTGTGCATTTATATTGTGCGTTTTCATTGTGAAGTGAAATTGTGTGAAGCTCACGTCATTTCTTTCCCCCTGTTTCCAACTCTTGGGAGGATCACATATAGTGTGTTTGGTCACATATAATGCATGTGGTCCACATCTGTTGACATTTAAGTAAGGGATATTGCACCATCTTCAATACTGGTACAGTCATATAACATCAAGCGCTGCACTATTTATCACATATTATGCTATGTTACCTGCAATACTATGAGAAGAAAGAACTGAAACTCCAGATCAAAGTCATACCTCAAATTTAACATTTATAGCCATCTACGGGGAGTTGGCTTAGAAAAACTTGTCTTATTGCTCACAGTTGGACCCTCTCACAGTATTTCATTGTTACGTAAGGCTAATTCACACTAGCTTTGTAAGCAGGCGTTTTGCAGGCATTTCAGGGGAATTTTTAATGCTTCTCAAATGCCAATGAAAATTATACACATGACATGCTCCCCAAATGCCTGTCTAACACCTGTCAAACGCTATAGGGGCATTTGGGAAGAAGTCAAGTGTGAACAAGCCCTAAGGAGCTTCTAGTTGCTGCTCAAGAAAAACCCGTAGCTTAATTGGCCCACTTGGAACAACACTCTTTCACACATAAAATTACTAAGAATTACAATTTTTAACTCCTTACTAAGGGGTGCATAGACTCAGAAACCTAAGTAGGTGGGATGCCACGACTTCTCCACTGTGCTGAAGCTGTACCCTGGCCTGGGTACCCTTTCTTCCATTTGGTGGCAATGTTCAATAAATAAATCTAAAGCTGGTATGAGTATATGAGTTTTACAGGGATCGAATATCTAACTTAATAGCAGAAATCACCACCTTAAACCTCTTATTCCATAACACACCTCTAATTGCTCCTAAGTATAATCATTCTTTGCTCCTACACCTTTTAAATGTGGCCAGGATCCTAATTCCAAAATATATGAAAGCCTCTAAACCACCATCAATAGCAAAATGGATATTGTGTGGATAAAATATATTTGACAAGGAATTATGGTCCCTTAGAAGGATGACTACAACACACACTACAACATTTGGGCAACTTGGTTCTTGAAAGCATTTAAATTCCTGTACTTCTTTTCCGGGCACAGTTCCAAACCTAATTTTACAGTAAAATGTGTGATCTAACACTTATCACAGTAGATGAGTGGCATCCTGCTGAACACTAGCCTTAAAATAACAGAAGACTTCTCTAAGAGTCTTACCCCTCCCCCAACCCTCCCTTATGTTTCTTTGTCTTTGTAATTCTATACCTATATACAGTTTGAAAGTTTGCTTTCCTCCCTTAATTAGGAACAGCAAACTCTACAGTACTTCCGCATTACTTTGAGAAGCTTGAATGTTCCAAACTTGTTGAACACCTATGCCAATTGTACTGTATTGTGACCACTGCTCATTAAAATAGCTCACACATTTTCTGCATTCTGTATTGTGATTTTTTTTAATGAAAAAGGTTAATAAACCATAATGGAGAGAATAAAATGAAAAGAAAAAAAGCAAAACACAGGATAAAGAGAAGGGTTTAAAGTGATACTAAAGGTTAATTTTAAAAAAAAAAAATAACAAACATTATATACTTACCTGCTTTTGCACAGAGCAGACCCGATCCTACTCTTCTTGGATCCCCTGCTGGCATTCCTGGCATCTTCCCTTGCTGCATTCCCCAAGAGCAAGCTGCTTGCTCTGGGGGCACTCGTGCATGCTCGCTCCCAAGTCGCCTGTGTGTCTATAGGACACAGACAGCATGGATCAGCCCCGCCCTCTACTCCCTCCTCACTGGCTGTGATTTACAGCAGCGGGAGCCAATGGCTCCCACTGCTGTGTATCAGCTAATGAGGAGGGAGAGAAAGAGGAAAGCCGCTGCTCTTGTGCACATCGCTGGATCGGGATCAGGCTCAGGTAAGTATTAGAGGGGCTGAGGGGGGAGCTGCATACAGAAGGTTTACCTTCATGCATGGAATGCATGATGGTAAAATCCTTAAGCCTTTAGATCCGGTTCACAGCATGCCCACACATGAATTGCACAGGAACGTACTGTGAGTTCCTGTGCTATTCACATGTGGTTCTGTGCAGTGAGATTTCAGCCCATTCATATTTAATGGGCTAAAATCGCACCACTCCACACCAAAAGTATTGCATGCACTACTTTTTAAAATGCTCTGGAGCCAGATTGCATGGTACCAAAGTACCATGCGATCCGATGCAGGCAAACACACTGCGTTTGTAACCTGTGTTTGGGATGTCATTATCTTTGTATTGACACCTACTGCTGATTGCAAAAAGAATGCATTTTACTTATGATCTGAATCGCACAGAACATTCCTGTGCGATTCATGTGCGGGCATGGTGTGAATCGGCCTTGAGAACAGGCTGCAGGAAAATGTTCATTATCTGCTCTCGTGTTACTACACCTTGTCAAAGGACTTTTCTGTTTTTTTTATTTTAAGGAAAAGTGAAATTTTCCTTCTTTGACCCTCTCAGTATACAAACCCAAGATGCTTTAAACTAGTGCTGCTGCACCCTGTATAAAATATTTTCTTCATTCTTCTTTTGCATTGCCACATGTTGTGCCCTTAGCAAAATACATATTTCTCCTGTAATGTCACCTGAACATATTGCTAAATGTGTATTAAGATAAAAAAAAAGAGGCAGAATATGGGAACTGATTAGGGAGCAATTCTTTGATTTTTCATGACAAAAAAAAAACCCCTATAAAATACAACAGTAGGCAAATAGAGTGAATTAGAGTAAAGAAAACCTGCGCAGTGGATGGTATGTAGGGATATGACGGCTGCTACTAGCACCTGACAAAATGAGTGTGATATGTGAAATTGAATAAATGATGCACTGCCAATCCTTCTCCTTCTAGAAAACCACAATAGAGTGTCTGTGTAAATGATTGTAAGCTCCAAGGATCAGGCCCTCCTAACCCTCTTGTATTGAACTGTATTGTTGCTGTATTGTCTCCCGTTATACTGTAAACTGCTGAGCAAACTGTTGGTGCTATATAAATCCTGTATAATAATAATAATCTTAGATTGTAAGCTCCAAGGAGCAGGACCCTCCTATCCCTCTTGTATTGAACTGTATTGTTGCTGTATTGTCTCCCGTTATATTGTAAAGCGCTGAGCAAACTGTTGGCGCTATATAAATCCTGTATAATAATAATAATCTTAGATTGTAAGCTCCCAGGATCAGGCCCTCCTAACACTCTTGTATTGAACTGTATTGTTGCTGTATTGTCTCCCTTTATATTGTAAAGCACTGAGCAAACTGTTGGCGCTATATAAATCCTGTATAATAATAATAATCTTAGATTGTAAGCTCCAAGGAGCAGGGCCCTCCTATCCCTCTTGTATTGAACTGTATTGTTGCTGTATTGTCTCCCGTTATATTGTAAACTGCTGAGCAAACTGTTGGCGCTATATAAATCCTGTATAATAATAATAATGATGTGCTACAAAACACCTCCCCACTTGCTGAGACTGTGTATTAGTGGATGTGCTATAGTCCAAACAGGTACATCATCCAAGGGTCCTATACCCCATGAACAGAACCAGTGGCCATGTTATTGGAGACCTACTATACAGTGCTCTTTCATAACCGATTATCACCATAATGTATTGCTAATACACATTAAATAGGGTTGAACAATGTACTCTCAGTACTAACACGGCGATACCATTAGTATATTGTGTAAGACTGGTATTTGTAGAGAAATATGTTCTGTAGAATATAAAACCATAAGGATGCAGAAGGTGTTTTGTAGCATGGATACATTACTTATTGAATAACAAGGAATGAATTGGTAAAACCATTGAACATTGTTTTGGATGTAAGGATATTTGTATACACTGTGCCAGGGGGAGGTGCATTTTAGCACCATATCGCGGATACCATTTATATCACTTAGTCGATGTGTTGTTTGGTATAATCATTGGTTCACTCAGCACATATATTTTTACAGGTGGGGGAGGTGCACTATAGCACATCCACTAATACCAGCAAACATAAATGCTCCTGCGCTTGGGGATGGACTCGATGCAGGCTGCAACCACATTAAGAATATCCTGGAACATGCACACCTTGCTGCCCTCGACAGACTGCGGGAATCCAAATATACTGAATGAGGAAAGAACAAAGAGAGGTCGCACAGGCCTAGTGCATTACCATTAAAAATGTTTAATAAGAAATAAAATAGTTGTTGTACTCACAAACGACAATAAAGTCAGGCTCTGAGGAAGAAGCAAGTCCTTGAAACGCGTCAGTCTTTTGGATGTCTACACCCCCCATTACGGACTATTGCTCATCGCGGTGTTGATTCAGCTGTTCTTTTATGATGTACCTTGACTATATTGTCATTTGTGAGTACAACACCTACTTTATTTCTTATTAAACATTTTTTATGGTAATGCACTAGGCCTGTGCGCCCTCTCTTTGTTCTTTCCACATCCACTAATACACCTTTTGGGTATTTCAATTGCACAGTAGTTGCATGTAGGTAGAGTTGTTCGCTTATACATATTCTCAGCAAGTGGGGAGGTGTTTTGTAGCACATTTACACAAACACTCTATTGTGGTTTTCTAGAAGGACAAGGATTGGCAGTGCAGCATTTATTCAGTTTCAAATAGAGTGAATTGGATCACAGTGAATAAAATCAAGGGGTTGAAGCACCCAAATTGCAGGTGTTGTGCATTTTAAGAATATCATGTATCTCAATCTAGACGGAACTGTATACACATTTATGCAGGCCATAGATGGGGAGAAAAACTGCAGATTTTTCTTTTAAAAAACGAAAAATCGGTTGTTCAAGTGGCCGACGTTACCATCAATGGTAAAAAAAATCGGCCGATTTTCTACCCGTCTAGAGCCGGCAAAAAGTGTCCCTGCAGAGAGCTCTGCTATTTCTTTGACAGTTCTCTGACAGTTCCTTGACATTTATAGAAGTTGCAACAATGTATCTATTTGTTTCCATTTAGGATACAGATGTTTTTATTCGGAAACAAATAGATACAATGTTTCAACCGCTGTAAATGTCAAGGAACTGTCAGAGAACTGTCAGAAATAGCGGAGCTCTCTGCAGAGACACTTTTTGCTGGACTGGAATTCTTCTTATTTTCATCCTACTTCTTCTTCTTCTTCTTCTTCTTCATCCTCATCCTTTTCTTCTTCTTCTTCCTCTTCCTCATCCTCTTCTTCTTCTTCTTCTTCTTCTTCTTCTTCATCCTCATCCTCTTCTTCTTCTTCTTCTTCTTCTTCTTCTTCTTCATCCTCATCCTCTTCTTCATCCTCATCCTCTTCTTCTTCTTCTTCTTCTTCATCCTCATCCTCTTCTTCATCCTCATCCTCTTCTTCTTCATCACCCTCATCCTCTTCTTCTTCTTCTTCATCCTCATCCTCTTCTTCTTCATCATCCTCATCCTCTTCTTCTGCATCCTCATCTTCTTCTTCATCATCATCCTCATCCTCTTCTTCTTCATCATCATCCTCATCCTCTTCTTCTTCTTCTTCATCCTCCTCCTCCTCCTCTTCTTTTTCTTCTTCTTCTTCTTCTTTATCCTCATCCTCTTCTTCATCCTCATCCTCTTCTTCATCATCATCATCCTCATCCTCTTCTTCTTCTTCATCCTCATCCTCTTCTTCATCTTCTTATTCTTCATCCTCATCCTCTTCTTCTTCCTCATCCTCTTCTTCTTCATCATCCTCATCCTCTTCTTCATCATCATCCTCATCCTCTTCTTCATCCTCATCCTCTTCTTCTTCTTCATCCTCATCTTCTTCTTCTTCATCCTCATACTCTTCTTCTTCATCCTCTTCTTCTTCCTCTTCTTCTTCTTCATCCTCTTCTTCATCGTCTTCCTCTTCTTCTTTTTCTTCTTTTTGTCTTCCTCTTGCAGGTCACTGCTCATGCGCAGATTTTTTATCGGTAAAAAATCGGCCGATTTGCCCACTAATTGCCGCGAAAATCGGCCGATCGGCAAAATCGGCCAATTTTTTTCCAACTTTACCGAAAAAAAAACCGGCCAAAATACCGAAAAACGGCCGACCAAATCGCCCACTAACGATTTGAAAATCGGCCGATTTTATTTTCGGCCGAAAAATTGGCCGATTTTCGACCCATCTATGGCCTGCATTAGTTAAACATTGTTAACATTCAACAATGATTTTTTTTTTTTTTTTAATTTTCAGAAACAGAAGTGCTGGTCTCGTGTCCTGCCCCGGCTGTTCATGTTTACCAGTTCTATTCAGAGAGTTACAGATAAAATAATAAAGTTAGTTTACTAAAGGAGTAGAGAAAAGTTAATATTCACTTAGTTTAGTCATGTGAAGTTGTACTGCAATCATTCAGCCATGCACAGGGCTCTTTTTTAAAATATCTCTGGCTATTTAAAGTGACCATAGATTTACCGCATTTACTAACCTAAAGAACATTCATTTTGCTAAGTAAATGTTTTCTGATTCTTTAGTAATCTACCCAAATGTAAAGAATGGATTTAGAATCACTTTAATAGGGGGTTAAAGGGTTAACATCTGGAGCGATCAAAGGCTTAACTAACTGTGTGCTGTTTTACTGTGTGCTGTGTGTGTGCTTTACACTGTAAGCACATTGCTTTGTATTGTTCTGCTATGCAGAGCCATACAAAGCAGTGTGCAGGAGCTGACAGGGGAGAGATCTGTGTTGTTTATACACAGGTCTCTCCCCCGTCGGTAATACTCAGCAATCACCGGGTGCTGGCAAAGAATCACCAACTGGGACCCGGTGATTGACAGCCGAGGCCGCGCGCCTATCCAGAACTTCAAAACACATGTATATATATATATATATATATATTTGATTTTGCGCACCCGTGCCACTGTATTTCTGCTATAGGGCGGCGTGGAAGCAGTTAAAGTGCTACTAAACCTACAGCAGTAAAATCAGTCTGAATATGCAGTAAAGCATGATTTTTATACTTACTGTGGAACCTGAGGGGTTAATCCTCCGCATTGTGTAAAAAGGCTGTTTGATTCTGATTTCTCTGATCCTCCCCTTCTTCTGTCCCCAATCCATCTGCTGATAGTACAGAGCTATAAGAGTCACTCTGCACATGACTTTTTCTTTGGGAGAGTGCATGTGATCAGCACAGAGCCAATCACTGTCCAGACAGAGGGTCAGGGGTTATGCACCCTCATAAGACAGTGGGAGGAGAAAGAAAACGCCTCTTACAAGCTTTAACCAGTGCTCTGCTGGACACTGATAGAAGTGACAAGATTGCTCTAACTGCTGATGAGAAAAGGTATTTAGCAGATTATATTTACTAAAATAATTGCATTTCCATGTTCAGTGTACTGTAGGAGATCAGATATAGTGAATGCAGGGTCCTGGGTTTAGTAAGAATAGTACTATTGCACGCAATTTGTTCATGAACTCTGTTTTGATAAGAAATCACAAAGATAAGTACATTTAGTTACAAGACAACAGATTATTTGGGTCAGATACTGAGAAATATACTATAAACAGAATAGTAAAATGCTGGCATTGGAACTGAAGGACCTGAAGGCTGAGCAACCAGCTTTGAGTGAGTCATAATAAACTTGTCCCATTTCCCAGTCAAGTGACACACCACGTCATACCTGAACCTATTATCCTATCCTTTCAATTCTGCAGTCACACATCTAAGACTGTAATGATATTGTAGATGTTTTGGATCATACCATAATTGTTTAAAGGGACACTGTCACAATGCAGAGCTCCTATATTAGCCTGTAACAGTAGGAGGCCTGACCTCACAGCTGTTCGGTAGTTCACTGACAACAGTCAGTGAGTAGGTGTGGGTTCACTGCCCAAGAATTAGTACACAGCATGTGTTTGTTTACATTTGTGAAATTGTTTAATACTTTATGTACCACTAGGTTTCATGTATTTAAAATCTATGAAATGGCACAACTTATTTATTTAAGATGCTGGAAACATTCATTTCTTTCGGCAGGTTCAGGCATCTTTTGGAATAGCAAAAATATGTAGACACTTCAGGAAGTTTCTGACCTAAACACTAAAGTTGGCCATAAACTGTACAAACTTCATCTGGTTCTTGAGAAATATATGGCCTTGTCAGCTGCTTCCCGCCCAATATCCCTCTATAAAAAGTCAAAGGAGCCTGCTGGGAAATTGGCAGCTGAAAAACAGCTGCATGTAATTGAAAAGGCCAACGTAAAAACAACGTCTGTCTAACTTGTCTAGACAATTACGTTTGCCCCCCCAATTCTGCACATACTCAGATGTCCCGTAGGGTTTCAGGTCCCCACAAAGGCCTATAGTACATCTACTCACACATGCTGGGGTTCAAGTCTCAAAGTTTGGCATGTCTGTGCATGCATAGGAGAAACCCTTGTGTGTACCCTGATGTGCCGCAGGGCTTCATGTTCCCACAAAGGCCCATAGTACATCTACTCACACAGGCTGGGGTTCAAGTCTCATAGCTAGGCATGTCTGTGCATGCGTAGGAGAAACCCTTGTGTGTGCCTTGATGTGCAGCAGGGCTTCATGTTCCCACAAAGACCTATAGTACATCTACTCACACAGGCTGGGGTTCAAGTGCCATAGCTCAGCATGTCTGTGCATGCGTAGGAGAAACCCTTGTGTGTGCCCTGATGTGCAGCAGGGCTTCATGTTCCCACAAAGACCTATAGTACATCTACTCACACAGGCTGGGGTTCAAGTGCCATAGCTCAGCATGTCTGTGCATGCGTAGGAGAAACCCTTGTGTGTGCCCTGATGTGCAGCAGGGCTTCATGTTCCCACAAAGGCCTATAGCACATCTACTCACACAGGCTGGGGTTCAAGTGCCATAGCTCAGCATGTCTGTGCATGCGTAGGAGAAACCCTTGTGTGTGCCCTGATGTGCCACAGGGCTTCATGTTCCCACAAAGGCCCATAGTACATCTACTTACACAGGCTGGGGTTCAAGTGTCAAAGCTCGACATGTCTGTGCATGCGTAGGAGAAACCCTTGTGTGTGCCCTGATGTGCAGCAGGGCTTCATGTTCCCACAAAGGCCCATAGTACATCTACTTACACAGGCTGGGGTTCAAGTGTCAAAGCTCGACATGGCTGTGCATGCGTAGGTGAAACCTTTGTGTGTGCCCTGATGTGCCGCAGGGCTTCAGGTTCCCACAAAGGCCCATAGTACATCTACTCACACAGGCTGGGGTTCAAGTCTCATAGCTAGGCATGTCTGTGCATGTGTAGGAGAAACCCTTGTGTGTGCCCTGATGTGCATCAGGGCTTCAGGTTCCCACAAAGG
This sequence comes from Staurois parvus, assembly GCF_062004578.1. NCBI lineage: Eukaryota > Metazoa > Chordata > Amphibia > Anura > Ranidae > Staurois > Staurois parvus. The sequence goes on along the minus strand of NW_028317809.1, from coordinate 4,234,711 downwards.
CCCATAGTACATCTACTTACACAGGCTTGGGTTCAAGTGCCATAGCTCAGCATGTCTGTGCATACGTAGGAGAAACCTTTGTGTGTGCCCTGATGTGCCGCAGGGCTTCAGGTTCCCACAAAGGCCCATAGTACATCTACTCACACAGGCTGGGGTTCAAGTGTCAAAGCTCGGCATGTCTGTGCATGCGTAGGAGAAACCTTTGTGTGTGCCCTGATGTGCCACAGGGCTCTGCCAGACCTGAAGGCCAGGTAATGCCTTTTGGGACATCTGTGCACATGCTGGAATAACAAATATGGAGGTGTCTGAGGAGGGCTGGGCCCTAATGGAGAGGAACTGAAGTTCCTCTTTATTTAAACCTTTATGGTGGAACTATATCCTCTAATTTTGAAAAAAAAACAAGCAGCACCTGACCTCACTTAGTGCTGCCCACTGCTTTCTGGATTGGCAGCACTGCCTGTTGTTGTATCCTCACACTGTGAGCTGCAGTGTCTGGGAAATAAGCATATGAGACACAAATGAAGGAAGATTTGGTTCAGTAGGTGAAAGTAAAGGACGTTTTTCGTTTACTGGATATGGGACCTATTTAGACTTTAGTCATACTATAAAGTAGAATATCTCCAATTTGGGGAGCTTAAACACAAATCTTAATAGTAATGTGACTGTCACTTTAAACAAGGGCTTCGTTAGACTTCAGCATCTTGTTGAAAGCCTGCTAACAGTTTGTTTAAAGTGACAGCCAGCATTTCTAATAAGATCTATAGTATGTTTAACATTCCTGTACTGGAACTGAAGTTTTCTTCAAACAATATGCAAACCCCAGTAATTAATGTCTCCTCTTTCCACCCTTTTGACCTGGTAAATATACAATTGAAAACATTTTGCTATATCTGTTTGCTAAGTACAAAAAAATACCTGTTGAGTTTTCCAGAAATTTCTCTGTGCAGGGGGTAATTGGAATTGTAAACTCTTATGGGCAGGGCTCTCCTAACCACCTTGCCTTGATTCATATTGAAACTGTAGTCTCCCTTTATATGATACAGTGCTGCACAAACTGCTGGCGCTATAATTTTCTATAATAATAACACTGTTCAACAGGTAAAAAGTTTTGGGCATAAAATTAGCTAATCTTACATAATTTTGGGGTGCTGAAAACGAAAATGACCCTAAAAAATGTTGATTGGCTCTAGTTTCCATGATATATTCACCCATCTAATGACGTAAGCCATTCAAAATTATGATGCAACTTCAGCTGCATATTGCGCAATTGATACTGGTGACCAATAGAAAATTGCATGTATACTGAGATGATGCAATATTAGCCTTTAATTGCATCACTTCACTGCATAAAAGCTGCAGTATCTGTAGCTGATTGTAGTTTGACAGCGTCTTTACATTTCGTTTTATGCTTATATAGGCTACTCAGTAATGCCTCGAACTTGTGTGAATAAAGCAGATAATTTCTGCTATATCTGCGGTGAAATAACTTTTATCTCACAAAAAAGGAGGATAACAGGAATGATTAAGAAAGCCTACAACTTGTATTTTGGCTGCAAGATAGGAGACCAGGACAAGAGCTGGGCACCACATATATGCTGCAATTCTTGTGGGACGGCACTGGAGCAATGGTTGAATGGAAAAAAGGCATCTATGCCTTTCGCTGTGCCAATGATTTGGAGAGAGCCAACAGATCATGTTAGTAATTGTTACTTTTGTATGGTGCCTCCAATTGTAAAAGGGCTAAATAAGAAGAAAAAGTTATCTGTGCACTATCCAAATATTCCATCGGCAATACGTCCAGTTCCTCATGGAGAGGGGCTACCAATTCCTAAAGCACCAGAATCCTTTGTGGTTGAGTCAAGTGAGGAAGAACCTGAAGCGTGTAGTCACGTGCAGTTGTAAGAGATAGCCCTTTCCTCGAATACAAGAGAAAAGCCAAGAGAAGCAAAACCGACACAAACTGAAGACAAAACTAGTGAGAATCCTAAGTATTAAAATGATTCAATTTAGCTTATGGCTATAATTTTTCTTGGTAATCCTATGCAATATATTATGCCATTTAGGCTTTGTTATGTAGTCAATATCACTTGCTTTATATTTGTGGAAAGACATCTATCTATATAATTATTGTGCATTATGTAGTCATTACGCCTATAGTAGAAAACTTTCCGTTTACAGAAAAACTAGAGCCAATTGACAAATTTCATTGTTATATTTGAACTCAGAATGTGAAATTCATTAAGAAATGGATCCTTTTGTTTCCAAAACTGGCAAAAAATAAAAATTTGTTGAACAGTGTAATAAGAGAGATGAGGAGAGGTCCGTGTGCTTTGAATCCATTAGAAATGAAGTAAGCAGGGCTGAAAACACGTGCTTAGGAATTCAGAGCTGAAAATACACTCAAAGTAGAAGGTTTCTTTCAGAGCTTTATATATCAGATCACTCTTTTCTTAGTAAAAGGATTGCCTAATTATTAAAACAGTCCTGTGGACAGAAATTTTAAACTGTACGAGAACTCTTCATCTTACGTGCATGATAGATACAGTATTTTTTTAATATATGTGCAATATTCAATTATGTTATTTCTGATAAATTACACATACAATAGTTTTTAAAATTCCTTACATGTTTCTTGCCACTCAGAATCTTCTTTTTCCATCTTTTGCTTGACCTCCTGAGCTTCTTTCCAATTCATGTAAATTTCCATAGTACGTTCCTCTAATTTTTCTTTTTCATTTTTTTGTGACTTCATTACGGCAGATTTTTTCTGTGATAACACAAATCATTAAAAGAAATGTTTTTTTATCATAAAGATGTAAATGAAAAAGAATACTGTATAACTAATTCCTGCACTGCATTAGCTCAAACAAGCAGGCAAGGCTGGAGCAGAAAGCCACTAGTCTAATTTATAACTTGAACTTCATTCATTTTATATATATATATATATATATATATATATATATATATATATATATATGACCCTATTAAAGCGGAACTTCACCCAAAAAGGGGAAGTTCTGCTTGTTTTCACCCTCCCCCTCCACTGCCACATTTGGCACTTTTTGGGGGCAATGGGGGAGCGGGTACCTGGCTTTGACAGGTACCCGCTCCCACTCCCGCTCAGGTGAGCCATGGCGATCTGAGCCAGACAGCCCCCTCCTTCCCCTGAAGCCTTCTTGGACACTTCACAGGTCCCAGACAGGTAAGTGTCCTTATATTAAAAGTCAGCAGCTACAATATTTGTAGCTACTGACTCTCAATTTTTGGGGGGAACCTGGAGGGATATTTACGGTTTTGTAAGAATGTTATTAACAACTATTAGTCCTCATGCACACTGGATGTTTTTACAGCTCCTGTTTTTGGCTTCTGGTGTTTTTTTCTACAAACAGTAAACTCCCCAGCATGCTATCCTATGTGTCCATGCACACATAGACTGTAATCAGCGTTTTTTGTCAGGGGCGTTTTTTGGCAGGAAAAAAACGCCAGGACTAGTGGGTTTCTAGAGGAGTTTTTTAGCTGTTAGTCCTCGTGCACACTGGACGTTTTGATAACGCTGGTAACGTTAGCTGTGTAAAATCACAAATTTTTCAGGTTTTTTTTGTGTTTTTGCATTAGCGCCTAGCGGCGTTTTCCCACGTTTACATTTTTTTAGCGTTTTTTTGACCCCCCAAAAAAATAAATTTTTGGTCAAATCAAGTCCAAAAACAACAGTTTGCAGCATTTTGCTAAGTTTTTCAGCATTTTTCAGCATTTCAGCATTTTCACAGCTAAAAAACTCCTGTAGAAACCCACAAGTCCTGTATTTTTTTCCAGCCAAAAAGCATTGATTACATATGTGTGCATGGACACTTCACTCGTAAATAGGAGTAGCACCATTTCTTGTCAGCTGAAAACAATAATGATTATGATCGGCTTTCTTGCCTACTGTACTTGACTGCTGATTCTCCCCACTGATCGGTCACATCTTTGAGCATTTACAGATATAGGATGGATGTTGGTGCATCAGATGACTGTCAACTTAAGTCTATTAGTGCCTTAAAGAGAAACAGTCATGATTGGGCCTATGCAAGAATCTAAACCTTTAGTCATAATGGTGTGTAATACTGTTGTGTTTAGTTAGGAGGTGGGAGATAACGTGTTAACTGTATAAGTTGATAAGGCAGCAACTAATTAAAGAGTTAAATATTAATCTTTAATAGGTAATCCTACATTATTGTAGGATATAAGGCTGAATTTTCAGACCAACCGTGACCATTTCTCACAAATTTTATCACATATCATAACCATATAGTCAAATAAGTCAATAAACTAAGTATTAAATCTAAAGTAGTAATGACTGGGGATGTCATCAATTGCTTGCAGTAATATATCTAACAATGAGAATAGACAGTCTCAGAACAGGTACCATTTCTGTACTACCGATTAATCATAATAATGAGCAGGGCTTTTTTTCAGCGGGAACTTGGGGAAACGCAGTTCCGGCACCTCCAGCACTGAAAGTATGTAATGGAAAGGGATTCTAGAGTGTGCTGCAGGATCTGTTGTTGCTGACTGCTGGGGGATCTATTGTCACTGACGGGGGTACATTTTTTGTGGTGGTCTATTGTTGCTGGGGAGGTCTATTGCTGGTGGGGGATCTATTGTTGATGGGGGTCAATTGTTCCTGGACAGGATCTACTAATGAAGGAGGGGTCTATTGTCTATTGCTGGCTGCTGGAAAGTATATTGATGCTGGCAGATCTGCTGTATCTGCTGGGGGTCTATTGTTGCTAGGGTGGTATTTCGTTTTGGAGTAATCTATTGTGGCTGGGGGAGTCTAATACTGCTGGCTGCGGGGATCTATGTTTCTGCTTTTCTTGTTATCATTAACAAATTCCATACAAATTATTTAGCACCACAAAATGGTACTTGGCTTTGTATTCTCTAAACGAAGCGGTACTGGGAGGTGGGTAGGGGGTGGAAACAAGTGAAGATGCTCGGAGGTGGGTAGGGGTGGAAACAAAAAGTGACTCAGAAGAGGGAAGTTCTAGACAGCCATTGCAAATAGCTGATCTTTTTCTCACTGATCATGATGCCAGTTATATTTGTCTTGAACTTAATGCAATAAACGGTTGATGTTATAAATAACTATTAGATTGGTGATTTGTATGATCATTTTATATTTTCTACAGGAAAAATTTGACATTTTGCTGTTGATAGGAACCCAGAACCTGTAAGCAGGTTGCCATGTAGAACCAAAATGAAGAAGATTATAGCACTTTGTCCACCTGATGTATTATTTTCCACTTGCTGAATAGGCAGGTATAAAATTATTTATTTAGGCTGACATATGGCATCATTAGTAAATGATCCTAAGCATTTTCCAAAGCTTTTATACTGATAGAGCTCTTGGTTGCAGCAATCCTCAGTTCCCCTCTATCTGATTCTAAGTTTTTCATGCCTCCACAGATCTCAACCTAGCAACCTTGAGACTGACCTGCTGTGAGGTGTCCCCCCCCCCCTCCTCCTGTCCTGATATAGCTGCACAAAAATGGGGAGAGAGGCCAGGTTGTCTATGTCATTAGTAGGAATTCATAAATAGCATTCAAAATGGCAAGATATACTATCTGAAGTGCTATTAAATATTTATAAATATTGGCAACACTCAGGGCCAGTTCACACTACATGTGTTTCAGTTGCTTTTTTCTGCATTCAAAACACACAGAAAGTAGGTTATATGGTTGCCAATGTCATAGTTCACATCAGTGCTTGCAGTTCCAGTGTGTTCCAGTTGCAAAAAAAAAAGTAGAACATGCTGCATTTTTCTGCACTGGACTGAACTGGAATGTGGTAAAATGCATCAAAAACGCACCAGAACACATTGCAATGCACCAAAAACGCACTGGAATGCACATGTCCCTATATAAATTGAAGGAAAAGAAAGGAGAAAAATGAACTGGAATGCATAACAAACGCACTGGAACGAGTAAAAAAAGCATCAAAAACACACTGGAACACATAAAAACCGCACATGTGGAAACGTATCTGAAATGCATCTGGACTGCTTTTCTTTAGTGTGAATTAACCCTCAATCCTTCTTCTGTTGTGCCTTTATAAAGTAGTCATTACTTTTTCCTATATAGAATCCATTTGAAATTCTCCTCCGCATTACATACAGTATATAATTAACTGCAGTGAATGGAAGGAGTGTAAAGTAGTAAAATAGTTTGAGGAGATATCTTGTCTTGCAGTGTCTATTCTACACATTCTTTTGGTTTACTTTCAAATTCTAAAGACTACATCTGCAAGCAATGATGATGTGGTGTGTTTCCTGTACTGACTGTGCCTCCTGTATTTCAGAAGGCTGGCTTGTAAAATGTGCATCATATTTACAGGACACAATGAATACATGTCACAGAATTCAAGAAAGTAAATGTGTGCGGATCTTCACAAAACAAGTTTATAAACTTTGTTCAGAGTAAAAGGAGCAGGTTAAAAATAATTAAAAATACAATGTGAAAATTATTATTATTATACAGGATTTATATAGCGCCAACAGTTTGCTCAGCGCTTTACAATATAATGGGAGACAATACAGCAACAATACAGTTCAATACAAGAGGGTTAGGAGGGCCTGATCCTGGGAGCTTACAATCTAAGATTATTATTATTATTATACAGGATTTATATAGCGCCAACAGTTTGCTCAGCGCTTTACAATATAACAGGAGACAATACAGCAACAATACAGTTCAATACAAGAGGGTTAGGAGGGCCTTGGTCCTTGGAGTTTACAATCTAAGAGGAAGGGGCTGGTGGTATAAAAGATAATAACTGCGGGGGTTGGACTGGTAGAAGGAATAGAAGATTCCATTATTAGCTGAAGGCAGGATAGGCTTTCCCTGAAAAGATAGGTTTTCAGAAATCGACTAAAAGTGGGCAGAGTAGGCGATAGTCTGATAGATTGGGGTAGAGAGTTCCAGAGGATGGGGGGGCTCTGGAGAAGTTCTGGAGATGAGCATGGGAGATTAATATATGCAAATTTACATTTTGACCATAGACACATTTAAAGCTTTAAAACCTAACTTCTGACAAAGCTCTTGTTTTGGCTAGAGTTTAAATTTCTTCAAGAATTTTATACTTTGTCATGAACCCCATTAGAAATATTTTCCTTTGCTTCCTGTAGTTTGATACCCATACAAGAAATGAGGGGTACATCTGCCACCAAGGCAGGAAGGAACAGACCGCAATGAAAACACAGCTGGAAGTGTTATCCCTCCTCCGTTGTACAAAACATTTTTTTCTGTGTCCCCGTTATGGAACTTTTCCATTATATGATATAGTTGTTGGAGACGGGTAACATGCTTCATGAGACAATCATAGACTGGAGACATAATACACACACTACTAGAGATCACTGCTATGACAGGGCAATAGGGAAACATTAGGGGCCCAGAGAGCCATACAAAAAGTGCCAAAAGGCCACATGCTGTCCTCAGACAAAATGTTAGCCACCAGGGGTATAGATTCTCAAAAGCATGGGCAAAGTGGTTATTTACAATACTTCTGTCATTGGAGTTAATTTATCAATAAATCTTTATATCTGGCAAAGCCCATAAAGGCTATCTAAAGCATCCAGATTACTATGAATGTGCCATCTGCCATAAATAGTGGCTATGAGGTCCATCAACTTGATCTTTGGCAAGTAAGAGTGATGCAGGTAGGGAGCTCTGTGTTTTTTCAGAACAGTGCAATGCAGGTCTAAGCTGAGCTTAGCAGGTGTATGGGAAGCAATTGCTTGTATGTTCATCTGGAGGTAGTTGTTTACATGTAATGGGAAAAAAGCAGTTGGGTGCTGAACTGGTTTAAAGCATACAGTATATTATTCCAGAAGCGATTTAGCACACAGCAGGGCCAGAATATGTGGGTATGGGTACCAATGTCAGAGTTACTTGGGGGAATACCTGTAGGTAAATTTTGAGTAACATGGTAGGGATGCTGCACCACCTTAGGATTTTGTAACCAGTTGTATTTGCTAGCTAAGGAAGATTTGAGAGCCAAAAAAGACATTATCTCCCTCACTGGTCTGGGGAAAAACAAATTTGTTATTCCTCTTACCATTTTTGACATATGTAAGCGAGTATAGGTAACTCTTTTTGAGGGAAATGTATAATCTCATCTCTGCGCAACCAGACTTTTGCACAAGGTTTTATAATAGTGCAATATACGGAAGTTATGGGTTATCAGACTTTTCAGAACTTCAGAGGAATTCACATACAGGCAGTCCCCGAGTTACGAACATTCGAGTTACAAACAGAGGGAATAAAAGAAAGTAAACTACCTCAAGGAAGGGAAATTCACTCCTGTAAGAGTTATCATGGGAAAAAAGTGTCTCCACTGAAGGGTTATCACCAATCCTTGTTTCCACAAAAAACCCCAATTTTCAAAATCCAATTGTCAAAGGGACAGACGAACAAACATTACAGGGGTGCTATCCAAACAACTTAGAAATATTTTTTTTGACACTTAAAAAATGTACCTGTTCCAACTTACATACAAATTCGAATTAAGAACAAACCTACAGACCCTATCTTGTTTGTAACCCAGGGACCACCTATTCAAATATTTGTTTCAGAGAACATTACCCAGCCTGTGCAATTTGAATGCAGAGGCTTAGACTTGTGTCTAAATGACCCCTCACTTTGAAGGTATATGAATTAAATATATGGTCATCTTTTTACTTCACATTGTTCCGATGTTATGTATATTCCGAATTGCATGCCAAGCACCTGCCCTGCTGCAAATAACTACAGGGGAAGGTGGCTCAGTCGGCACAGGTGCAATTCACAAAACTTCTTGCATTTTTCTGAATGAAAGTCCTGCTGGTTCACTCTCTCTCCCAAGGCTGTAACTGAGTGACAGGTTTTTTTTGGGGGGAGTGAATTTTTATAAGTACCCTCACCTAGGTGAGGATGACGGTGACCTAGGTGAGGATGCTGTTCCTTGCCCTGCTCCCTCTCTTCCCACAGCCTCCTGGGACTTGTGACATGTCCCAGGAGGCTACAAGACCATCCACAAAGCACAGCGTGAGCATGCAGTGGGAACCCAACCACAGAACCTCAGAAAGCCACAGCTGATTCCCGCACCCAAGGTGGCACGTCGAGGACCCACGGAGGTAAGTAGAACTGGCTGCAGGAAGACCTCTCTGGACCATGGGCACTGGTAAGTACCTGATTTTTAAAAGTCAGCAACTACAGTATTTGTCACTGTTGGCTTAAAAAAATACATTTTTAAAACATTATAGAAATATTACTGCTGGAATTTCCTTCGTTTAATTTTCAGTAACTCTTACTTTATCCTGTTGCAGTTTTTCTTACTTTTATTTTTTAAACAGTTGTTCGCATGATAGGAAGTAAGGGTAAATGTCTAGCAGTAAAAACCCAACAGAAGTTCTAAACCATCTCCACTGCATCCAAAATTAACACAAAGGTTTTGGCTGGAAATACACTGTACTTTAATAAAGCAACCGAAAAGGAATCACCTTTTCAATATAATTTAATTTAGCTGCTAAACCAATTGCTACAGAATTCACATTCACAGAGTATTTATGTACTCTGTGCTACTATATACAATATAGTGTATATTATTACAGGTACTTATATAGCGCCATCAATTTACGCAGCAATTTACATATATATATAATTTTTTTTTTTTTCGTCTTTTGAGACATGAGACTTAGGCATATTTTTGCCAGAAAGGAAAACCATTTCCTCTAACAGAGATGAAGTAAAAAAACAGATGGAAGTAACAAACAGCTAAAAAAAAACAATCCTTGGGTGGCATAAAACATTGTTTGAAAGTAAACAAGCTCATCAAGAATTTTATTTTGTTTAAACCTACAAATATGAAAATATTTTACAAATATTTAACAAAAATGTATAGTGGTAAACAAAAAAAAGGCAATATGGTTTTGGATAGGAGCATAGGCCTGCAGTAAACCCAGACAGTGTTCATTCAGAATCTTATGTGCACATATGATCTTAAAGTTGATTTCTGGGCATCCAAGAAACTATACTCTCTAATACTAAATCCTTTAGTCTGCACAAATCCATACTTGGAATTTTCTTTTTAAATGAGTCTTTGTACCTTATTTTTGACATGGGAAGATGGTTTATTAATCTCAAACTGGCCTGTGGATTTGGCCATGTTTTTGGAGTATTATGAAGGTAATCAAGGAACCTAAAATGGCTGAGATGTGGTACCACCCAGGAGCAGGAACGTCTAGTGTTGGTATAATTTATCTTTGTTCAAATGGGCTAATTAGGCTTCATGCACATGAGTAGCTCCTAAACTCGGGTTTAGTAACTTTTGGCATTTTTTTTCCAAAGCTCCTAAACTCAACTCCATAAAATCCTATGTGTCCATGTACACGTACAGTAGGCTTTTAGCAGAGTTTAGGAGCAGCCATGTTTAGCTGAGATTAAACCTACCTCTCCTGAACAAGGAAGAATTGCGTTCAGGATAGGAAGATTTTGACCGCCGACCGTGGCAAAATGCAAAACGTGGAAAAACCGCAGTTTCCATTTTCCCGTGGCCGGCGGTCAGTGTAGGCTCATGTACATGAAGCCATAGAGAGAGAACCACCATAATTAAGCACATGCCCACCAAGGTGCATTTATAAACGGCAAGATAGAAAGGGATTAAAGCAAGCTCATATCTGCTACTGCAAATGTAAACTTGGTACCAACTTTACCAGCTGGTGAAGGGATTAACTATAAAAGTGATCCGATCACTTTTATGGTGCTCTGAAGGTGCATAATCTGTGCTTGATTGACTGAAGGAAGGGGAAACAGTTGGGGTCTAATAGACCCCTGATATCTCTGTAAAGAGGACTTGTCATCTGCCCAATGCTATCACACAGAATACCCTTATATTAGCAATAAAGATAAAAAAAAAAAAGAGAACAGAGAATTAAAAAATAAAAAAGAAACTAAAAATAATTAAAAATAACTAGAAATAAACTTTAAACTGCCTCACCCATGTACACACCCCATAAACATCAATTGCACAATACATGTGAGGTATAATTATGAAAATTGAAAGGAGAGCAAAAATTATAGGGCCACAGTTCATGGCTGACTAAAAGCCTTTACAGGTTATCAGCTTAGAAAGTTTTGCTTATAGAGAATTTTGGGTACCATAGTTTTTATGATTTCACGGGCACAATTTTAAGGTTTGATACAGTATGTTTGGCATCTTTTTACTGAACACAACCCCAGCTTTTATATTTTACCAATATTGGGTATAATATTATTATATAATAGTTTGTTTGAGTGCACCAAAAGTAATTTTAGTGTATTTTCTCCTGAATATGTGCATACAATAAATAGTTGCACAAATATTGAGAGACAAAAAAATTTAACTACTACCATTTTATTCTCCAGTGTCCCTGCTTTCAGAAAATATATACTTTTTTGGTGGTTTTAAGTAATTTCTAGCTAAAAAAAAATGCACATTTTAACACGTGTGCAAAAATTTTTTTAAAATTGCCCCAGTAGGCAAGTCTATAATGTATGGTGACATGGGTTCAGGTTTATATGGGTTCAGCAAAACTTTGCAACTTACTAAACAACTTTATCTGCAGAAGAATAGCCACCCATGGCCATTACATCTTCAATTTGCCTCTGAGCATGTGTGTTTTTAGCTCTGTATTTATCCACACACATTGAGGAGAACTGAGTCAGGATTCACATGACTTGACAATAGCATATACATCGAAGCAGCATTCATTTATTGCAAAGCAGAATTGGAAGTCAGAATAAACAGGAGAAATATGACATAGTTATCTTCACTATTTGATGGCATGTAGATCTTTTATTTTTAGCTCTGCATTTTTATAGTCACACTTGTTTGACCAGTTCTTACAGGAAGATTTTATAAATAACAATGACACTAAGGAAGCAATGTCTCTGAGGCTCACTTCTGGCAAGGACATACCATGGGAAATTCTGACACAGGTCAAGTGAAACATTAACAGAAATCTTTCAGGCCAAGTCTGTTAGTTTACACTCAGGGTCAGTGTAGATGAGCAGTAGCATTGGATAAGCAAAGGTGGGTACAATTATTTAGTGAAGTGATTCTAGAATTATTGATAGAAAATCCACTGAAATGTAAAACGTTAATTTATTTAACAATACCAAAAAAGGCCATGCCGAAAAAAAAGTCTAATAATAAATAAAATCTAACTGCCAAATAGCTGCATTTGTCGCACATGCTAGGAAGAAAATGCACTTTGGGGTTAGTCATCAGTGTCATATGCACTGAAAACCTCCTGAGATACAAGCTGGGTTCAGAAAAAGAGGGAAAACGTAAAAAAAAATTGCAACATATGCTTGATAGTGAAATAACCAAGGGGCCACATGAAAAAACACGTTTTTCTGCTTTATGGAACACTATGAATCTTTTGAGTATAACAAAGTTTGGCTAGTTCTTAAAGGAAAACGTGTAATGGGTTTTGTGTAGAAAACTTTTTTTTCCCTCTCGTTTATTTAGGGCAGCCTTTCTCAACCAGGGTGCCCAGGCACCTTGGGGTGCCTTAAGGTTTCTTCAGGGGTGCCTTGGCAAAATGTCTAAAAATTGCCCAAAAAAATAGTATACAAGCCAGAGGGTGGAACAAGCTTGCCTTTTAGTTACACAAAGCCACAGGTTTTCATTTGTGCACCATTAAGACCTTCTAACCACTGGCGTCCTGACAACCAATAACATCAGTTGATAAGGAGGATGTCAGCTACCTGCACAGCATCCTAGTTTGACCCTCCCCTGCCCCTCTCCATCAATGCTGGGGTCACATTAGCCCAGTGATGGAGAAAAACTGAGGGAGAATAGAAACACTGGGATACTAGTCAGTACCAGTGTGCAAAAGTGTATTTGCTTTGGAGAATAAATCACCTCTAACGTTGGGTGTCCTACATGTGTGGATGTCGCTGCGTTATTTAAAATTATTAGAATAGTTTTTTCACATTTTAGAATGGGGTGCCTTTTTAAAATTATGGCTATCCCCTGCCCCTCTCCAACAGCGCTGGGGCTACACTAGCTTAGTGATGGAGAAAAACTTAGGGAGAAGAGAAACACTGGAATACTACTCAGTACCAGTGTGCAAAAGTGTATTTGCTTTGGAAGAATAAATCACCTGTAATGTTGGGTGCCCTACATGTATAGATGTTGCTGTGTTATATAAAACAATTAGAATCGTTTTCTCATTTTAGAATGGGGTGCCTTTTAAAATTATGGACAGTCTTGAGGCACCCCATTTTAGAATGGGGTGCCCCAGGACTGTCCATATTTGTAAAGGGTGCATCAGGACTGTCCATAATTGTAAAGGGTGCCTCAGGACTGTCCATAATTTTAAAGGGTGCCTCAGGACTGTCCATAATCTTAAAGGGTGCCTACAGACTGTCCATAATTTTAAAGGGTGCCTCCAGACTATCCATAATTTTAAAGGGTGCATTAGGACTGTCCATAATCTTAAAGGGTGCCTCCAGACTGTCCATAATTTTAAAGGGTGCCTCGCGACTGTCCATAATTTTAAAGGGTGCCTCGCGACTGTCCATAATTTTAAAGGGTGCCTCACGACTGTCCATAATTTTAAAGGGTGCCACAGAACTGTTCATAATTTTAAAGGGTGCCTCAACAATATCCATAATTTTTAAAGGGTGCCTCAAGACTGTCCATAATTGTTAAAGGGTTCCTCAGGACTGTTCATAATTTTAAAGGGTGCCTCAGGACTGTCCATAATTTTAAAGGGTGCCTCAAGACTGTCCATACTTTTAAAGGGTGCCTCAAGACTGTCCATAATTTTAAAGGGTGCCTCAGGACTGTCCATAATTTTAAAGGATGCCTTGACTGAGAAACACTGATTTAGGGACACAGGATTCAGTGTTTCAAAGATTGAGTTCTGCTGCAGCCTACAGGAGGATTTGGACACTTGCAAACAAAAAAGTAATTGGCCAGCAAGGTATAACCCCTCCCACTTCCAGCATATTTCTGTTTTTGATAGTATCCTAGGAGGTTGGATGTCTTTTCTCTGTTGAGAAAAGTTTAGGAACTTTATTAGCCATTTTTTTCCTATTTAAGCATTGTTTTCCTATTTAATAAAGACTCCTTCTACATGCTGCTGAACTAGGCACTTTATGCAGCCATTCTGATTTCACCGAAGATTTCAGAGCCTGCCTGGAATGTGCCACAAGCAGTGCCAAAAGATTACTTTCAAACCCCAGTCTCCAGTATTGTGTTTTAGGTCCAAAATGTTTTCCAGGTCTAGAGCCATGGCACAACCTCTAGTGTGACCCAGTCTCAAAGACATTTTAATAAGATTGCTGTATGGGCTGAGGATCAGGAGCTACTATATTTACTGCTACCACGAGGGTGATCATTATTGATCTCTTTCCGTTGGTTCTTTGGAAAGGGTTAGCAGGCTGTAAAATTAAAGTAGAAGAAATGGCTAAAATAAATAAAGTTGCTGTGTGTCCTTGAGTGGCTTGATAACGAGGTTGAATTCTCTTTCAGTCCGGTATGCTATCTGTTCTCAAGAGGGTAGAGAGTCCCCTCCTACTAGCCACAGTAAGCCTCTCATTGACACATAGCAAACAGAGCTGTGTGATCAGGTACCACTGAAAATTTAAAAAAGAGGTATTTACACTGTGATTTATTGTAGTATGCATAATGTTTATTAGCAGTGGCAAGGTAAGGCTGTAAACTGTCTTTATTTTAGTCTTTTGTTAGTCCTTGTTGCAGCCTACAGTCACCTGGTCACCTCTAGCTATTTAAAAGAGAAGTATGGCTTTCTTTTTTTTTTTTTACTATTTATAATTACCTAGGTGAATGCAGCATCGGTCCAATACTGCATCTGTCCCCTGCTGACTCTAAGGGTGAGAACTCAGTAAACACATGGCTGCCAATCACTGAATTCTCCTCGCCGCCATGAGCAGAGAGAGGGACTGCCAGTCACCATTGTCTCAGGGGGAGAGAGCCGCTCTCTCCCCTGGCTCTGGCTGTGCTAGGTGGGAGAGCAGCTGACTCAGCCTCTCAGCGCTTTGCTGAGAGGCTGAGCCAGGTAACGCTCCAGACTCTGGGATGGATCCCGACTTTGAAGTCAGGATTTTTCCCCAGCCTAGTCCAGCTGAGTGACGTCATCCAACAGCGGACTGAAGTTCGCAGTCAGCTGAAAACAGGTCAGAGGAGTGCAGAACAAACTGCACTCCTGTGATCCACAGAAGAAGTACAGCCAAAAGAGCTTTGGCTGTACTTCTCCTTTAAAACTCTCCCACTTTCAGCAGTGGGTTTTTCATTACTCAAGGCTTTTACCTGGTGTTTTCAATTAAGAAAACCAGGTACATCAGGCCCCTCCAGTACACAATTCACTAACAGTTCTGGGGCAGCCTGCAGTATCCCTCCCCAGGGACCTGACACAGACAGCCTGGACTGTTGCCCTCTGGTTAAAAGGTGACTGGTCCGATGTTGCATCTGTCCCCCACCAACTGTAAGAGAGAACTGAGTGATCAAACACCACTGATCGCTTACTTTTCAATGATCCATGAGCAGAGAGCTGGTGACTGTCAATCACTGTTCTACCTCCCCCCTCAACCCCCAGCGCTCACTGGAGCAATGGGCTGTGAAGGGAGAGGGAGCAGCTGTCTCAGGCTCTCAGCGAATCACTGAGAGGCTGAGCCAGATGCCAGTCCAGACATTGGGGTGTCTTTATATTATAGTATTATACAGGATTTATATAGCGCCAACAGTTTGCTCAGTGCTTTACAATATAACGGGAGACCATACAGCAACAATACAGCTCAATACAAGAGGGTTAGGAGGGCCTGATCCTTGGAGCTTACAATCTAAGATTATTATTATTATACAGGATTTATATAGCGCCAACAGTTTGCTCAGCGCTTTACAATATAATGGGAGACAATACAGCAACAATACAGTTCAATACAAGAGGGTTAGGAGGGCCCTGCTCCTTGGAAATTAAAGTCAGGATCTTTACCCAGCCTGGACCAGCTAAGTGACGTTAGCCGACAGCAAACTTTAGCCCACTGTCGGCTGAAAATGGGTTACAGGAGTACAGAACAAACTGCATTCCTGTGATCCACAGGGGAAGTACAGCCAAACAAGGTTTGGTTGTACTTCCCCTTTAAGTCTTTACACTTCTCTGAGTCTCCCTTAGCTATGGCAGGTGTGGCCCCCTCCTCTACCTTATCCAGGTAAAAGTTCTCAGTTATGCTGGATGCTATGGGCAAAACTGG
Source organism: Staurois parvus (assembly GCF_062004578.1). NCBI lineage: Eukaryota > Metazoa > Chordata > Amphibia > Anura > Ranidae > Staurois > Staurois parvus. Next base: position 4,218,428 of record NW_028317809.1, on the reverse strand, counting down.
AATCATCTTTGTCTGTAGCTGTAGTGGCCTCTGACCCATGCACTACAGATTCTCTCTGGCAAAATCCCCCTTTTTAACTTTTTTAACTATAGTTATTTATATAGTGCTGGCAATTTATGCAGCACTTTACATACTGTACTGTACACTCATATCAGTCACACTTATCTCAAGGAGCTTACAATCCAAGGTCCCTTGTTCACATACACATACTAGGGTCAATTAAGACAGAAACCAGTTAAACTACTAACAAGTCTATGGAATGTGGGATGAAAGCAGAGTACACAGCATAAACCCACATGAGCGCAGGGAGAACACAAAAAATGCCATGCTGCTAGTGTCCTGGTTGGGATTTAAACTGAGTTTCCTAGTGCTGAAAGGCAGAAGAGCTAACCATGAAAGCGCTGTGCTGCCCATACATTATTTTGTTCCTGAGGAGTCACAGAGAGTTGCCATAACTCCCAGGCTTAAAGCCATTCTAAATGTTAATTTTTTTAGGGGGAAAATAACAAACATGCTATACTTACCTATTGTGTGAAGTGGTTTTGCACAGAGCAGCCTGGATCCTCCTCTTCTCGGGTTCCTCCGCAGGCTCTTCTGGCCCCTTGCTCCTGTCGGGTGCCCCGAGAGCAAGCAGCTTGCTATGGGGGCACCTGCTGCTCCATGTGTCCATTCACACATGGAGCCGCAGCTTGGTCATATAGTCAGCCAGTGGGCTAAATGAAAAGATTCAGCCAATGGCTGAATTAGAAAACTGAACCATTTTCCCCATCCACACATTTTTGGTGGTTATGGGAATTTCTCCCCCGCTGGCAGAATAAACTAATCAGCGCTGCAGCGCTGATTGAAGCAGTACTTTCCAACAAGCCCATTCACGAGAAGTTGATTGCTAAATCAACTTATCAAGAACAGGAACATAGATGGATTGAAATTTGGCCAGTCCCTGCTGAAACGGCTGAATTTTGTTCCATCTACGACCAGCTTTACACTCAGTTGTTCTATTATAGAAAATAGTTTCATTGTAAATAACCATTTATGGTATTTACTTTCAAAGTATGGGGCCTATTTGTTAAGATTTGAATCTATCAATTTATACAAATTGAATAAAGAAACTTCTTAGTAATAAATGTAATTCACTGGACTTGACCTTTTGCTCAAAAATCAATATGACTAGGTTCTTGCATTATGGAGTAGAAATATTTACCTGAGAAATCTGTAAAACATTTCCTGATGCTTACCTCATGTGAACAATTCGGGACTTCCACTACTGTCATGGAAATGTGACACTGAGTCATAGTCTGAGCACAAAACTAAAAGCTAATCTAACTTTTTTGTTTAAACAAATTTGCACGTAACTGTAGCAATTGCAAAATCAGTAACAGGTAAAGTAGGAAAAGGACTATAAAATAAATCTTGTTGTGTGCTACTTTACACTTAAATCTCCATTTTGTATTTTATATAGGTTTGACATTGTTCTCCAATAGGACAGAGGGAATTAAATAGAAAGTGTACTATTTTTTTATTAACACAATATGGCCACAACAAGAAGAGCGTTGTTTTTTTTTTAAAAACCTAAAAGAAAATATGGTCTCCCAAGAACTTATACTATTGTCGCTAGATATGAACAAAGTGTTTGATACATTGTCTTGGATGCGTTTGACTCTACAGCGTTGGGCGATGATTTCTTGCAATGGATCTCCACAATATACAGTGTCCCATCAGTATCGCTCTGCTACCAGGGTGTACAGTCTCCATTTCCCATTCGAAGAGGTACCCAACAGGGATGCCCATTGTCACCAATATTCTTTATGCTGGCACTTGAACCCCTGGCAGTCCAAATCCGACTTCATCCTAACATCACAGGCTTGAAATTAGTGGGCGTACATCATAAAGCTGCGCTATTTGCAGATGATATGCTTCTATATCTAACAACACCGACTAATTTGCTTCCTACTCTTACAGCCCTCTGGCACGCTTCACAGGACTTTCTGGCCTATATGTCAATTCAAATAAATCTATTGCAATGAAAATTTCCTTACCCCAAGCAATACAACACCATCTTCAAACCCAATTTCCATATCAATGGACAAATGCTCTTCTCTACCTGGGAATAATCCTTACACTTACATATGATTCACGTTATAATGCTAACATACCACCACTATTACAACACTTGAGGAAGTTGCTTTCCTCTTAGAACAATATGTCTTTGTCATGGTTCGGTAGCATCCATGTCATATCTCCCAAAACTACTTTACTCTTTTAGGGTTCGGATACCCTTCCATATCAAAGGAATATTACAATGACAAGTTTCAGGCCACCCGCAACTGTCACACCACATTCTCTTTTACCCTAAAATACTCAGGATCCCAAATATACGGCACTATTATATGACAGCCCAAATAACACCATTAGTTCAATTCTATACCAGACAAGTCTTCCCACTTTGGGTCATGGTGGTCCATCCAACTCATATAACCTCCCTTCCCTGGCTTCCCCCTACATTTAGGCAGAGGCAGCTAAACCCAATCTTGGTGTACACAATGAAGATGTGGGATTCCTGCAAGTATTCTGTGGGTTTATTATACCCTCATTTGTCCATTCTCCAAATGTTTGACTGTCCCTTATTTCCACCAGGAATATCAGATAAGGTTTCTTTCTCTTGATGGATTTTCCAGAGTTTTGAGACAAATCAGTCAATGCTGACAGTAAAAGGGTTGTGAACACTTGCCCAATTTTGTGTTAACTACCTCATCCCCTCTACTGAACTTTAGTATCTTCAAAGTCATTTCATCAAACCCCTGGTTAAAAACCTTGATTCTCCAAAAGACTTTACAAGATTTTAATCAATATGTAAATCCTCTTCAAGCAATAAAGGCACCCTGTCTTTATTGGTCCATCCATGACCATTTAATGGAGGTGTAGCCTTCTTACTGTGGTCAGTGGTCTCAAGACCTACAGAATCTTTATCGTTGGATGACTGGATACCAATCTGGCAGGCCACCTCAAAGTGCTTCCAGAATATTCAGGTGCTGGAAAATTCATACTGTACATCCCAGGAGTCATCCCAGGAGGGGAGCAAGGATTCTCAGCTCAGCCAATGCTTGATGAGGGTAGATGAATTCCAGGATGTAAATGCTACATGAATCATCTGCCCTTACTCAAGATGACCCTGAACAGAAATGCTAGGGAGTGTTTTTCAAAATGATTTCTCAGCAAAATAAAGCATGGAGACATGGATGGATGTGGGAGTTTCCTTTGAATTGCATAGCATTTATGGTTTGTGGTGCTCAGATGCAGTGCAGTTCCACTTTAAGTAACATTGATACATATAAATAGATATATAAAATATCTGCTATATATGTAAATATGCAATGTTGTATACGATGTTGGATACTGGTTTGAGATGGGAAAAACAGCAATGCACAAATGATAGTATCAAGGTTACAAAACAAGACATACATCAAGGTAATTTGGGTCCAATCACATCTGCTTAAAAAATCACTACTTTTTTTTTTTTTAAATTTATGTATGCCTTTTCTGGGTGGGGGTTGCTAATTATCCTTATGAAGCATGAGTACAACACAGGCGAAAAAAGAAACAGGTGAGTGCAGCGGTGAGCGGAGAAGACTGTCACCATTCGCTCCAGGTCAGCATCTAGAAATTCACATCAGATTTACCATCTCTAGGCCACAGATAATCACTGATTTTACATTCTAATGGTGAGAGGAATTCTTCATAAATATTCACCTATTAAATGAATTGTGTTACATAAGACCAGTGTGTTTTGTTCTATACCTTTTAACTAGAAAAAAATAACTCTTTTTTTAAACCAAGGTAGTTCCATATACTGAGTTAATCTTTAACCAGGGTTAAGGAATTTCCCTTGTGCACTGAAAGCTAACGTGACTACAGCAAAATCCATTTTTTAAAGAATATCAGAATCCACACAGTACATGTATTACAAATATTGTACAGTGTATATCAAACTATAGTTGCTTAACAGTGAGCAATATTCAAGTATTTATTTTTCAAGTATAAGAAGGTCCTATAGAACTTTCATAAGAACACTCAGAAGTAGACATCCCATAAAAATGAAAGGTCCACTCCACTCTACTGAAAACCCCAAACACCCAAAAACAGATCACTTACATAGGCATTTTGAAGTTTAGAAAAAAATACTTACCTTAGCCCTGGCTTCCAATGCTTCTGAAAAGTACAGGTGACATCATGATGCCTCACTGCTATCTTCTGTGAAAGCTGGGAATTCAAAATTCCACCCATACAATTGGATTGGAGAGCATTCTTATGGCAAAGCATCAGAAGTCACAGGCCAATGTTTTTTTTTTAATTAAATTTTTTTTTTTTAACAACTTTATTTTTTAAAATGCTTCTGTAGGCCCACTCACTCACCCAGACCCAGTGGTCGGAAAGGAGGTGGAGTTTATTTGCTTTTCTTTCCTACCCCTCCCTCTCTATGCTTCTCTTCTTTCGAGACTCACTGCATACGGCTGTTTTCTCCCATTTCTATGAGGATTGCAGTGATCTATCAGCCTCCTAGACCAATGTGATGCTTTCTTGATGACTTCTCTGCCTCACTACCCTACTTTCTCTCCTCTGAAATACCCACCATTATTCTTGGTGATTTTAACATCCCCATTAATGTTAACATCCCAGTTACATCCCTCTTATTTTGCCTTAACACAATGGACATAGTCCTCCACTCACTCTGATGGAAATACCTTAGATCTTGTTTTCTTCCATCTTTGCACTCCCTACAACCTCACCAACACCCCCTTTCCTCTCTCTGATCACAACCTCATCACGTTCACACTGTCCTTGTCTTCAACCACCTATCCCTCCGAGCAGCAAACAATTACCCTCAGAAACCTTCACCACTTTAATCCTTCTCTTTTCTACTCTGCAACTGAACACCTCTATGACAGAATATCTTCCCTGTCCTGCTCTGATCTGGCCACTTCTGTCTACAACAGTTCACTTTCATCCACACTGGACTCACTTGCTACTCTAACTACACGAAGTATCAGGCCCCGACCATTACAACTTTGGCAGACTGACGACACCAGAAATCTTAAGAGACATAGCCGTGCACTGGAGCAATTGTGGCGTAAAACCAAAACCCAGCAAGCAGTCATCCTTTTTAAATCTGCCTTCTTAAAATGCAATTTCTCCCTCCATACGGCAAAACAAGCCTTTTGACCTTGCTACTACCAAAGAGGTCACTTAAGGTTTCTCAGAACCCATCTTACCATCAGTCCCCTGAATCCTGTTCCCTCACAACTGCTATGGTCACCCTCTTCTGTCCTATGCTCCCTCACTCACATCTTCAATCTCTCCCTTTCTACTGGCACCTTCTCCTCTTCTCTAAAACATGCACTGATCACCCCTATACTTAAAAAACCCTCAGTGGACCCCACCAATCTGAACAACTTAAGACCTATCTCCCTGCTCCCGTTTACCCCTTAGAAAGCTTAGTCTACAATCGTCTGAGCTCCTACCTCACTGACAACAACCTTCTTGACCCCCTTACAGTCTTTCTTTTGCTTACTACACTCCACTGAAATTGCCCTACTAAAACTCACTAATGATTTACTACTCCATACTCTTACCACTAGAACTCTCTGTGGCTTTTGACACTGTGGACCATCCTTTCCTCCTCAAAAAAACAAAGACCTCCCAAGACCTCCTGCTCTCTAGCTCCCTTGCTTCCTCCTCTCATGCTCATCTCCAGGACTTCTCCAGAGCCTCCCCCATCCTCTGGAACTCTCTACCCCAATCTATCCGACTATCACCTACTCTGTCCACTTTTAGGTGATGCTTGAAAACCTATTTCTTCAGGGAAGCCTATCCTGCCTGCAGCTAATAACCGTATCTTCTATTTCTTCCATCAGTCCCATCATGTATTTTTCTTTATTTTCTTTATGTTTTTGATTCACATTGTTTAATTGGAGGAAGGGGATTTTCTCTTCTTTTTAAATAAAAAAGGGAATGAAGGGTGAAATGAAGAAGAGGAATAACACAAAAAAATAAGGTTAGGAAAGAGGACTAGGAAGAAAATAACCGCTTAGTTGAAATATAAGCATTCAAAGCAAATCTGGCCTGGTAAAGGTGAAAACAATGCAACTACAATTCATGGGTGAAACAGAGCCTGTAAGTACAGAGATTAGTGGAGAGAGGAGACAGGAATTTAAAAAAAATCATAGCATGGTTTTAGGTTATCAGTTCATCTTAATTCAAGCCAGAAACACTAAGTTTGGGTAAATGCATTGAATCTTTTGTTACTGAATGTCAGCCATTCTTCATTGCTTGTGATATTGTTCAATGCAGCTGCCTATTTGGCCATTAATATTGTGAAGGTTTTTCCAGTTAATGCCTAATATGTAAAGGCATAACTCTTTCATCGGTACATCTCTGGAAGTGTTAGTTAGTTGGATAAATCTGACCTACCTTTATTGCACTTTATACAACACTAACATGCTCGTTACCACTCAGAAAAAGTCTTTTGTTTGTGCATAAGAGGTGTACATAGAACATGGGATAGGGTTTTGCGTACTTTAGATGTATTGAGTCCTGAAAAATGATGACATATTGGGGAAGATTTACTAAATGTGGAGCACTCCGAATCTGGTGCAGGTATGTTAGCCAATCAGCTTCTAACTTCAGCTTGTTCAATTAAGCTCTGACAATAAAACCTAAAAGCTGATTTGTTTCTATGCAGAATTGTTTTAGTAAATTTCCTCCATTAATCTCCTTCATATATTTTATTAATTAATATATATATATATATATATATATATAATTTTTTGAGGAATAATTATTATAAATATTTATGGACTGTACTGCATGCTATGTCAGTGTCACAGCAGACCCACTGATACATGTCTATTGTTTACCTCATTCTCTTCATTCTTTTTAATTTCTTCTACTATTTTTGTTTCTTCTTTGGGTGTAATCTTGTTTTCAGTATTTTCCTTCCACGTCTCGCCTCTTTCTTTCTGTGTGTGCAGTGTCAGGGACTCTGTTAGTTGGCATACATTTTGCACTTGTCCTTTCCTGTGAGACAAAAAAGCCACCTAAGTACTCATGCAGTACCAACTTCAAGTAAGGCAGAAATTAAAGGGTCAGTTGTAGCACAAGAAAAACTTAAAATAAAAAACTTTCAGTTAAATACTTTGACATGCTGATTCTGTATTTGTATGATCTCATAGATACAATAGGAAGTGAGAGAAAAATCACTCCACAATGGGGGAAATCCCCTCTTAGTTGTCACCTCAACAAATGTCCCCACTGAAAGTCCCTAATTATGTTCCAGTTAAAACGTAAAGTGATTCTAAAGGTAAATTTAAAACAAAAAACGAACAAATGTGGTTTTGCACAGAGCAGCCCCTGTCTTCCTCTTCTTGAGTCTCATGCTGGAGCTCCTGGCTCCCCCTTCTCAACCAGTGCCCCATAGGAAGCGGTTTTCTCTGGGGGCACTCATGCAGGCTTGCTTCCAAGCCCAACTGTCTGTGTCAATAGAAACAGACAGCAGGAACTAGATCCTGCCAACGTCTCCCTCATCATAGGATTTGATTGACGGCAACAGCAGGAGTCAATGGCTCCCGCTGCTATCAATCTGCCATGTATGGAGGGAGAAAGAGGAGAGAGCCTCTGCTTTCATACTCTTTCTTGGGTTGAGATTGGGCTCAGGTAAGTATAAGAATGTGATTAGGGGGGAGCTGGATACATACTTTTTTTGTACCTTCATGCATAGAATGTATGAAGGTGAACAAACTTAAGTGTTAACAACCACTTTAAAATGTTGGATTTTCTCTTGTTCTGCCACAGTGACCGTGGTCACTGGAACATACAGAGAAATTGCCACAGTAAGCAAGAAAACCTGATAGAGGTTCCAACCTTACTCCCTATTCTATCTAAATATAGATGCTTTAGATACACTTTAAGCTCATTAGTCTATTTACATTCCATGAATTGCATGTCTTTTGGTATTGCATGACTCTGTATATACACAGATCAGCCATAACATTATGACCACTGACAGGTAAAGTGAATAACATTGATTATCTCATTACAATGGCATCTGGAGGTAGATGAGATATATTAGACAGCAAGTGAACATGTTGTCCCTGATGATGTGTTGAAAGCAGATTAAATGGACAAGTGTAATGATTTGAGCGACTTCAACAAGGACCAAATTGTAATGGCTAGATGACTGGGTCAGATCAGCTCCAAAACTGCAGCTCTTGTGGGATGTTCCCAGTTTGCAGTGGTCAGGACCTACCAAAAGTGGTCCAAGGAAGGAAAACTGGCAAATCGGGGTCATGGGCAGCCAAGACCAATCCAATAGAAGCGCTACTGTACCTCAAATTGCTGAGAAAGGTAATGTTGGTTGCAATAAAAAGGTGTCAGAACACACAGTGCATCGCAGTTTCTTGCATATGGGGCTTCATGGAGGCAGACCTGACAGGGTGCACATGTTGACCTGTGTCCACAGCACAGTAGCTAAGTGATGAGTACTCTTGCCTAGCAGCACTAGGGTTGTTGGTTTGAATGCCAACCACTACCTGCATGGAGGTGCATGTTCTCCCTGTGAATTTGTGGATTTCTTCCAGGTACTTCAGTTTCCTCCCACACTCCAAAGACATGTTGGTAGGTCACTTGGCTCCTGTCTAAATTGTCCCTAGTTTGTGTATGTATGAATGTGAGTTAGGGGCCTTATATTATACGCCCCTTGAGGGTTAAGGTCTGATGTGAATGTACAATATATATGTAAAGCACTGTGTAATTTGATGGCACTATATAAGCACCTGGAATATTAATTATAATAATAAAAGCACCTACAACATGCACAAGAGCATCAGAATTGCACCATGGAGCAATGGAAGAAGGTGGTCTGGTCTGATGAATTCAAGAATGGTTTGAGGAACACAACAATGAGTTTGAGGTGTTGATTTAGACTCCAAATTCTCCAGATCTCAATCCAATTGAGTAGCTGTGGGATGTACTGGAAAAACAAGTCCAATTCACAGCTTTTGGGGTTTAAAGGATCTGCTGCTGATGGCTTGGATACTACAGCATACCTTCAGAGGTCTAGTGGAGTTCATGCCTCAATGGGCCATGGTGGGTGGTCATAATGGTATGGCTGATCGGTGTATTTTTCCACATGTACAAATGGCAGTGGTGGATCCACTCTAATTACCCATTTAAATATGTACTGTAATCTGCTTTGACTTATAAATTATAAAATCACAACCACAGTCTAAAGACACTAATAAATTATTACCATTAATGGTACTTGAATGTATAAAGTCACTATGCATACTGTATATTTTTGGTAAATTCCAAGCAATTAGTAAAATAAATTCCATGACAGTCTTCACAGTTTTTCCGACTTGCATTCTATACACATTATTTCAGCAGTAGTACACATTTATCACACTCAACTCAACCTTTGTACAGGAAATGATAAAGATGCCAGTCTCAGCTATTACTGAATCACATATGACAAAGATAATTTAATTCAGGCTGCATGGAATAAATGAGAAAGCAAGCTGAGATAAGAGACTATTGCCTCATTTAACTTATTCAAACTTAACAATCATCTAATGAGTGCATATACTGGTGTACCTGAAGGCAGCCAAGCCCAATCTGTTTACTTTGTGTAATGAGAAAAAATATACAGTAGCTTGAAGTATGAAACTGGGACCTCACAAGCTAAATATTGTTCCTGGATTTGCTTTTAGGGGCAATACATTTTTTTCATCTTTACAAAATGTGTTAAATTTTTATTCAAAACTGTTTGGACCCATTCACACCTGTGTGTTTTGTAGCTCGAAGCTCCAAAATGCTTGGGGAGGAAAAATAAATTATTCTCTATGGAGATGGTTCACATCTACACTATAAGTCACCTGAAGCCAAACACCTAAAGCTCAAAAAGTTTTCGAGCTACTTTTGTAGCTCGATTCGGGCAGATTGGTGCAAATTTTTAAGCATTCTTTCCTCCATAGAAATGCATTGATATGTGCAATCCACCCTGTTTTGAGTGAGTTTTTTGCACACTTTGTTGCACTTTTTTCTGCTCAAATGCAGTAATTAAAAAAAAAAAAAATCACATGAAATAAAATAATAATTATAAATAAATATATTAAATGAATAATTTATAGTAATACACAAATAATATATAAATTAATTAACCCCTAACACTAACCAATAATAATAATTATAATAATAATTAACCACTTGTCCTTCAGATGATTTACCCCCCTACTCGGAACTGCAAAAGCTACTGTAGAGGAGGTTGGTAAACTTTTTTCTAAAGCCCACCTAACCACCTGGACCCTGTTCTCTCACAAATACTATGGTCACCCTCTGGCTCTATCCTTCATTCTTTAACTCATACCTTTCTACTGGCATCTTCTCCAACTCTCTAAAACATGCACTAATCACCCCCAAACTTAAAAAGCCTCACTGGACACCACCAATTTTAGCAACCTAAGACCCATCTCCTTACTCCTTACTCCCTTTTGCCTCCAAACTCCTTGAACGTCTAGTCTACAACCTGCTGAGCTGCCACCTTATTAAGAATAACCTTCTCGATCCCCTTCAGTCTGGATTTCACCCACAACACTCCACAGAAATTGTTCTCCTAAAACTCACATGACTTACTAACTGTTAAAACCAATGGTCACTATTCTGTACTCTCACTCTTGGACCTCTCCGCTGCCTTTGACACAGATGACCACCCCCTCCTCAAAAAAAAACTCTATATACTTGGTCTCCATGACTGTACTCTCCGTTGGTTCGAATCTTACCTATCTCATCGTACCTTCAGTGTTACCAATACCATTTCTATGCTGACAAATCTATCTCTCTACTCCTCAGTTCACCCCATCAGTTTCCTCACGTATCACCGATTTACTAACAGACATATGAGACTGGATGTCACACCATTTCCTAAAACTCAATCTATCCAAAACTGAGCTCATAATATTTCCTCCCCCACGTTTCTTCGACTGATTTCTCGGTTAGGATCAATAGCACCACTATCAGCTCATCCCTGCATGCCAGGGTGCTAGGGGTAACCCTGGAATCCAAACTATCCTTGGATAGGCCCACATCCAATGCCTGTCCAAATCATGCCGCCTCAACCTCCCCAACATCTCCAGAATATGACCCTTTTTAACCAATGATACCACAAAGCTCCAAATTCACTCCCTGGTTATCTCTTGCCTCAAATACTGCAACTCCCTCCTCATTGGATTACCTTTACATAGGCTATCCCCTCTCCAGTCCATCATGAACACTGTTGCCAGGCTCATCCACCTGACCAACATTTCAGTGTCTGCTACCCCTCTCTGCCAATCCCTCCACTGGCTTCCACTCGCCCAATTAATAAAATTCAAAATACTAACAACAACTTAAAGCCATCCAGAACTCTGCCCCCAGCTTCATCACCAACCTGGTCTCAAAATATCAACCGAATTGCTCTCTTCGATCCTCCCAAGACCTTCTGCTCTCTAGTTCCCATGTCACCTCCTCCTATGCTCACCTCCAGGATTTCTCCCGAGGTTCTCTCCATAGAACTACCTACCCCAATCTGTCCGGCTGTCTCCTAATCTATGCACCTTTAGGAGGACAATTAGGAAACAGTTGTTACCCCATAACAGGAAGTGCCTGAACAAGGATCAACATGGCACGATCATCATATATTCTTTTTATAGAAAAGTTGCACGTTTAGCCATTTCAAGTCCGGACGCTTTCACCCCTTTCCAGTCCAGGCCAATTTTCAGCTTTCAGCGCTGTCACACTTTGAGTGACAATTGTGTGGTCATGCAACACTGTACCCAAATTAAATGTTTAGCATTTTTTTGAGACAGATAAAACTTTATTTTGGTGGCATTTATTCACAACTGGGATTTTTATTTTTTTTTGCCATATAAATGAAAGACCAAAGATTAAATAAAAATGTTTTGCAAATAAATAATCTTTCTTCATAAATTTTGGCCAAAATGTATTCAGCTATTTTTTGGTAAAAAAAAAAAAAAACCAAATCAGTTTAGAAAAAAAAATATTTTTTAAATTTTTTTTCATTTTTATGTTATTTTTTCTATATTATTATTTATGTTTTTTTGTTTTTTTTTTACATACCATCACCCTAGCAGTACAGTGTCACCATAGTGACACTGTACTACTTGTGGGGGGTAATGAAGATTTTTTTTTTACACTGATTGCGTCTACACCCATAAAGGCTATAATAGCAATAATTTCTGCTTCTCTCTGCCTGCATTCCTGCAGCCATTGAGAAATACTGTGAGAGCTGTAATTGGTCACAGCTTTGTCACACGGTACAAGGCTGTTGTGAATAGCCTTGCACCATGTGACCTCTGTGATCATTCACAGAATTCACAAGTAGTAAACCATGATGTCAGGCAGTGACATCTTGTTTACTACTGTTGATGTGATCACTGATTGGCCAATCACTGATCACATGAATCAAGACCTCACACAGCGGTTCTGTACATCGTTCTATTTTCCAGTGTGTACAGTGGACACAGCGGGCACAGATCGCGGCGCTGCGCGCTCCCAGGAAGCGCGCACTGGCAATGGACGTGGGGGTTGTTTTAAAACGTCCCCCAGCATCAGCAACGCTCCCGTCTGGCCGTTTATCGGCATGGGCTGGACAGGAAGAGGTTAAATAGTTAGAAAACATCTGGAATTCCAAATCATATATTCCATGTGTTGGATTTTCTGTGGTATCTGTCAGGATCATGTAAATGCTCCTGTTCCATGGCAACTGCTAATCTCAGTTCCAGCACCCTGGTTTTGGCTGTGATGCATTCTCCCTGTCTGCCTGTCCACCTGGAAAGTGATTTTTGCAGCCAGTCTCTGAGTAGAGACGAAACCTGATTTAAGCCAGCCAAGTCTTCAGTCTCATCCTTGTGATAGTGTGCTTAACACGTGCTTCAAGTTCCCTCTTTGCCCTGCTCTGCTGTTTGGATTCCCCTATTTATGACCTTGGATTGGAACTTGGACTACTCTCTGAACTCTGCCTGCCTTTTGACTATGGATTTGATACTGACTATTCTGAACCTTGCGTTTTCGCCTGCCCTGACATGGTAGCCAGGCACTATAGCAATGGGTATAAGACCTGGGGGCAACTGAGTACCAGCAGACCTGCTTGCCTTGTGGGAAAGGGGGCTGCTATAGGTGAAGAACACAGAAGCTAGCTATAGTGCCTGACCACCTGCGCTACGGGTAAGTGTGATATACAGCTCAAGACTTAACCAGGCTAGTTTGTATATATTGCACTATAGTTAAACAGTGTTTGTATTATGAAGCAAATAGCTTTCCACCATCCCAGTGTGCCAATCTGACTGACTAGTTCACATTTGTTTTACCTGCTCTTGGCATGATATGATATGCAGTCTAGCTGTGCAATTTTATATAATCTTATCATGCTTTAAAGTGTTACTAAACCCAGGACCTTGCATCCACTATATCCGGTCTCCCACAGTACACAGAAAATTGAAGTGCAATTATTTTAGTAAATATAAACTGGTAAATACCTTTTCTCATCAGCAGTTAGAGCAGTCCTGTGGCTTCTATCAGTGTCCAGCCCAGCACTAGCTATAGCTTGCAGGAGGAGTTTTCTTTCTGCTCTAGGACGATGGAAATCCCCTGACCTCTGTCTGGACATTGCTGATTGGCCCTGGGCTGATCACATGTACTCTCCCAAGGAAAAAAAAACACTTTTGCAATATACACCAAACTGAGCATGTGCATGCCTACGGTTCAGTCTGGAGATAAGTGGTGGTCGCATTTTTACACAACGCAGAGGATTAACCCCTTTTTTATACCTATCCATTAAATGTGACAACAATAATCTGCGCTTAGTTTTTGGCGCCTCCTTTTTTCTCTCTTTATTTCTGCATAGTTGGCCTTGCTCTATAGGACGGTAGCCATTAACCACCAAACACGCCATTATACAGAGACTTTTTATGGACTTTATTGATTTTACCATTTGTGTGCCTATACCACTTATCATGGTTTTCTGCTAGTTCATGTTGAACTATACCACCTTACTTATCTTTATTCCCCAAATTCCCCCCCCCTTCCTCTTTTCCCCTCCCCTATTCCTTCTACTGTATTGGGAAGTACTTATGGGTAGTATAACAAGCATGCTTTACTGCATATATAGACTGATTTTACTGTTGAGGGTTTAGTAACACAGTGGCTAAATAGTTAGCACTTCCACCTACCAGTACTAGGGTCGTTGGTTCAAATCCCAGCCATGGCACCTCCTGCCTGGAGTTTGCATGTTCTCCCTGTGCCTGTGTGGGTTTCCTCCCACACTCCAAAGACATGCTGGTAGGTTAATTGGATCCTGTCTAAATTGGCCCTAGTATATGAAGGTGAGTTAGGGACCTTAGATTGTACGACCCTTGAGGGTTAGGGACTGATGTGAATGTACAATATATATGTAAAGCGCTGTGTAAATTGACTGCGCTATATAAGTACCTGAAATTTATAAAAATAGTAACACTTTAAGCTCTCTCTTGCAAACACAAATAAATGCAGATTGAACCAAAAAAGATAAAAACTATAGAAAATACATTAACATGTTAACGCTTATTTTAGTGATTTGGTTATATCTACTTTAATTCTAGTCTGTTTTTTTTCCTAATACCCAAATTAGCTTCACAATATATTTCAGTTTTGTTAAAATTTCTTGTACCTGACTGGATAAGTTGACATAGAAACTTGGGGCAGTAAGCATTCTTGTGTGCAATAGTTTGCTCCTGCCCCTGAGTGCCTATGCCTAAAATCTTAAAAAAAGTAATATCTTTGCAGCATGTAGGTTCCTTGCTATCTTGCAAGCAGATAGCAAGGAACTTAGAGTTGGTGGAATTAGAAAAAACTGGTCTGTAAATTCACATGATTTAGCAATTGGTGTTCCCGAAAAACAGGTTACAAAAAACAGGTGACTGAAAACAGTGCGATGGTAGGTGTACATGAGAGTTACTTTTTTGGTGGGAAGAATCTTTGATGGGAGACACAGACAGCAATAAAATCACTTTTTATAGTGGAATTGGAAAAGGTTAGAACCTATCAAATGTTTTGGTTGCTTGCTGGTGTCCTATTGACATTTTCTTGCTTCTTGTTGTGTCATTTGGACAAGAAATTGTGGAAAAATTACCTAATGGGGGCAAAGATAACAGTACAAATCTTACATAGAGTCTGTTTCCCTAATCAAAACATAAACATATTGCATATACAGTATTTTTGTTTTTTTGTAATGTTTTACTTACAGTATATGGCAATAATTATATGTAGTAACCCTACCTCCATTCCGCTGCTTCTTTTTCTGCTTGCTTGCGTGCTTGTTCTGCAATGATCTCATCACAGATAACATCATACGGTTTGTCCGATGAATGTTCACCCATGACCCAGACCCAGACTTCTTCATCTGCTCCAAATTTCCAGTTTACTGATTTTTGTGAAGCTGGAAAACACAATTATTTTTCAAAATAAATCCCAGGTTTGCATAAAATAAAGCACACACAATTTTACATAAAGTACTTTTTGGACAAATATTTTTAAAATGTCTGTTTTTGAATGAAAATATCTAGATTTGGCTCACTAATTTGCCAAGGTACACTCTTGAGAAGTGCTGTATGAATTTGCCTGGGTAGGAATTTGGATAGCATGTATTTGTTTTGTAATCCCCAACATAATTAAAGTTAATTGTCATACTTTATTCTATAAACAAACCACTAGAAAAAATAAACTGACCATAGCTAGAAAATTCTAAAATTGACATTCCAGTTATGGATGGGAAAAGGGAAAATGTGCTCATTATACTGCAAAAAGAATAAACCACACCATGGCATTAAAGTTTTACTAAACCCAGGACCCTGCACTTGCTACATCTGGTCTCCCACAGTACACACAACATGAAAATGCAATTATTTTAGTAAAATAGACTGCTAAATACATTTTCTGATCAACAGTTAGAGAAGTATTGTGGCTTCCATATTCTAGGTCCAGCAGGGCACTGGTTAAAGCTTGTAGGAGGAGTTTTCTTTCTGCTCTAGGAGGATGCAAAACCCATGACCTCTGTCTGGACAGTACTGATTGACCCTGTGCTGATCACATGCACTCTCCCAAGAAACAAAAAACCTCTCTCACAATACACACCAAACTGAGCATGTGCATAGCAACTCCACACAATATGTCTTATCAGGAGATAAGAGAGGGACACTGGAAGAAGGGGAGGATCAGAGAAGCCAGGATTTACACAGTGCAAAGGATTGACCCCTTAGGTTCCACACGTTAACAAAGCACCACACACATCTTTGCCACCAAAGTATAGAGGACTATCTCTCTAAACATGATGCATTCTGATATTTAGAGTGTTTATTGCTTGTAATTAGAGTATTCACTAAATGCATCCCTTTATGTATTCCAAATTCCTTTATTCATATTTTTCTACACATTTACAAACTAAGCTGTCCAGCATAAAATTGCTCTGACACAGGTTGAGAGAAACTATAATGCTACAGGGGTAAAAACTTTGGTCACATTTTATTCATATGGTTTAAATATGAAGGCCCCTTCACACCTGTTGATGTGGTTGTTGTATGTGTTATTTCACATGTCCCTTAGTGATAATGTAAATGGATATCATTTTAGCAATGAGGGTAAGTAAGGCAGACCATAGCAAAATCTTTAAGTAGAAAAAGCTCTAATAAAGGTGTAGTTTCCCATAAGTTAGCTAGGTAGAGAGCTTCCTATTAAAAAATACCTTTCCATAAGCCACAAATTTCCACATCCATTGCCGGTAAACAAAACTCTAACAAACCCATCTTCCCACATTAGACAGTTGTGCAAAAAGAGAGATAAGATATGTGAAAACACCTGTGCAGTCAGGCAACAACTTGAAATATAATATACAACTAATATTTAGGTTCCATGTACACTAACTTATAAAAAACACCAGTGCTCTTGGTAGAAAAATATTTTTTTTTGTACTAGCGTTTAGAAGTGTTTTTTTTTCTGGCAGAAAAATGCTCTCAAAAATCGCAAAATACAAAGGGTTTTTTTCTGCCTCGAAATGATGATTTTAAAACAATTCTAGACTACCTAATGTGTATGGACAAATAGGTTAACACCAGTTGCTTCTACAGGCAAAATGCTAAACTCTTCTAGAAGCAGTATTTTTTTTTAGCCCAGTGTGCATGGAGCTATAAGAGCCGGGCACTGCATTTACATCAGCAAGTGAATACAGTGTAAAAACTAAAAATTTAGTTTTGTTAGTTCAGAAAATATTAATATCTGTAAAATGTAAAAAATCCCTTTGGCATGCAGAAGTGAGATTGCATAATAATGGATCCCATTTTGGTGCATACATTGTTATCGCAGCACTACAATGTGGAAATCCTCAGCCTATGTTTAGGATATTACATGCCTTTTTCATTTGATATGGACTTATTCAACAAGACAGCCAATGAAATTTTGAAAAGTACAGTAGCCTGTGGCAACAGATAGAATTACACTTCACAGATATGGTGCTGCTCAAAGCCTGCTGCGTATCATGGGGCGGCACAGTGGCTTAGTAGTTAGCATATCTGCCTTGCAATAAATGGGTCATGGGTTCAATTCCCGACCATGGTGCCTCCTGCATGGAGTTTGCATGTTCTCCCTGTGCTTGCGTGGGTTTCCTCCAGGTACTCTGGTTTCCTCCCACACTCCAAAGACATGCTGGTAGGTTAACTGGATCCTGTCTAAATTGGCCCTAATATGTGTATGTATGAATGTGAGTTAGGGACCTTAGATTGTACACCCTTTGAGGGTTAGGGACTGATGTGAATGTACAATATATATGTAAAGCACTGCATAAATTGACAGCACTATATAAGTGCCTGAAATAAATAAATATCATCCCACCAGCTCAGTTGATGGTCCCTCTAAGGAGCACATTCCATCCATCCTCAGTAATACAAAGCCCTCGGTTGCACTCTATATGCATCAACTACTTCTAAAAGTGATCGAAAGTATAAACTTCAGCTACAGTCCCAGCCCCATAGCCATGCCCTTCTGTCGTACCTCTATGATTCAGCCCAATCCAGGAGAAATGTATTGGAGAGGTGTAGCCAATGGGCAGGACCTGTGGCTGAAGCTTGTACATTAACCAATCAGTCAAATTTTACTATTTAAGGGTTTGCAGTTGCTTTAATAGAGAAAATAGTAGCAGATTGATTACAATGAGTTAACTGCATTTTTATATTACTTATTGCAATAATTTTGCAATTTATTAAGCACACTTCTATATTCTTAAAGTTGGCTGTAAAGGCTGAAGGTTTTTTTACCTTCATGCATTCTATGCATGAAGGTAAAAAACCTTCTGTGTGCAGCAGCCTTCCGCCTCCCCAATACCTACCTGAGCTCCATCTTCATCCAGCAATGTGCACAAGAGCCTCAGCTGTCCCAGGTCTCTCCCTCCTCATTGGCTGAGACACCAGCAGAGCCATTGGCTCCCGCTACTGTCAATCACAGCCAGTGAGCCAATGAGGAGAGAGCTGCCTCTATGTGTTAATAGACATACAGAGCAGAAGCTCGGGAGCAAGCCTGCTCAGATGCAAGAAACTTGCTGTGGGGGCACTTGGCAGGAGGGAGGGGTCAGGAGCACCGGTGGGGGACTCGAGAAAAGGAGGATCAGGGCTGCTCTGTGCAAAACAACTGCACAGAGCAGGTAAGTATAACATGTCTGCTATTTTAGAAAAAAATCTGACTTCACAATTTCTTTAAGGGTTTGTTCACACCAACGCATGCAAGTTAATGTGCATGCAACATGTGCATGCTGGTGCATGCTGTGAACAAGGACTGTATTGCATTGTTGTGCTGTATTGTTTTTTTTTTTACCCTGCTGTATGTAATTCTAAATTTGAATCCCAAAGCATTACAATATGTTGTAACGCACTTTGCAAAAATGCATCACGTCCTACTTTTTTTCAGGACAGTGGTGTATACTGAAGCCATAGGACATAAGACTAATCACCTTGTTCTTGCACTGAGTCTGCCTTGGGCAATGCTGCTTAATGCAGCCCAATGCAGCTGGCATGAACAAGGTCTTATGGTTTGGAAAATAGGTTAAATAATGCGGGAGGGATATCTAATATTAACTTAGGATAGAAATAATTTGTTTCTCACGTACAAAACTAACTACACAATCTGGAGTTTAAGAAAAATTTGCAATGTTGATCCTTTATCCCAGTAGATTACAAATAACAAAACCTGAGCTAAACTCACATAATCTACCATGCTATGCCAGAATGAAACGGATTTCTTTAGTTTATGTCCTCAGACCTCAAGTCATTTTTCAATTGGCTTTGCCCTAAACCCACCTTGCCCTTGGATTTCTAAATTGCAATTCTTTTGAAGGTTTGGTTACATTTCAGCAGGTGAAGCTAGGTCAATATATTCATTTGCTTTCAAAGTTGTATTTCGTGTTTAACAGTTTTAGTACATTCAGAGTGAAACTTGCATATACAGCACTGGGCAGTATGTAGTACATAGAATATCAGGTGCGTTGTATAAAAGTAGGCATAACAGAAAGGCGAGGAGTCACATTCAACAATGCATGTTAGAAATTAAGGCCTGCAAATAAACCCAAGTATATGCCTGTACATGGGTTGGGTGGGAAAAAAAAGGGGGGGGGGTGTTGGTCAAACTATGTACCTAAGTCCTCCAGCACACTGGATGTTTTTACAGCTGCTGTTTTTGGCTTTTGATGTTTTTTTCTACAGCCAGTAAACGCCCCAGCATGTCATCCCATGACATGTCTATGCACACATAGACTGTAATCAACATTTTTTGGCAGGGGCATTTTTTGGCTGGAAAAAAACCCAGAACAAGTGACAACAAAAATTTTTTTGGTAAAAAACGCGGCAAGACGCCACTAAACACTATTACAAAAATGCTAAAAAAAGCTGAAAAACTCACGTTTTTAACATGACTTGACACAGCTAACTTTACCAGCATTATTAAAATGCCCAATGTGCATGGAGCCTAATACTTATGTGGATAGTGTTCCATCAATGAGGATCATTAAGAACATTTTCAAAAACATTAATGGATGGCAGGAGTATTAGGGTACAAGGGGCATTAAATCTGACTGTTCAGAAGCTACAATTATGGCAAGTTCAGTGTACAGGTAAGCGGTGATATAGTTAGTTAAAAACTTTCAAAACTCCATATGAAATCTCACACCTTAATGTCTCCTTATAATCCTCTACACATGTTATAATTCATGATTTTTTTTTTTTATGTAGTGTACCCTCTCGAGGGCCGCTGAGTTTTTGGGTCCTCCCCCCAAGCTCTGCACAGCCAGGCAACATGCATTTTCCACACGTTCATCCAAAATCGGTAAGACAGTCCTTGAGCTTGGTTTTTGTTGTTTTATTAGCAGTTAACAACTTGGATGGGGTCTAGGGATATGTGGGATGCTGATGGAACTGTAAAACTTTGGAGGACAAACTTCTTAGCAAAAAAGACAAAAAAATCAGCACACAGTCTTTGTAAGGAGCACTTGGTCCCCTTAGTGAACCTCCTCAGACCCCAAATGAAAATCTCCCCATCCACCTGGCTGTCCTGAGAGTGTCCCTAAGCAAGGGATTCCGAGATCTACAGATGAAGTAGTCCCTGGAAGAGCTAGTTGGGTATTGCACCTTACTGCCCTCTCCCTTCTTTGGCCCAGGTGGTGTAGCAGTACTCACACTGCCCTGTTCCTGTACCTTAATGGGTTGCAGCTGTTGTCAGGCCTTATGCTGGGCTGGCTCCTTCAATGCTAACAGGCTGTGTCTCCTAAGTAGACTGTGGGACAGTGTAGGTCCTTCTGCTTCAGCCTGTAGTCACCCCCCCCCCCCACTCCATATTCCACCCGATTTCAACTCCACTCTGCTGATCAGGCTCTCTCACATTTAGGGTTTGTCCTAGCCACCATGCCCAGCCTCCTGCCTGGGGATTGACCATGTTCCCTGAAAAAAGCAAATCTAGGCCTCCTCCCCTCCTCTGCCTTTCTTCTAGAAAGTGCCAGAAATGTCTGGAAAAGTGGAAGGGCACCAGAAGCCCTGACCTGCAGAGCCTCCTAGCCTAACCTGAAGTGACCTAGCTGACTCACTCCCAGGCTGACTCATACCCAGGCATCTAGCAAGCCTCTAACTAACCACAAAAACCCTTCCTAAGCTAGAGAGTGGTACAGGAGTAAGGAAAATTCCCCTCATAGACAGTTGTCCTCAGAACAGGAGTCCATATCTGAAGATTTCCCCTTAGCATTTGCTTTGATGACAACTCTAACATGTTAGATTCTCCCTCACTTTCTATTTCAGTAATAACGGTCATCAGTACAACTAAAGGGGTGAATCTTCCCAATGGGACAACAGATAGTGATATAAAGTTGACATAGGGTCTAAATCTTCCCATGCCAACAAAAACAGAAATACATAAATGTCCAGAGATACACTTGACCTCTGACACTGCAGTGGTCTATGCTTCTAGAGCTGAGTAACAGCCACAATGCTCAGCACAAGATTCTTCACACAGAATTGTATTGTAGAGGAGGGTGTTTGTTTTACCAGGTCTGTGTGGATGACAGTGGGTTTTTTTCTGGTGCCTATCAGACTTTCAGTCATATTAAGACAACAAAAAGACCTCCACCACAAAGCAACAGAAGGTGAGGGAAAAAAAAGAAACTTTAATGTGCTACCCAGAGAAACCAAATGTGTGTATATAAAAATGTGTGTATATATATTGAGTATATGCTTTATAGAGGGATGGTGCCCTCAAAGTAACCCCCCTTCTGTGTTTTTTCATATTAGGACAATGCTCACAACTGCTGTAATAGGAAATTGGTGTCCAGACTATGAAAATGGAAATTGCTAGTAGTACATTGCCTATCTGACTGCATATCTATCGTACAACTTCAGTTCGGTTTTAAATATAGTGAAATTGTGACTGGAAAAAATGATTTACTATATCTGTTAGCACCAATAATTTTTCTACATTCAGGGTGAGCGCTGCTGTTCATTTTGAATGCTATAAGTAAAAAGTTACTGTAGTATATATGATCATCTCAGCCTATGAGGCTGCTGTGAAATAGATATAGTAAGAATAACAAGGACAGCTGAGAATTTGCAGTGCTTTTTTGGATTGAAATGGATATACACTCACCGGCCACTCTATTAGGTACACTTGTTCAATTGCTTGGTAACACAAATTGCTCATCCGCCAATCATATAGCAGCAACCACTAGACGTGGTGACGATGAATTGCTGAAGTTCAAACTGAGCATCAGAATGGGGAAGAAAGGGGATTTAAGTGTGTTTGAATGTGGCATGGTTGTTGGTGCCAGACAGGCTAGTCTGAGTATTTAAAAAAAACTGATGATCTACTGGGATTTTCACACACAGCCATCTCTAGGGTTTACAGAGAATGGTCCGAAAAAGAGAAAATATCCAGTGAGCAGCAGTTGTGTGGAGGAAAATGCCTTGATGTCAGAGGTCAGAGGAGAATGGGCAGACTGGTTTGACATGATAGAAAGGCAACAGTAACTCATGTCAATATGGATCAAAATATCTGAGGAATGTTTCTAACACCTAATTGAATCTATGCCACGAATAGTTAAGGCAGTTCTGAAGACAAAAGGGGGTCCAACCCGATACTAGCAAGAGGTACCTGATAAAGTGGCTGGTGAGTGTATAATAATGTCACAAAATGTCACAATACAGAGGTCACTAAGAGTTTACAAATATCATAATATGAAATATGTTTGTCATCATAGGATCCACCTTACCATAAATACATTTAGCATTAATGTGACTAAAATATCAAATCTGAATACATTACACAACTGACATTATACCATATTAACTAAGGAAATATGAGCATATTATTATTGGTGTACTATGTTTATATAAACAGTTATTCATGTGATGTTTCTAATGGTGTCTATTAGTTTAGAAAGGTCATAAAACGTTATTTCTCTCCAGCCAATGTTGACACACCTTGCAATCTTCGTCTGAGGGAATATTTTGTTGCATAATCCCAGCATGGAAACTATGAGCTAAAGATCACAATGGCCACAGTTTGTAGGCTAATTAAAATTATTGTAGAAATATAACTCTCTTTCCTTCACTATCAAAACTAAAGAATTTAGCATTTTTTCTTCGTTTTGGATGTTTAGTGTATATCATGGTTTTAATCATTTATACTAACACATGTCTGTACTTTCCCCGTTTGTATATGAAACTAAAAACTTGAAAAAGCAAGAAAAACATTTTTCATGATGCCTTGGCCTAAACAAACTCTCCAGCTTGTGTGAGTTTCAGTATGTTGAAACCTTGAATCCTGAAGTGTCCAGGCTTAACCTCTTGACTTGAAGGCAGGAAACTGTTAATGCTAATTAGCATTCCATACAAGTCATATATTATTATTATTATTATACAGTATTTATATAGCGCCAATAGTTTCCTCAGCGCTGTACATTATAGTGGGAGACAGTAAAGGAGACAGTACAGTAACAATACAATGCGATACACGAGGGGTTGAGGGCGCTGCTCCTTGGAGCTTACAATCTAGGAGGGAAGGGAGAGTGGTACAGGAGGAAATAGCTGTGGGGGATGGAGTGGTTGGAAGAGCGGAGGAGATCAGCAATTAGGTGAGGGTGGGGTAGGCTTCTCTGAAGAGATGTGTTTTCAGGGTGCGCCTAAAGGTGAGGAGGGTAGGTGACAGTCTGATGGATTGGGGTAGCGAGTTCCAGAGGATGGGGGAAGCCCTGGAGAAGTCCTGGAGATGTGCATGGGAGGAGGAGACCAGGGAACTGGAGAGTAGGAGGTCTTGTGAGGAGTGGAGAGTGCGTGTTGGGTGGCAGATGGATATCAGGTCGGGGATGTAGTTTGGGGCAGTGTTATGAACAGCTTTGTACGTCAATGTTAATATTTTGAATTTTATGCGTTGGGCAATTGGAAGCCAGTGGAGGGATTGGCAGAGGGGGAGGCAGATACGGAGCGGTTGGTGAGGTGGATGAGTCTGGCAGCAGAATTAGATAGATTAGATAGACTGAAGCGGTGATAGCCTGTGTTGGGGTAGGCCAGCGAGGAGGGAGTTGCAGTAGTCGTGATATGATAAGGCAGTATATGGTTTTTTTGTTGTAATATTGTGTATGTTTTGTATTCAGATTTGCTCTGTTGTAAATGGTTTGATACAAACGGTATACTAAGGGGCCTAGTTATCAATGTTTGATTTCAATCAATGAATTACATTTAATACAGTATGAATCATTGGTAAAAGTTATGTGAATCTTGAGTGAAAACATTTATAAATAGACCTGTAAGTAAATTTTTAAATACATATGCGCCTGTTTTTTTCCTTCAGCAACTTTGGGAATTAGGGTACCTGTACAACAATTACAGGTTATTAGCACTAACTTAAGTGGATATAATGAATATATGGATATAATGGAAATCTTATTTTGTTGTATTCAAGTTTTACATTGTATAAAAATATATGAAAAAATAGCACCATTAGTACATTGTGAAGAAATAATTAATTGCACCACTTTTTCACACAAAGCACCCATTAAATAATATTAATTTATATCATATAACATCATATAAACTAGAAAAGCTACAATTTCTGGGGAAATTGTGTGACGCGTTCTTGCCTGCTCACACACCTGGGTTCCTATGGCAACTCACTCTACAGCAAGGGCAGAGAAGAGCGGTTAAAAACAAACTGCTCCAACTTGCTCACGTCACTGGCAGTTGCCATCTTCAAACGGTTGTAGTTTAAAAATTATAAATCCTACACCGAAGAGCTTTATATTGTGAGAATCACAAGACCCAGACCTACATTTTGATGCATAGTATGTCTCTGAAATATTAAAAATGAAGGCAGTCGCAGTTTAGAAATTGCCCTTCAAATTTGACGTGGCTAGAGTGGAGTTTCAATGAATGTCAATGGGCGGCGTGAGTTGCAAACAAATGGTCATATTGTGAAAACTGTCAAGACTATGGCTTAGCCGTGGACATTTTTTGTGGCAGCAGGGATAGCTGAACATTTTGATATAAGATTTGTGTAGGTGGACTTGAAAATGAGGAAGTGATGGCAGTTTAGAAATCATGTCTTGATTTTTCAGCTCACACTCTAGCTTTTGTCAGCTCCCACTCTAGTTTTGAACATTCCGCCATTCATTCCTATGGGACCAATTTCACCACAAAAACTGAGATATTTCATGAACCATTAGGCAAAACGTTCCACAAAGTAATAGCACACCAATCGGGAACAATCCGCACGTTTCCGTATATTACTGTCTATGTAGTGTAAAAACTGTGGGAGGAGTTAGGGTGGTAAATTTGGCTATAATAATAAGAATATATATGTGAGATAACAGTAAGTGGTCTTGCCATGCAAGAACACTTAATAACATAATATTCCCTTTTTTAAAACTAAGTAGGTTGTTTATGTACACACAGTATTCAAATTAGCTGACAAAGGCATTATTTTAAACTAAGTAACATTTTTATAATCATAAATAAAAGAGACAAAAAGATTGATTTACTAGAATTGGAGAGTGCAAAATCTGGTGCAGCTCTGCAAAGAAACCAATCAGCTTTCAGTTTTTTGTGTCAAATCTTAATTGAACAAGCTGAATTGAAAAGCTAATTGGTTACCATGCACATCTGCAACAGATTTTGTACTCTCCAGTTTTAGTAAATCAACCTCACAATGCTTTATCCATGTGAGTTATGTAAGATTTCCTGCATCGTTCACATGGATGAAAGGTACAGGAGGCACATGACAAAGTACATTTATAAATCTTTCAACTTT
Source organism: Staurois parvus (assembly GCF_062004578.1). Classification (NCBI taxonomy): domain Eukaryota; kingdom Metazoa; phylum Chordata; class Amphibia; order Anura; family Ranidae; genus Staurois; species Staurois parvus. The sequence continues at coordinate 4,192,526 of NW_028317809.1, read as the reverse complement.
AAGTGCCTGTAATAGTTTTATCAAAATGATATGCAATTAAGCCTCTATGAGGATATCGTGATTGTTTTACTCCAGCTTACGTAACATTTCCAAGCGTGTGTCTTATGTCACATTCATGTTTACTACATAACACTCATTCTAAGGGGATAAACATTATGGTAAGTCACATCATAGTATAATTGTAGTCATATACATCACTATGAACTAGTCTGCATTCCAGCTTGGAAAGTACTGATGATGATGCTAGGTATGAAGAGGTGCCTTGTAAAATGCTCACATGTGTGTTGTTCTAAAGGATAGCCCAACCTTTCAAACATTTATTCGACAGTTCTTCCCTCTTGCTCTTTCAGCATTTTTCATAACCCCTCAGACTGTTCAGCGACCACCATTAGAGCCAACAGTAGCTCTAATGCTTCTAGGATCCTCTTCTTGGGCTGGCAAACCATGCTGTACTGAAGACAAGTGGCTTTAGTTCATAGGATCCACTAGAATAGCCATTTCCTTGCAGCCACCTGAAGTCTGTAGTAGAGGGTTAGATGGCATAAGGAGGCCAGGGTATAGTAGGTTTGGAAAAAAAATTAAAAGACACCTTTATTTTCTTCTAGATGAAGTTGTGTGTTGTAAGGCAAAGGTGTCCAACTTGTGGCCCAAGACGGCTATGAATGCAGGCCAACACAAAATCTTAACTTACTTAAAAAAATTTCATTTTTTTTTTTAAATTATGTTTGTAAAAATGCCTTTACATTTATTGAACACATGCGGCCAAACAAAAATGTGACAGTATCTCTTTACTGGACTTTTATAAGTTTTATTTTCCCAAAGAAAAATACCCCACTCTGCACAATCATGTCTTATTCATGTCATCAGTTTTTGGTAGCACCATTATTTGTGAGCAACTATTTTGAAGTAGAAAAGTAGAACCAAAATAGCCAATGAGAATTGCTACTACATCCACCCAGTGGTGTATTTAGGTTTTATGCTGCCCTAGGAGACACTAAAATTGGACGCCCCCTCCCCGGTAGACAGAGCCTGACACCGACCAACACCAGACCCCCCCCCCCAGAGAGAGCCTGACAGTGACCAACAACACCCCTGCCCCTCCCCCCCCACCCGAGAGATCCTTCTACTAACACCCCCCAAGCTGGGAACAGACACTCACATTCACAGCTCTGTCCATCCCCAGAAACAACAGTCGGGCTCTGCATACACCATCAATCAGCCCACAGCCTCTCTCGAATCCCACCTGGTCCCCATGCCACATATATCCCTTCTTCAGGGGGGTCCCCATGCCCCCCTAAAAAATGCCGCCCTAGGCAAATGCCTTGTTTGCCTTGTGGTAAATATGCCCCTGCATCCACCGAACCAGATATTGATGTATTAGCTTATCAAAAACAGTGTCAAATATCACACTAGTTTTATGTTGCCCTATTTTACTTTTACAATAAAACATATTACAGAAAAATTAAGTTGTATTGCTCAGAGAGGTACATTATCTATATCAGTGATTGTTAACTTGTGATCTGCTCAACTTTTTCTGCTCATCAGCTATCCTTATCATTAACATATTTTATGTGTGGCCCAAGACAATTTTTCTTCTTCCAATGTGGGCAAGGAAAGTCAAAAGATTGGACACCCATGTTGAAAGGCATCAGGTATAAACAAATCTAATTTGCAAAACAATTATATTATCATTTTGAATGTAAAAAAAAGATATGAATACGATTGTATTATCTGTTAAGTATTCATTTCCATTTTTAAAAAACATCTTTACATTAATTTGAAAAAAACTAATTATTTTTTATAAAAACCTTTAAAAAATCCATGAACCGACAGCTTGCCTTGCAAGGCTGTGATGTCTAAGGCTTTTTCTTGGTCATATTTCTCTTGTGGGTCCCAGGAGTACACTTACTTCTGCTCTCCTGTGACCCAGAGTCAGCTAATAATGGGCTATAGTCTACTGTCAGCTGATGTCACAGAGCCAATCCAAGCTATGGAAGGATTACAACCATATAGAAGGGATTCTCCTAGCTGCCTAAAGCTCCTTACACAAGCGGCCGGATGTCAGGCAGTATCGGCTGGGTCAACAGAAAGTGACCGACATTCAGCCCACCTGTACGGCAGATGGTCCAACAGAAGCCAGCCGAACGCCCGCCTCCTAATATTGACTGAGAGCGCAGATATTTTTCATGCCCCTTCGACAATGGCGAGAGCGCTGACCGATGTGTTCTGCTGGGGGGGATTGCCCCATGTCAGAACACAATAGATTAGTGGGGAAATTGTGGTATTAACATCTGACTGTTATTACAGGATCTCCTCCTAGGCTCTTCAGTTTTTTTTCATTCAGCCAGCTGGGTTGAACGAAAAAAAAAAAAAAACTGATAGTGTGTACTAGGCTTTATTGCCATCTGCACCTGTCCCCTCTCCAGCCTGGAACTCCAGTGGGCGCTGGAGGGGCAGAATGGCGAGCAGCGATTGACAGTCACCCCTCTCCCCTTCAAGCTGATCAATAACTGAATGATCAGCGTCAATGTTCAGTAGTTTTCAGGTTTGCAGCTAGTGTGAGACAGCTGCAGCACCAGACCAATGCTGCAGCATAGAGGTGAGTATAAACGTTAGTTTTTTTATAAACCCCAAACTTCTCTTTTAAAGCTGCACTTCAGGAATTGTTTGTATTGCATATTTACATCGGCTCAGCTTGGCACAATGTAAATATGCATATCTCATACATAATGGGTCAATTGGAAAGCTGAAACTCTTCCAGGTCCTGCATGGGTTCCATGTGAGCAGCTTCCCCTTTGCACACTGACAACAGCAGCTCACTCAGCTTTGCTCACTCAGCAGTGCAACCATTTATAGAACATCTTGTATTTCAATTAATACAACACATTCACTGAATGGACAAGGTGAAGATCATGACATTATGACCCCTTCTCTACACCTTGTCCAATCAGAGAAAACCTTGTATTCATAGGAAAAAATGCATAAAAAGACATTCTATGAATTGCAGAGGTCCAAATTAAAGAGTGTTTTTATTTGCCCAGTGTTCAGCTTAAATCTAAAATGTTGATGTTATACTTTCCAAACATGTTACATAGGACCAGTCTGTTGTTATATATTTGTCATTTTGATTGTAGACTGAAAAAAAAAATAAAGTACTGATATGTTTTTTTTTTTTTGCATGCTAGTCTCATATCGAAAGTGAAGAGGTTACTAAAGTTAAGGAAATTCTTGTACCACAGAATGAAAATTAAAAAGTGATGTCATGTATTGTATTGTATTTTTGGAAGACAACTGTACTGATGGAACAAATATCGAACGATCTGGTATAGTACGAGAACATTTTTTATGTTTGTCCCTTCTAATAATTTCGGGCGAAAACTGTGTACTAATGATAAGATTATCAAAAGATCGCTTTGAAAGCGGTATTTTATGTACAATTTTCTGATGGTGTGTACTAGGCTTTATAAGGAGTAGTAAACAATTGCTGGTTATCTCCAAAGATTAGCTACTGCACCTAACTACAGATAGAGTTAACACATCCACATTCCACAGCAGTAGAATGAAGCATAACAGGAATTAGAATGCTCAAACAATTCATCACTAAGTACTAGTGCCCTGAGTCATGGCTAACAATTCATTCTCTGTCTACCCTTACAGTGCTTTGAAAAAGTATTCATGCCCCTTGAAATTTTTCACATTTTGTCATGCTACAACCAAAAACGTAAATGTATTTTATTGGGATTTTATGTTGTAGACCAACACAAAGTGGCACAGAATTGTGAAGTGGAAGGAAAATGATAAAATGGTTTTCAAAATGTTTTACATATAAATATGTGAAAAGTGTGGCATGCATTTGTATTCAGCCCTCTGGAGTCAATACTTTACATAACCACCTTTCACTGCAATTACGGCTGCAAGTCTTTTTGGGGATGTCTCTACCAGCTTTGCACATCTAGAGAGGGACATTTTTGCCCATTCTTCTTTGCAAAATAGCTCAAGATGGAGATGGAAAGTGTCTGTGAACAGCAATTTTCAAGTCTTGCCACAGATTCTCAGTTGGATTTAGTTGTGGAATTTTGCTGGGCCATTCTAACACATGGCTATGCTTTGAGCACAGTGGCTAAACGGTTAGCACTTCCACCTGGCAGTACTAGGGTCATTGGTTTGAATCCCAACCACGGCACCACCTGCCTGGAGTTTGCATGTTCTCCCTGTGCCTGCATGAGTTTCCTCCCACACTCCAAAGACATGCTGGTAGGTTAATTGGATCCTGTCTAAATTGTCCCTAGTATGAGTATGTAAGTTAGGGACCTTAGACTGTACACCCCTTGAGGGTTAGGGACTGATGTGAACGTACAATATATATGTAAAGCGCTGTTTATATTGATGGCGCTATATAAGTACCTGTAATAAATAAATCTAAACCATTCCATTGTAGCTCTGGCTGTATGTTTAGGATCATTGTCCTGCTGGAAGGTGAACCTCCTACTTTTTCAGACACTGTAGTGACAATAAAATGATGGTTTTATTTTACCCTGACAAAATAAAATGTAACACTACCAACAGAACTGCCTTATGTGTGAAAATGTTACCAAGGTTAGAGTGCTCTTTTTTTCACATGCAAGTTTGTTTTTTCCAGGTTTTTAGCACATTATAATTCTTTATTCCATCTCAGATAAATCTTAGTCTGATTGTTGCCAATATATGTCACATTATGATCCTTTTGATATATACTACCTTTATTGTGTCTTTTAACATCTCCTAAACAATCCATTGGTAATGAACCAAGTTACATCTGGAACTGATCAGCAGGGAAAAAATGTTTGAACAATTACAGAACTGGCCCATAAACAGAGTATGACTAAAACAACAAATACATCAGAGCCAAACTATGATAAGAATTTTGTACTGCTGACTTATTTACTGAAGTATTAAAAAACAGAAGAAGATACATTTTCAAGCATGCAGCTGTGTTCAAAATAATAGCAGTCAGACATCACTAACCGGATCAATCACTGTTTTTGGTAGAAATGATATTTCTACATGGCAAATAATTTACTAACAGGTGTAGTAGAGTAATATAAATCCAACAGACCCAACAGTCATGACATGCATGCTGCTGATTCTGTGTAATTGAATCACTAATTGAAAGGGGCATGTTCAAAATAATAGCAGTGTGGAGTTCTATTAGTGAGGTCATTCATTCTTTGAAAAACAGGTGGCAATTATTGCCCTTATTTAAGGAAGGAAGGCAGCAAATGTTGTACATGCTGGTTACAGTGCATTTCTCTCTGAAATTCTGAGGAAAATGGGTGGTTCCAGACATTGTTCAGAAGAACAGCGTACCTTGATTAAAAAGTTGATTGGAGAGGGGAAAACATATAAAGAGGTGCGGAAAATGAAAGGCTGCTCAGCTAAAATGATCGCAAATGCTTTAAAATAGCAACCAAAACCTGAAAGACGTGGAAAAAAGCAAAAAACTACCATTCGAATGTATAGAAGAATAGCCAAAATGGCAAGGACTCAGCCAACAATCAGCTCCAGGAAGATCAAAGAAGGTCTAAAGTTACCTGTGAGTACTGTTACAATTAGAAGACGCCTATGTGAAGCCAAGCTATCTGCAAGAAGCCCCCGCAAAGTCCCACTGTTGAAAAAAAGACATGTGCTGAAGAGGTTCCAATTTGCCAAAGAGCACATTGACTGGCCTAAAGAGAAATGGCGCAACATTTTGTGGAATGATGAAAGTAAGATTGTTCTTTTTGGGTCTAGTGGCCGGAGACAGTTTGTCAGATGACCCCCAAACACTGAATTCAAGCCACAGTACACTGTGAAGACAGTGAAGCATGGTTGTGCAAGCATCATGATATGGGGATGTTTCTCATACTACGGTGTTGGGCCTATTTATCGCATACCAGGGATCATGGATCAGTTTGAATACATCAGAATACTTGAAGAGGTCATGCTGCCTTATGCTGAAGAGGAAATGCCCTTGAAATGGGTGTTCCAACAAGACAACGACCCCAAACACACCAGTAAACATGCAACATCTTGGTTCCAGACCAACAAGATTGACGTTATGGAGTGGTCAGCCCAATCCCTGGATCTTAATCCAATAGAAAACTTGTGGGGTGACATCAAAAATGCAGTTTCTGAGGCAAAACCAAGAAATAGAGAAGAACTGTGGAAAGTAGTCCAATCATCCTGGGCTGGAATACCTGTTCACAGGTGCCAGAAGTTGGTTGACTCCATGCAACACAGATGTACAGCAGTTCTCAGAAACAGTGCTTATACAGCTAAATATTCATTAAGTGATTCAAAGGAAAGAAAAATCTTCAAACATTTTTCAGTTTATATAGTGAATGTTTGAGTTTGTAAAGAAGAATACAAACACTGCTATTTTTTTGAACAGTCTAATATTCACTTTTCTTAAATTTTTTTAGCGGAACAACGCAAATTTTGACATATTTTTCTTCATGTTTTGATTTGGAATAGAATGTGTAGTGTTCCCAATGCATTTGTGTGTATGGAAATAAAAGCTATTAGAAGGATTTTGAGCTTTATTCCCTTTTTTCAACACACTGCTATTATTTTGAACACAACTGTATATAGGTTTTGGCCTGTTAAAGATACATTTCAGGAAGACAGAACAAACACAATTTAGTGTTACTGTGTATTCTATTAACAATAAACTTATTTTTGAGATGGAGCAGGCATACACGTGTCGACAGGGAACATGTTGATAGTAGGAGAGAGAAAAGTGATGACTTATTGTGTTGCTATTTCTTTACTAAAAATTCAGCAGGCTGCAGGTGGGGAAATGACACCATTGTATTCCTTTTTTGTAACAAAAGGTGCTATGCCCCTAATGTCTGTGCTGTCTTGCAGAGGTGTATAAGGGCTCATGCACACAAGGTGTTTAGAAAACTCTTCTGAACGATGGAAAGTGACTGCTGGAAAACGTAGGTTAAAAAACGTCAGTTTTGCTGCGTTTGCATAACTTTTTAAACGATAACCTCAGGACCCCTTCCTAAATGCCCAGAATGCACTGAAAATAGTAAATTCACTAAAAAAGGCTACTAAAATATCACAGGAGTTATTTTATCAAGTCAAGCTGTATTTTAGTAGTGAAAAGCATGCAAATATGTTTCAGCTACCAGCGGGATTTCCACTGACAGCTGAATGTAAAAGAAAGAATTGCCGGCAATTAAAAAATAACTTAAAAACCGGCGTGGGGTCCCCCCTCCCGTCCATACCAAGCCTTTCAGGTCTGGTATGGGTCTTGAGGGGAAGCCCCATGGCAAAATAAAAAAAAAAAAATGTTGTGGGGTTTCTCCCCAAAATCCGTACCAGGCCCTTATCCGAGCATGCAGCCTGGCAGGTCAGAAAAGGGGGGAGCGAGCGCCCCCACCTCCTGAACCATACCAGGCCACATACCCCCAACATGGGAGGGGTGCTTTGGGGTAGGGGGAGCTCCCCCCCTCAAAGCATCTTGTCCTCATGTTGATGGGGGCAAGGGCCTCTTCCCCACATCCCTGGCTGGTGGTTGTGGTGGTCTGCGGGCGAGGAGCTTATTGGAATCTGGAAGCTCCTTTTAGCAATGAGTATGGGGTACATGGTACCTCTACCCATTCACAAAAAAAAGTGTAATGTAATGATAAGACAGTACAATTCCAGAATTTGGCTTTAAAGTGTTACTAAACCCAGGACCCTGCATTCACTATATATGGTCTCCCACAGTACACAGAACATGGAAATGCAATTATTTTAGTAAATATAAACTGCTGAATACCTTTTCTCATCAGCAGTATATGGCAGTCTTGTGACTTTTATTAGTGTCCAGCTGAGCCCTATGAGGCTGCATGACCCCTGACCCTCTGTCTGGACAGTGCTGATTGGCCTTGTGCCGATCACATGCACTCTCCCCCCAAAAAAACCTCTCTAGCAATACACACCAAACTGAGCTTGTGCAGAGTGTCTCCTACGGCTCTGTACAATCAGCAGATGGGTTGGGGACTGTTGAAGAAGGAGAAGATCAGAGAAGATAGGATCAAACAGCCTTTTTACATAATGTGGAGAGTCAACCCCTTAGGTCCCACAGTGAGTGTAGTAAGCATGCTTTACTGCATAGACTGATTTTACTGTTGTGGGTTAAGTAGCACTTTAACCTCTTGTCACCCAATTAACATGTATATGCACCAGCAAAGTTGGTGGGCTTTAACACTCACATGCCACACATATATTTCAATGGGTGGCAGAGGTTTATGAGCTCAGAGCACATCCACTGCGCGCTCTCAGCACAGAGCCTGAGCTGTCAAAGATGGCAATGCATCTGTATCAATGATTGGGAACTGGCAGGGCTCCAGATCATGTGACCACTGTGACAGACAATCAGACCTTTCTAATGAAAACTTCTCACCCTTATTGGCAGTGATTCGTTTAGGCTAAAAACACTGGCAATTACAGTCCTATACATGGTTTGGGAGGAATAATATATTAAAAATAAATGTTCTTCCCAGTCTTTTGTACTTTCTGCAGACCATACCGGTTTATATTCCCAAAGCCTTTTTTCATACACTTAAGGTGCAGTTCATTAATTTCTTCTGGTCTTAGGGGTCAGGAGGATTTCTTGTTGTCTCTTATCTTTATCTAAGATTTGGGAAGGTATAGGGTTTCCAGACCCTTTAAATACTTTAAATACCATCAAGCAGGCCATATGAGTAGAGTACTGGATTGGATATAAATTGCAGCCTTCAAATGGCTTGTGGGTCTAATACAGGACATGGCCTCACTCCCTCTGAAAACTTTATCTTGGCAATACTCAACATCTTCCCCTGCAGTATTACTCCATCCATTAACAGGCAATACTCTCAAGGTTCTCTATAAGTTGCGTCGTGCCTCGCCCTCCTTCTCTGGTCCATCGGAAATGCCTCTGGTTTTCCTTCTAGTGTTTCCGACTTCAGGCCATATCTCACTGCAAACCAATTTCAGCTCAAATATTTCCTTTTCGGCAGGTGGAAATCCATCACATACATCCAATCAATGATAATCCCTCCACTGCAACATTGGCAGGCTCTCCAAATCAAACCCTTCCTTTCTTCTATCAAGCCTCATACTGTTAACATTAAGTCATGTTCCTTTTTTGAGAAGCACTGTGCTGTTGTTTAACCTTACAACACAACTTATCTGTTTCCTACAACCTCTTTTTGAGTCAAGGTGAAGGTTATGTCCTGCCCTTTTTGAGTAAATGGGAGTCTGCTCTTGGCTTCTCTTTAACAATGAACAAAGGGATCAAGTGCGCCTTCCCTTTTACACAAAATTTTCCCCACCACCCCATCACTGTATTGAAGGTGTCAACAGGAACGTGGGACTCTCTTCCACAGATTTTGGCACTGCCCATTAATTATTATTATTATTTTTCAGTATTTATAAAGCACCAATAGTTCGCTCAGCGCTGTACATTGCAAAGGGGGACAGAACATGTGACAGAACAATACCAATACAATGCAAAACATGAGGGGATTGAGGGCCCTGCTCTCTCGAGCTTACAATCTAGGAGGGAGGGGATAGTGTTACAGGAGGAGATAGCTGTGGGGGATGGAGTGGTAGGAAGAGTGGAGGAGGTCGGCAAGTTAGCAGGGGGTGGGGTAGGCTTCCCTGAAGAGATGGGTTTTCAGGGTGCGCCTAAAGGAGAGGAGAGTAGGTGATAATCTGATGGGTTGGGGCAGGGAGTTCCAGAGGATGGGAGACACCCTGGAGAAGTCCTGGAGGCGGGCATGGGAGGAGGAGACCAGGGAACTAGAGAGAAGGAGGTCTTGTGAGGAGCGGAGTGTGCATGCTGGGCGGTACTTGGATATTAGGTCAGTGTTAGGATTTTGAATTTGGTCCGTTGTGCAATCGGAAGCCAGTGGAGGGATTGGCAGAGTGGGGTGGCGGAAACGGAGCGGTTGGAAAGGTGAATGAGTCTGGCAGCCGCATTCAGGATCGACTGAAGCGGGGATAGCCAGCGGCGAGGCAGGCCAGTGAGGAGGGAGTTGCAGTAGTCGAGTCGTGATATGATGAGGGAGTGGATGAGCTGTTTAGTGGTTTCTGGGGTTAGGAACGTACGTATTTTGGTGATGTTACGGAGGTGGAGTTTGTTAAAGATTGGACTTGGGGCTGGAAGGATAGGTTGGAGTGCAGAATGACACCAAGTACTCTGGCCTGTGGGGCGGGTTTGATGGTGGCATTGTTGGATGTGATGGAGAAGTCAATGGGGGGTGGTGTCCGGGCTGGGGGGAAGACAAGAAACTCGGTTTTGGCGAGGTTCAGTTTAAGGAAGTGAAGCGACATCCAGTCTGATATGTCGCTCAGTAGGTGTGTGATTCGGGCAGAGACCGAGGGGGTGAGGTGGAGGGTTGAGAGATAGATTTGTGTGTCGTCGGCGTAGAGGTGGTAGTTAATACGCCCATTCTGGGAAAAAGTCCAGAAAGTTGTATTTGAACTCACTGATATTCAACTTGAGAACCAACCAGAGGTGTTCTTACTACATCTAACCCCCGATATCTAAAAGTCACTACAAGAAATTGCTTCTAGTCTTAATAAATGCGGCCAGTGTATGTATACTTCAGATGTGAAAGTGTGCTGAACTGATTAATGATACTCAACTGAGCACAGATGCTATGAAGCAAGAAGAGGAGCAGCACTGGAAAACATAGTTTTATTGGAGCTCTTTCTCAATCTCCCAGGACTACCGTTCTTACATCGCTCAATAATTGCCATGTTTTGTGCCCCACAGAGACTGCATGATTCTTATTGGTGATAGTGCATTAGATAATATTTGGGTTTTTTTCCTCTCTGCTCCTCTGCCTGTCTCCTAGCCCAACCCCCCCCCCCCCCCCATCCCAGTTGTGTGTCCTTGTAGGTCTGTTTCTTCCTTTGTTTGTTTGTCTTCCTGTTTAGTGGTTTTTTTTTTGTTCTCTTACACATGCCCCTGCTTAAATCCAGTGCTGTGCTAACTCGACACAGGAGGAACATACAAATTAGATTACTTAACAAAGAACAATCTATGCACAATAACACAACAATACCAACCCCAACACTCTATAAGCCATAACGCAGCAAAACTAACCCCAGTAATCTATGTGCTGTAACGCAGCAATACTAACTCCAACAATCTATGTGCCTTAACATAGCAATACCAACCAAATCTATGTGTCATAATACCACAATATTAACCCCAACAATTTATGTGCCATAATGCAGCAATACTAATTCAAGTGTTTTATGCGTTATTATACTTCTTAAAAATTACACAATGAAAAAAGCACCTGTTGCATACACATGAGGATATAATGGAATACAGCATAAGGAAAATAGGGGTAAAAGGAAGGAAACTTGAAAGGTCTATATAAGTAGTGAAAAAGGATATGGCATATCCTCTGTTTGCCATAATACAGTGAAACTATGCAAGGATGTGTTCTTTTCATACATTTCTGTATCACCAAAAGATAGTGTTACCTTCACACATTTTTGTAAATATCACTCTTTATATGTGTCAATCACATAGCACTTATTCTAATGTATAAAATGGTACACCTAAAACAAAGCATCGACATATAGATGCCCAACTTTTCAGCATAGTATACTGTTATGCACTTGTAAACATACATTATTATAAACTGTAATAGTATTCATATGCTTCATTCATAAATATTTATAGTGTATAGTATATCACTATGCTTTGTTAGACTTCAACTAAATTTGCATGTACATTTTAAATTAATGGTCAACATCCTCTAAAACAAATCTTTTGTGTGGATACTATTAAAAAGAAAATTCTTCTTGGCTTTTGAGGGCTCTCTGGGACTCTGTAGTCCATTACAAAGCTAAATGTCATTGTTTTATGAAATCATGGATTTTCCATAATGTGGAATAAACAGATAACTGGGAAATGCAGGTGTAAAAGGAAGACATCATCATAATGTGCTTGTGGGAATAGCATAGACATTAAATACTGCAGACAAATCTTACCACACAGTCGATATGTAAACAGCCAGTGGGTGATTTAACTCACCTGTGACTACCCAATACCTAAGTATTGGATTAGGATCAATGGGCCTTTATGATAAGACTGTCATTTGTGTAGTGTGTGTGTGGGTGTGTAAAGGGGTTGTCATTACTAGTTTCCTTTTAAAAATGGAGGCCATTCTTGTCCAGCAGAGTTACTGGAGAAGATTGTACTCAAAATAATTTAGCCTGAAGTTACAAATAGATGTCAGTCAATACGCATGTACAAGCACAAGGTGAAAACAGAAGGAAAAACGCCTTAAAAAAGACAAAACTAATATAGCCACTAAATTTAATAATTGGTAGGCTGCAATATAATACATTTTTGGTTTTGGATTTATTACCGTTTTAAGGAATCATACTTACTAAAGTCTTTCCATAAGCATGAAAACTTTGATTACATGAGTAAACCTCAAGGTACAGGAGGAAAGAATCGAAAAATCAAAAGACATCCATACTGACTTATCCCTGTGGCAAGTATCAATTGCCTGAGAAAACCCAACCCAGCCAATCAATTCTTCCCACTATAATATTTAGCTAGAACACTGTCTAAAGAAGTCCCATAACCACAGACATAGAGTATTTTACCAGTTGAAATTCAACAAACCTGAAATACAAGTCCCTGGGCATTGGACAGCAAGCTACATCAGTCAGCTCAATATCTTACAGACAAAATGATCCTGTTGGTGGTTACAAGAAATAGGTAAAATTTTAATTGTGAGAAAAATACGATGACCCACCCCAAACTGACCCACCACTCACTGGTCGACCACTCACCGACACACTAATAGAATTATGTGGCCTTTATTACAGATAGATTTTACGAGTCAACTATGAGGCCTATCTAGAATGAAAGGACCCTTCCTAAGCCACTGGCCAGTGGGTCTATACTCATCCTGCCTTGATCTCAACTCACTTTATAGTCTATACAAAAGACAATCCCTTGGGAATTGGTCAGTAAAGTATTCTAACCATTGGTCACCTAGAGGCCTCTTACCACAAATGCTGCTCTAAGTATGTCCCGCCAAGGCTAGGCGACAGGTCACACAACACCTTCAGGGCTCCTTCCTTGAGTCAACACAAGTTGTATTTTGCGGCCTTACCCATCTTGATTCAACAGTCTCACTCTCCAAAGCTGTGGGCACTGCCCTGCAGTTCTGGACACTGTTGTGGCTCTGCCCTACATCGCTTTACTACTGTAGCTCTCTGCAATCAGCCTCTCACTCAGGATCTTGTAATTTGAAAACAGCTCTGTAGCACTGCACAGCTCTCCACTTCCCATGGCTCTCCACTTAACACAGTACAGCTCACAACACAGCAGCCTTGTGGCTCACAATACAGCAGCCTTGCGGCTTTTCTCTCTCTGCAGCACAGCAGAGTACACTGCAATAGCTTCTGGCCAGCACCACTGCATGGGTCAGTAGCTCAGTCTCTGTCACAGGCAGGGGTATAGGGCTGCATTCTCTGAGTTCCAGCTCAGCATTGCAGGCTGCAACTATTCTGCACAGCTCAGTCCCTGGGTTCTGGAACATACACCGGCAGAACCTGTTCTGCAACTAGCTCATGGCGTTCTCACCCCACAGCACAGTCTCTCCTCCTGATCCCGTTTAGATCTGGGCAAAGGTGCTACTGGTGTAGCTACTTGGCTATGGCCAAGTTGGTGGTCAATAGAAATCCTCCCTTCCCCCATTGCTAGGGGCAAGCTTAGTTTCAGGCTGCAACTGCAACCAATATGTATCCTCCTTTGTTCCTCTCTTTGTGCTTTCTCGGTCTCTGGCAGGGAAGAACCAAAGATCTGCAGCCAAGATGTTCTGTTGTGCAGTTTAAATAGAAGGCAGTCAAGCTATGATCAGAAATATTGGCACGATGACAAGTCGAAGTAGATGCTAAATCTTTTATATGGATACACCTGAAAACATTTTAGCTTTTTTATCTCCCAAACTTTATGGTTCAGGTGCTCCAGAAAAAATCCAGGTGAATAAAGTAAAATACTTATTAGTATATTCAATGTTGTCTCCAAAGCCATGATTCCTCAGAACCTACTGGTGATGACATTGAAAATGCTCTCGTGTAAGACCATGGAATGCTTGTTTTATTAATAATACGTTTCAAGCATCCACACGGAAATGCCAACTGTCACAATAATATGCTTTTTTTTAGGCAAAATGGTATGAAAACAATTTTTAAGTGATTGTAAATTATTTTTTTTTAAATAACAAACATCTTTATAATTTATACTTACCTGCTCTGTGGCATTGCAGCAGCCCCAAATCTCCTCTTCTTGAGTCCCCCGCAGGCACTCCTGGTTCCTCTCTGTACAGTGCCCCCATGGGAAGCCACTTTCCATGGGGCCACTTGTGCGTGCCCGCACCCGAGCCCTGCTGCTGCGTCCATTGACACAGACTGCGGATATCTCCCCCCCACTGACTTTGATTGACAGAAGTGGGAGCCAACGGCTCCTGGTACCCCAGCAACTTTAATACAAGGAATGCATTAAGGTAAAACATGTTTAGGCTTTAGAATCACTTTAAGATTTTGGTGCAAGAACTCCTCAAAAGCAGCTAACCAAATATCAAAAAGGTATTAGGCTCAGTTCACGATATGAATTGCATAGGAATGTGCTGAGCATTCCTGTTCAATTCACATACGGTTCGGTACAATTCACATGGGCTCAAATCACACTGCATCTCACCAAAAGTAGGACAAACACTGCAACCAGATTGCATGGTACATTTATACTATGCGTCCGGGTGATATAATTAAACATTGGCAAGCACTGCAGATCGCAACTGCAGTGTGTTTTGAGCGCGGTGCGGGAAACCAGTGTGACCCAGCGTTTAGATAACTTAAAAGTCTTTTACTCACTATGGGCAACATCTCCTAAAGTGGTAGTAAACCGCATCCAAAAAAAAAAGAAAAAAACCCCTGCAAGGTAAAGGCATAATGTGCTAATATGCATTGCATGCTAGCACATTATGAAAGACTTACCTTGAAATGAAGCCCTCCAGCGGAGTGCTGTCACGGCTCCCCGGGGCTTCCTTCTTTACCCAGTCTTCCTTGCGGGTTCGCGAGCTCTGTCCATCTGGCTGGCTGAGCCGTGATGACTTCTCAGGCCATGGCACAGTTCTCTGAAGGAACAGCATGGGTTTCTTCAGAGCACATGCCTCGGCTACCAAAAAGCGTTAATATCTCCTAAACGGTGCTCGTTTAGGAGATTTTAGTTTTACCTACAGGTAAGCTTTATTATAAGCTTACCTGTAGGAAAAATTGTTAAGAGTTTACTACCACTTTAACCATAATTTCATGAAACGCAAGTACTGAGATTCTCAGAAACTGTTGATCAGGCATTCTTTATCAATGCTATGAGACACACCAATTAACCAAACACTTCTATTTGAATCTCTAGAGGTGTGGTGTAACCACTCCTTACTGTAGCTTAAACATACAGTGGATATAAAAAGTCTACACACCCCTACAAAGACAGGTTTTTGTGATGTAAAAAATTAAGAAAAAGATAAAAAATTTCAGAAATTTTTCCACCTTTAATGTGACCTATAAACTGTACTAAATTGAAAAATAAGCTGAAATCTTTTAGGGGGGAAAGAAAACACAAGAAACTAAAATAATGTGGTTGCATAAATGTGCACATCCTCTTAGAACTAGGGATGTAGCTGTGTTCAAAATTAAGCAATCAAATTCAAAACCACGTTAAATAGGAGTCCACACCTGCCATCATTTAAAGTCATCATCAAGTGGAGAAAATATGGCGCAACAGTGACATTACCCAAGAACTGGACGTCCCTCCAAAATTGATGAAAAGACGAGAAGAAAACTGGTCTGGGAGGCTGCCAAGAGGCCTACAGCAACATTAAAGGAGCTGCAGGAATATCTGGCAAGTACTGGCTGTGTGGTACATGTGACAACAATCTCCCGTGTTCTTCATATGTCTGGGCTATGGGGTAGAATGGCAAGACGGAAGCCTTTTCTTACGAAGAAAAACATCCAAGCCTGGCTAAATTTAGCAAAAACACATCTGAAGTTTCTCAAAAGCATGTGGGGAAATGTGTTCTGGTCTGATGAAACCAAGGTTGACCTTTTTGGCCATAATTCCAAAAGATATGTTTGGCGCAAAAACAAAACTGCACATCACCAAAAGAACACCATACCCACAGTGAAGCATGGTGGTTGCAACATCATGCTTTGGGGCTGTTTTTCTTCATGTGGAACTGGGGCCTTAGTCAAGGTAGAGGGAATTATGAATAGTTCCAAATACCAGTCAATATTGGCACAAAACCTTCAGGCTTCTGCTAGAAAGCTGAACATGAAGAAGAACTTCATCTTTCAGCATGACAATGACCTAAAGCATACATTCAAATCAACAAAGGAATGGCTTCACCAGAAGAAGATTAAAGTTTTGGAATGGCCCAGCCAAAGCCCAGACCTGAATCCGATCAAAAATCTGTGGGGTGATCTAAAGAGGGCTGCGCACAGGAGATGCCCTTGCAATCTGAAAGATTGGGTGTGTTTTTGCAAGGAAGAGTGGGCGAATATTGCCAAGTCAAGTTGTGCCATGCTGATAGACTCATACCCAAAAAGACTGAGTGCTGGAATAAAATCAAAAAGTGCTTCAACTACAGTATTAGTTTAAAGGTGTGCACACTTATGCAACCATATTATTTTAGTTTTTTATTTTTACTTTCCTCCACCTAAAATATTTCAGTTTGTTGTTCAACTGAGTTGTACAGATTATAGGTCACATTAAAGGTGGAAAAAGTTCTGAAATTATTTATCTTCATCTCATTTTTTTACATCATAGAAACCTGACATTTTAAGGATGTGTAGACTTTTTATATCCATTGTACATATAAAATTCATCCTCTGAAACAGTTAACATACATTTCTTTACACATCTACTATAACTACATATATATTGTATATATACAGTAAATATCAAAATAAACATGACACAGTGACCCTAGCACAATAAGCATATCAGTCCAGCAGTTTTAGCATAAGTGTAGCTGGCCAGCTAAGACCAGTCCTAGGTTGTTAATATGGTTCATATATATGTGTATACCAAACCTGCCAATAACCTCAGTACAGTATATATGTGCATATGTTAAAGCCAAAAGCAAAATCATTGCTGTAATTTATGTCTTTGATTGTTATATGACATTTATATATTCATTGTGTTAGCAGAAGCAGAAAAGGAAAATATGCCTTTAAGAGTTAGTTAAAGGTGAGCCAATCACAGACAGCCTCACACTGTACAGAGCCTTAACCAATACCAGCCAGTTTCACATTTGTGCCTGTGTAAAACTCCCTGCTAGGATTTTCTAGAGACACATGCTCACCAGACAGAGGAGGAAACAGACAAAGTTCCAATCAGAGAAGCTCCATGGAAGTAGAGAAGGCCAAATAGGTATTTAATGCACTTGTGTTTTCCTCTGTTGTTTAGTAATGCAGGTAGATCTGTGTCTAAAAACTGTTGTATGTGTTTACTTGTAGTTCCACCGAACTTACGAATCAAGTCACTGTAGAGTAATCTAATGAATTTATAAATCCAAGTGAATTTATCAATCTATCGAAATATACAGAATGAATTTATCGAATCTATTGAACCTATCGAGATAAGCTATCGAATCAAACCACTCTAATATGAAAGAAATAAGCTACTGTATGATAAATGAAACAAGCCATTGTAAGCAGTGTTATATGAAGAAGATTGAAGTTATTAAAGAAGTTAACTAAAGTATTCGGTGTGCTCTTTAAACCTACTGCATCCATAGAGCGGCATTGGAGGAATTACAGAGTAAAGTCAGTCTAATCAAACAAAGAAACAGCAACTGCATAATTTTTCTAATGCCACAGCGCACTAGGCACCAAAGGGTGCTGCGCCTGCCACAATAAGGGCTGGTGTCAGTTTTGCCGAGCTGCTGATCGTATTAAAAAACCTGACAGGTTGGTTGTACTGAAGTTGATTGACAGGTTGACTTCAGAACAACCATAAATGGATTGAAATTTGGTTGGTTCCTAGTGAACCAGACAAAATTTGTTCCGTCTATGGCCATCTTAAAACTTTCTAACAGAGAGTCAAGCTGAGAATAATTACGGTACTTCACTAAAACAGTTCAGTACACACTATCCTTAAAACAGCAACCATCTCAATGAAGACACAGTTAACATGTAGATGTTTCCTACAAGATAGAAAATCTTCAATTTTTCAGTTTAGGATTGCTGAACTCCAAAATAGGCGAATGTTCTGGATTTGGCATAGTTGTGTTGTTTGCTGGATAGTATCATGAACTCACTGATTATCTGAAAAAAATTATAACCTTGTTCACATGTCCTTGGAAGCTCAGCTGAGCTCTTGTGGCCACTGCACAGATCGGATCATACTCTTCTACAAGTAACATGTGTACGTGCATCAGGGGCGGACTGACCATTTGGAAACTCGGGCAATGCCCGAGGGCCCGGGGTCAGTAGGGGGCCCCATGAGATGCCCCTGGTACCTTTTTCATAGGCTCTTTTGAGTTTGGGCAAAGACACAGGGGCCCCATGATCCCTTATTGCCCGGGGGCCCCATGAGTTGTCAGTCCGCCCCTGACATGCATATTCAGCAAAAGCTGTAGTCTCCATTTAAAAAAATCATCACGGGACCCTAATTTTGCCTTATTTAAAAAGAAATAAAGGATTTTATTTTGACCTTTAGATAACAGCTGGTGTTTTTTAAATGTATCCTTTGTCTGACTTCCTTTTTTATTTGTTTAAATCCTATCTTCCTGCTTTGTAAAAATCCCAGACACTCTGAATCACTTCCACAAACAAACAGGAAGCTTTTGTATTTAGTGATTGCCTTTTTGTAGACGTGAGATATTTAATCAGAGAAAACTGACATGCAAACTCGGATTGGACTGAATCCGGCGTCATTTTTATTTTCTACAAACCTTTGAGTAGAAAAGTGGATTAAGCAGAAATTCCGGTATACAGCAAATATATCCAATAAACTCAGTAAAGAATCAACAAGTGGTGATGCATATCTACTGAATAAAATATCCAAAATATATAAATTTTAAAAAACGAATCCAGCCAGATTTAAAGGAAAAGTATGAAAAAATGTATTTTTAGTTAGCACATATTTAAAACACCAATCAATGCAGTTATTTATTCAGTGAAATATCAATAAATCAATATTGAAGTGTAGATGGTTTAACCACTTGAGTCCCTAAGCGTTTTTCTTCATCCAGCCCCCTTGAAGTGAATGTAAAGAAAAAACATTTATTTTTAAAATAACAAACATTTCATATTTACCTACTCTGTGCAATGGTTTTGCACAGAGTAGCCACGATCCTCCTTATCTGGAGTCTGGTGCTCCTGGCTCCTTCCTCCTTATGCGTGCCCCCATGGCAAGTGGCTTGCTATGGTGGTACTCATGCAGACTCAATCCCAAGCCAGGCTCTGTGTCTCCACTGATACACAGAGTGCAGCTAAGCCCCACCCTCTGCTCTCCTCACTGGCTGTGAGAGCAGAGAGAGCCGCTGATCTTGTGCACAGTGCTGGATTGAGGTCCGGCTCAGGTAAGAAAAAAGGTGGGTGGGAAGTTGCACACAGAAGGCAGAGAATAGATTAAGGTAAAACTTCTACCTTTAAAACCACTGTAAGTCCCAGTGTATTTTTTTTTCATCTGAAGATGTCACCGTTCTGCACCTTATATCATATAAAGTCAAACAGGGCTTTAATTTGATAGGAGATTTGGATACATATTTCTTTTTTATTTCTTGGGTTTTGTTTAGGACAAAATAGTGAACAATTAGAGAAAACCCATTTTCCTCTCATTTTTCCCAGTGCAACTGTACATAATGCCAACAGCCCTGGCTATTTACTCTCAAAATACAACCCATAAAATCTTGTAATTAAATTAATAACACATCATTTTTCTAGAACGTAGCAGAAAGGTAAATCTCAAAGTGAATGTACATGTTTTCCTTTAGGGGAGTTGTTTTCCCCTTTCGATGCTACACTGAAAGTGCAGGTAAAAAAAATTGGTTTGCATAAATTGTTAACATAACATTACAATAAGATCAAAGTAGGCTGGTGGGGAAGCAAACATTTGCTAACAACATATGATTGTTGATCGAGTGGTCTGATACTAGTTTGAACCTCATTTTAGTAGCAATTTTTAAAGTTGAACTCTAGATAATCAATCCCACACTAGCTCATGTAAACATATGCAGTATATAACGTAAAGTAGGTAAATACTATATGAAATATGCATTGTAATTACTTGCAAATTCTTACATTTCTACACTGTACTGTCTACTCTCTACACTAAGAAATCTGTAGAGTGTATTTTAAGTGACACTAAACACTGGTCCAACAAAAAAAGTCTATTAATGTATGTATTCTTAACTCAAAAAAGTACCTTCTATTGCCCTCAGCCTCCTCCTAATCTTCAAATTCCTTTTTGTTCCTGCTGTAATCTGACTTTCAGCAAGAAGGTAGGTAAATTCATTCTTTATGGTCCCATTATATGTAAGAATGTAGCCATCCTCTCTGGCTCACTCCCGAAATGGACTATGGGGTTTGTAGAGTGTAGAGCGCAATAGACATGACTGCAACTACATGCACTGCTCATTCCAAGCAAACAGAAGTGAGAGGGAAAAGGAGAGATTTTCATGAACTCACATGGAACTTTACAATGCAGCACTAACCCCTTAGGAGTTGCTGATGAATTTGGGTCCCCCTATAGCCCTGCACAGCTTGTCAGTTAGCATTTTCCACACAAGCTTTCCTCCATAGGCAGAAATCAGGCCTTGAGCATTGGTTTTGTTATTTTATTGGGGGATTAAACTTGGATGGGGCAAAGGGTCTATAGGATGCCCAAGGGAACCAAAATTTGAGGACAATGTCCTGGAACTATTCACAGTTTCTCTTCTCTGTCCCAGTCGCTGTTGGAGTGCTAGCCAGCAGCTCCAGTTGTACTACCCCAGACCCCAGAAGAACTCCCCTTCACCCGGCTATCTGGAGAATTCTCTTCCTGAGCAGGGGATTTAGCTCCTGTTCCTTTAAATGGGTAACAGTCACTAGTAGGGGGCTAATCTGGTTTCCCACCAGAATGCTCCTTCCCCTATTCGTCCAGGGGGTGCAGGTGTACTCACTCAGATCCTCTCCTGTACCGCTTGCAGAATGGCTGCTGCTACAAGGCCTATCAGCTGGGCTGCTCCTTCCCTGCCATACAGGTGATCCTCTCTCAGGGGGCCAGTGGGTCCTGAGTTTTCCTCCTTTCCAGCTCCAGGCTTGCAGGCAGGCCCCATCCCACTAGGCCTCCTAGCAGCCTTCTTCCTCCAGCCTTACATCTTTCTACTTCTCACTCCTCTCCCACCACAACTCTCTTGCTACTGAGCAGGCTCTTACACTTTTTAAGTTAGTCCAGCCCCTTTTTAAGCCCACTGTTGGGGATTGGCTGAGGTCCCTCAAAAGTGCAGCCAACCACTCCTCAGATTTGCCCACTGTCTCCATGGCCCTCCTCCAAAAGCCTTAACCTCACTGGCAGTATTCCCGAGTGTAGCTCGGGGTAAAATTTCAGTACCACAAGCGGTATCCCCGAGCTACACTCGGGCTTACCATGAGGCGTTGCTCAGGGATTCCCTGCAGCGCTTACCTTGTCCTTCGCTCCCGCGATGTGTCCCCTGCAGCGTCCCCGGCCATCTCCTCCAGCCGATGCCGGCATCCGGCTTCCGTGTTCCTGTCCCTGTGACGTCCGGATGTACAGCGGCAAATTTGAAAGTTTTTAAAAATGTCATTTTTTTAAAAACGATTATTACATAGCAAAACATTGCTGTTTCAAAGCATTTCACATACATTTTGTCCCTACTGCTTTGTCCTGTGCCCTGCCTGCATTTTGACTGTTCTTTCTGCCTGGAAACTGGGAAAAGTCCATGGCGTCCAAAAAGCGTCCCTTTAGGTAAAATCGGTTTTAGACCAGCTAGAGAACAGCGATAGTAAATCAGAACCACTTGCAGAATTGAGTGATAATGATTCGTGGAAAAATTCATCATCAGACACTGAAAACTATTCTGCGACTTTGCTCAGCGATGTGCGAACTTGGCGCTATATTTCAAATTTCAGTGTTTTTGGTTTAATTATATTATTGAATTAAATGTATTATTATTATATTATTATTTTTTATGATTATTTATTAAATTATAATTTATGATTTTGTGTTTCAAATTTTATCATACCCGGGATGTTTACTAGACTCTTGTTCGGACAGATTTCAGTGAGTTATTCCTAAAAATTACAGCCTACAATAAAAAAATGACATATTTCCACGCAAAATAATGGTACCACTTTCAGCACCAAAAATCTGAAATAATCATACCGCCAGGGAGGTTAAAGCAGGAGGAAATTCCAGAGGGGCTGGCCTGCAGAGATTCTCAGTCCTGACCAGAATATGACCCTTCTGGCTATCTCACCTGAGCTGCTAATTAGCTCCTCACTAGCCATCAGGGTCTAGCTAGACTAGGTGGGTGCTACAACAAGGAAGCAAAAAAAACAAAGCAAGGAACAATTTAATGAAAAACAGATTACAGGACCATAAAGTAGTAGTTGTAAATTGATTATTGTTAGAAAATTAGGATATCGTTTAGTGTCACTTTAAGAACAAAAGCATTGTTTTCAAGGCTAAAAAAAACCATTGTTCCAAATGAACAAAGAATATCCAAACCAAATTATATAAAGAGCAAACGAATCATAATAAAAAGAAAGTCTTTACCTTTCTTTGGCTTGCTGCACTTCTGTAACACTTCATTCTGTTCAAGTTTGTCCTCTTTTTCTTTCCATCTCCGTACCTGTTCTTCTCTCATCTTGAAGAATAAGATCTGTTTTTGTTCTTCACTAAGTTCAGCTAAAAGTTCTGGGTCGATATACATATCAGCTAATATCTGCTTAAGCATGGCTGCTGTTATTTAGATCAGTTTATATAATGAAATCCTTGGGATTTAACCACAGTATGTAATATTTTTAGGATTCTGAAAACTGTTCCTAAAAATAAAGTTTTATTTCTTGGGATTCAACAATGAAGAATGCATGAAGACTGTGTAACATCCATGCCATAGTGTATATTACCTTTTCATCTCTGAAATAAAAAATAAAAGGGTAACATGTTAATGTTGAGGTTAAAGTATGCAGTATATAAAATAAACAACAATCACAAAATGACATTGTATACTTTGTATGTACGGTCAGTGTTAGGGGATGATAGAGGAAGTCAAAAGGATGACAGCTGCATCTTATTGTCCCATCATTGATTGATCCAAGACCTCTTTCTGCAACACCTTTACACTCCCACTAGTTTATACTCCCATATAAATTCAAAGGAAATTAAACTTATTGCCTGGGGCCCAATCAGGTAGAAGACCATAGTAGACAAAGGAAGTAAACTCTGCGTGGTATTTCTTACTACCCCTAGTTTTTTGGTGCTACCACCATTTGTCTGAAGCACAGGAGGTAATAAATTTAAAGTGTATGTTTATCAAAAACTTTTTTTTTTGTTTTGGATACAGTGTGGAAGTGTTAAAACCCCTATCAGGTTTTTTTAGCCTGTGGTGTCTATACCAGGGACACATGGAAATTTGTTTTTTGTTTACCACCTCTGTGGATCTGTTTGATTGACTTTTTATTTGAAGCATCAGCATATTGTACATGCAAAATGGATTATTCAAGTTTTTATCTACGTATATTTGATTTATCTTGGCCTACATCACAAGTGCTACTTCCCTGGGACAATTTGCCTACACTTGATCTATTTCCACAGACATTCTGCTAATGTATAAGCTTACAAATTGGTGTTTTGACCATTTATCAACAGAAGTGACATAGGACTTATCTGCAAGACATTCATACTTATGTACACATCAGCATGTTTTGGGATTTTATTGGTTCTTCTTTTAACATTTTTAGGACTGATTGTTTGGTAATATATCTAGCTCTGTGTATAATAGCTCTGTGGATGGCATAGTTTAAGTCACTCTTTTGGACATATGGTCATATGTTTCTGTTTTATAAATTACCAGCGCTAACATTTCCATTGCAAGGTATTTCTTGAATACAGTTTATGTGAATGACTTCCCTGGGACTTATCTCTTTGAAGTAGCCCCTGTGGGCATGTGTGTGCTGGATTTTCAATATATTTGTTCTGATATTGAAAATTGTAAGGCTATATTGCCTTTTGGCCATTCCCACCCAGGTATGGAAGGTTTTTCCTATATAATCTATGGTCTCATTCTCGCCTACTGCATCTAGACCTATGTGGATCATTTGGACTTTATGTTGACCAGTATAGGCTTTAATTTCTAATGTTTTATTTTTTTTTGCAGTTAACTCAGATTTACTATCTTTGGGAGTAGTTCCTCTTTCCTAAGTGTTATGTTTTTGGGGTGGTAACTTTGTTCTTTATGATTATTATTTAAAGTCGTTGTAAAGGCTCAGTGTTTTTCCCTTCATGCATTCTATGCATGAAGGTAAAAAGCCTTCTGTGTACAGTGCCCCCAGGTCCCCTAAGCCTTGGTTCACATAATTTCTGCATTGCTTTTCTGGTGCATTTTGCATTTTTGCACTATGTGCATTATGTGTTTTTTTATGTGTTTTGCATTTTTTTCACTTTTTGTTGGCCATTTTGTTGTAGGGCAGATTAAAAATGCAAAACGCATAAAAAATGCATAAAAACGCACTACATGCTTTTCTGCAGCATCTTTATTGAAGTCAGTTGAACCAAAAACGCACTGTTTTGCATTTAAAAAGGTCCCTGACCCTTTCCAAAAAATGCAACAACCAAAAAAACAATAGATATGAACATGTCCCAATGAAAACCATGTTAACAGGACTGTAGTGTGTTCCTGCAAAAAGGGCCAAAAACTTCATAGGTGTGAACCAGACCTTATATTTATCTGAGCCCCATCTCAATCCAGCAATGTGCATGAGAGCCTCAGCTCTCCCTGGACTCTCCCTCCTCATGGGCTAAGATGGCAGTGGGAGCCATTGGATCCCATTGCTGTCAACCACAGTCTGTGAGCTAATGAAGAGAGAGAGGGGGCAGGCTGAGCTACAACTCTGTGTGTAAATGGACACACAGAGCAGTGGCTCAGGATCAAGCTTGCTTGGGTGCCCCTACAGCAAGCTGCTTGCTCTGGGTGCACTCATCAGGAGGGAGGGGCCTGGGGCGCCAGCAGGGGACCCAAGAAGAGGAGGATCATGGCTGCACTGTAAAAAACCACTGCACAGAGCAGGTAAGTATGACTTTTTCTTAAAATTGCCTTTAATATCACTTTAAGTCATTATTATACTTATACTCCATGTGGGAGTATCTTATTAGAATCATTTCATTTTAATTTTCCAATACCTTTCAGAAAGACTATAATACATTGCTCCGAGCAATAACATATTCTTTTTGCTTGGCACATAAGTTTTGTCTGATTATAATTTTTGATCCTTTTTTGTAAACTTCTATTGCTATCTATAGGTTAGCCATTATACCACTGGTTCCATAAATTATACATTTTTTGTAAGGTGCTACAGTATACACAGCAATAGATAATGCATTTTAACTGTGGGTCAACAGTGCCTCTTCCCCTCCCAGTTCAGGCTTTTATAGCTGTGTCCCCAATAGGTAGTTTCACACTCTCTATTTGTCCTGGTGACCAGGGAAAATCAACCTCCATTTTTGAGCACAAGGACAAGAAAATTTGAAGGAGCCGGATGGAAAATTTTTCTGAATCTAATTAATTTCTAACATTATATATGCTTTTAGTTTGGGAAATTACTTTAATCCCCCAATTGCATGTTAATAGGAAACAAAATTTGCAATTACTGTCAAACAACATCTGGCAAGTTAAAGTGGCGCTAAATGCTCAAGGTTTTTTAACTTCATGCATTCCATGCATGAAGGTAAAAAAACATTTTCTGTGCAGCATCCCCAGCAGACCCCCCCCCCCCATACACATCTAAGCCCCCTCTCGATCCAGTGATGTGCACTGGAGTCTCGGATATCCAGGGACTCCCTTTCCTCATTGGCTAAGACAGTCAATCACAGTCAGTGAGCCAATGAGAAGAGAGAGGAGGTGGGGCCAAGCCACGGCTGCGTGTGTGAATGGACACATGGAGTCGTGGGTGCCCCCAGAACAAGCTGCTTGCTGTGGGGACACCCAACAGTAGGGAGGGGCCAGGAGAGCCTGCGGGGGACCCAAGAGGAAGAGGATCTGGGCTGCTCTGTGCAAAACCACTGCACACAGCAGGTAAATATAAATGTTTGTTATTTACAAAAAAAAATAAGCCACAGAATCACTTTAAATGTACTGAGAATTTTCATATGAATGTTTATATGAACCTTCATTCAAACATGTACTGTGCATGGCCAGCTTGACTCATCAAAGTTCATGAACATACATCGAAGTGTCTATGCGAAGTATTGCTTTTATATACATCCTATACAGAAACCAGAAACTGTCACATTCTACCATATCGAGGCCAGGTTTGATTCTGTTTTGTGAAAATAACAAAGAGTTCTAACACCTTGACACACAAGGCCTGAGCCAAGAGACTTTTGTGATGTCCTACAAAACAAAATCAGAGCATTCTTTGCTCACTTTCAATGCTATCTGAAATAAAAAGGTAGATTTAACTAGCAGTACATAGGAAGATAACTGACAGTAGAAAAGCCTCTGCAAGCATGCCTATTACAGATATTTCATTTTGGATTGTGGTTTACTTTAGATATACCTCAAATGCAAGTTCTTCCAGATATATATTTCACAACTCAACAACACTACCTACATATCTATCCTGAAATAAACCAAATCTCTGCTTGCAGTTAGGTTACTGCAGCAAAATAACATTATAGTTTCACAGAGACTAAATATTTTACAATTGATTTACCATACACTATAGCAGAGAAAACATAATCAAAACTAATGCAGTTGTCCACTGCAACCAATCACATTCCTTCTTTAATCTGAAATATGAAATGCGACTGGTTTGCTGTATGCAGCTGCTTCATTTTTGCTGGAGTTTTTAAAATAAACCCAAGGCAAAGTACATAATTTATTAGGTATGATTGGCTATTGTTTGCTTTTGTTCTTTTAATTTTTGGGGGGACTATAAACAAAACAAGGAAGAACAGAAGTCTTACAGAAGGGAGGCAGGGGCATTACAAAAGAGGAAAACGACCAGATAAAGTATTTTAAAAAAATGTTTAAGTCTGAAATACCTGGAATTGCTGAGAGGTTTCCACTTAACCAAATAGGTTTGTTAAGGTAATGGTTTAATTTTATGTAAAATGAAAATCCTATTCATCTTGTAAAGTAGAGCAGAATACATATTGTACATACTATTTGCACAGTATCTCAGAGTATGACTTGAGTCATTTTTCTGTGTAGATATATCAGATGCTGGGTCTTCTGAGTTCACAGCTGTTTAAAATGAAATATGTGAATAATCTTGAGTATGCCTACATCTAACTCCTGCATGGGCATTATGCCAAAAGATGTACACCAACACCAATTAAAATTTCTAGACATCAAGTCAAGTACTTCACAAATAGCATACCTGATGCCCTGTGTTCACATTCTATAACAATTTGTGCTGTAGACTGGATCAGCAATGCTTTACGCCTTATAATGTTTCCCCTCCTTCAGAAAACTTGGCATCATTTGCTCCTAACTGTTCCTACAGTATGTTCCCTCCAACCAGTGCAGAGACAAGGTTAACCAGTGCCAAAATGGACAGTTAAATGGCAAACTGTCCACGGAAATACGAGGGGCTTTCAAGTCAAAACCGGGACATAATTTTTACAGGTATAAAAAAGGGATGCATCATGCTAGCGTGGCGGTACTCACACAGTAGTAAGTGGCAAGTGTGTCCTATTGCTAAAAGGCGACGCACATGTCGTGGACCAGTCTAGAGACCATTAATCAAGATGGTAGACAACAGTGTTAGTGCATGTATGGAACAGTGTGTTGTGATGAAGTTTCTTGTGAACAAAGGCTTAAAACCTGCAGATATCTACAGAAGACATAAAGCACAGTACGGTGATGTCACAATCATAAGCCTCTGATACAGCTGGGGGGGGGGGGGGGTCCGGGAAACCGGCCAGGCAGGGTCATCAGCCATACCAGGATCAATGCTGGACCTTTAATGGACTGATAAGTCTACCATATTTACACTCCCTAAAACAGGGGGCAACCTTTACTTTATGCTTAAAATGGCCACTATTCTCACATGGGTGTATCACTAATGAATTCAAGTCTATGATGGAGTCATATATACATGGGACATTTATTTGTTGTTGACATCTGCATTAGCGGCTCTTAATTGAATATTTGCTACTATCGCTTCAAGCAGCAAGCCACTATAATTATTTTCCTTCTCTGGATCACACCCAGCTGTCCTCTTATTGGTTTGGGTGCTTAGAAGTAAATCCGGTTCAAACACCATATATCCAGCAGAATTATTAGCCAATTTATCTTCAAGTACAAAGTACACCGGAATTCATCTGGCTTGCTTTTTGGCTATACTAACAGGTGTTCTGCCCTAAATGCATGCAATGTGCGCTCTGGGTCACGCACCCATCCCTGGACATCTGTTAACATTGACTGTGTGTTAGACTCCATACAGCTGCTGCATGTCCATTCATGTATTTATTTATTTATTTATTACAGGTACTTATATAGCGCCGTCAATTTACGCAGCGCTTTACATATATATTGTACATTCATATCAGTCCCTAACCCTCAAGGGGTGTACAATCTAAGGTCCCCAACTTCCATTCATACATACACAAACTTACATTCATACATACACATACTAGGGCCAATTTAGATAGGAGCCATATAACCTACCAGCATGTCTTTGGATTGTAGGAGGAAACCAGAGTACCAGGAGGAAACCCACGCAGGCACAGGGAGAACATGCAAACTCTGGGCAGGTGGTGCCATGGCTGGGATTCAAACCAACGACCCTAGTACTGCCATTCATTAACAGAGACTGCCTGCATGCAGCTCTGGGTGGTTCCACATGCAAAAACAAATGATTCATTCAAGTTGTACAGGTCTCAGGGCCCATATGAATGAGGCCTTAACCAGCAGTGCAGGAGCCGGTTGGCCAATCAGTGATCACATGACTAGTAGTAAGCAAGATTCTAACATTCTAACACTTCTAACATCATTGCTTACTACTAGTGAAATCTGTGAATGATCACAGAGGTCACATGGTACAAGGCTATTCACAACAGCCTTGCACCATTTGACAAGCTGTGACCAGTCACAGCTCTCACAGTATTTCTCAATGGCTGCAAGAATGCAGCCAGAGAGAAGGAGAAATGATTGCTTTTGCAGCCTTTATGGGTGTAAAAGCAATCAGTGTAAAAATAAAAAAAAAAATCTTCATCACCCCCCACAAGTAGTACAGTGTTACGATGGTGACACTGTGCTGCTAGGGTGACAGTATATTTAAAAAAAACATAAATAATAATATAAAATAATAAAATAAAAATGTAAAACAAATTTTTGAAAAATTATAATTTTTGGTTATAAACTAATGTGGGTTATTTTTTTTTTACTAAAAAAGATAACTGAATACATTTAGGCCAAGATTTATGAAGAAAGATTATTTGCACAAATGTTTATAAGAAAAACACTTTTTTTCAAAATGTTTGGACTTCTTCATTTATATAGCAATAAAAATAAAAATCCCAGTGGTGAATAAATACCACCAAAATAAAGTTTTATCTGTCCCAAAAAAATGCTACAAAAATTCATATGGGTACAGTGTTGCATGACCGCGCAACTGTCATTCAAAGTGTGATAGCACTGAAAGCTGAAAATTGCCCTGGACATGAAGGGGTCAAAAGTGTCTGGACTTGAAGTGGTTAAACAAAAAAAAAGTTAATAATGATGAATATGCCAAAAAAATTAAATAATAAATCCCACCAAACCAAAACACAGGTGAAAATTAAAGTCCCAAACAAAGTTCAAAATGGAATTCGAATATAACGAAAAACCACACAAATGTCCCTTCTGTGTATTAAAGGTGAAAAAAATATCCAAATAAATAGAGCCTCCCAGCGGCTTCCACGGCAAGTGTTACCTCAAAAGAAAAAGAAACAATACATAGTGCATTATCCTTTGGATAATCTTTATCATCAATATGTGAAATCACTCTAGTGAGTATCACACAATTGATCCTTTTCAGTATTACTCCCCTCTCTAACATGGCGGTATGTGCCCCGGCGTCATATAAAGGAGTACAAATAGGACCTTGTCTGACGATCGTATCCCTTATGACTAAGTCCGATGATGAAACGCGTCAAGGGAAGTGACGTCAGACGCACACGGGAACCAGAAGTGTAACAGCGGCCATTTTGGAAAGTGGAAAGGAGCATCTGTAAAGAGCCTGGACGTTTCCTGGATGGCAGAAAGGTTTTAAATACATATATAAAGCGGTTTTAAAGGCTATGTGAATGTGAGCATTTTAATTAAAGCTTAAGTTTATGGTGTTTATTACACTATCTTATTCCTCATATATGGGCATCTGGATGGAGTATGGTGTGAGGAGACACATGGAGTACTATTGCTAATGGACCCAGGTGTTGCCCTGGGAGTATGGTAATCCTTGTGGATCTCTCCAGGAGGGCTATTTTTCATCGCTGTATATCTGGATGACATTAAGGCGAGATAAGTTTTGATTATTGGTAAGGGTATTCGCTCCTTACTCAAACTAACAGTGCACACTATGTTTGCTTGATTCTGGGCACTGAAGAGTGAGATTCACATACACGTTTTGTTCACTTATATTTTTCACTTATTTTCACTGAAAAGGATAACTTGTGTGATACTCACTAGAGTGATTTCACATATTGATGATAAGATTATCCAAAGGATAATGCACTATGTATTATTTCTTTTTCTTTTGAGGTAACACTTGCCGTGGAAGCCGCTGGGAGGCTCTATTTATTTGGATATTTTTTTCACCTTTAATACACAGGAGGGACATTTGTGTGGCTTTTCGTTATATTTGAATTCCATTTTGGACTTTGTTTGGGACTTTAATTTTCACCTGTGTTTTGGTTTGCTGGGATTTATTAATTAATTTTATTGGCACATTCATCATTATTATTATCGTTTGCATTTTCAGGGGTGAAGGTGGAGATTATGCTACAAGGGTATCTGATATTTGATTAATTTTGGAAGTGGTATTATAATAAAAAAAAAAAGTTGTCTTTATTTTAGGACCCCGAATCCCATTCCACTTCTCTGTTGACTTCAGAAACTAGCATCACTGCTCTCATTTCTCATTCTTTACAGAAACTCAGATTGTTATTAGGTGTATTGTGATGTTTTCATTATTAGAAGAAAGTCAGTGCTGACGTATGTTGAATAGTACAAAATAACCCAGCAGCTACATTCACAAAGGTTAAGATTCTGTAATGAAATCCAAGTTAACAAAAGCAGCTTGTTCTAAAGTGGTTGCATCACTTTCTTTGACCTTTTGGGAATCAAATAACTCTAGTCAAGTTCTATCATTTTTTTGGCCTGCCCTGAATAAGAAAGATTTGAATAATATAATTCTAGCAGAGTGAATTTACTAAAATTGGATTAAAGAGTAATGTACAGCCCATAACAACAGCAGTCATATTTCAGTTGTCTTCTAGAGCTGAAAACAAACTGTTATAGACAATATAGACTTCCTCCTTTCTTTGAGTTCCTTTTTACATGAACAAAACAAATCAGCTCCAGGTGGTGTTTGGGATGAAAAAGTTCTGTGATCATACATATGGCCACTCTAGAGAGGAATATTCTTCAAGCGTGGGTTACTTTGCGCCCTTTAAAAATGCTGACAACGTCATTGATGGTTATAGAAATATTTACCAGCTTTGAGTCCTAAAACAACTTTTACAAATTAAACAGGGTTTAGAGCACACATGGGAACCATAGATTACGTATATCTCTATTATTTAATGGACTTTTGGGTGGCCCTCTTTTCTTTCTTTCTTTTTTTCTTTCTTTTTCTTTCTTTCCTTCTCTCTCTCTCTCTCTCTCTCTTTCTTTCTTTCTTTCTTTCCTTCTTTCCTTCCTTCCTTCCTTCCTTTCTTTCTTCTCTCCTTTTCCAATTTATTCTTCACCCTCTTTTTTGATTCTTTCTTTTATTTTCGGTTTCTCTATCTTTGTTATTTGGTTATGTGATACTACCCACACCTATTTGATTGATGGAATAATTGCTTAAACTCGACTATACCCTATTGGGGTTTCTGGTTTATTGTTTACTACATCATTGGTCGATGTCTTATTATGTGCCTATATATTCTATGATTTTGATTGTTTTGCTACAACTCATCATGTGGGTGGGTTATGTTTTCTATATTTCTGTATATTGTTTTTACAGATTTTCAATAAAAATATTGAAATATAAAATAGGGTTTAGGTGTCAACTAATTAGTTGTGTATGTTCAGAACCATGTTTGAGGTTGATTTTAGTATATTTAGGGGTCATATCTTGGCCTCTTTTACAAACTTCTTTTTTAACAAGATGACAAGATTTTGGGGGCAAGGTTGTGAGAGAACAGCCTATTGCAGCCAATTGTACCAGACCCCACTGTTCCTATACACTGCCTACAACATACATCCTATTCATCAGGAGCCACTAAATGTACTATTCATTGTTAGCGACTCTGGTAATGTTTGGGAGGAGACTTTTCAGCTAGGTTCTGGAGCCCAGCCAGAGTCTCAACTTCCTTATGTCCAGATCTCAAAGGGAAGAGGCTAGAAACCAATAGTAGGTCAATCTAAATGTCAGACACCAATCAACTAATTGAAGTAGCCTTACTGACAGCTAATAAGTGCTTGCAGGCAATGACTGTGTAGAACAACGAACAATCAGTCAATCACAGGGTTGATTAATCCAGGCTGAAGAGGGAGGAGATACAGAGCTGCAGAAAACAGTGGGACTGTAGCAGTGGCTACAGGTGAATGTGGGGTCTTATGAGAAGAGCCTATAAGGGAGGGGAATTGGATGTACTGTTCAGCAAGTTAAGCCAGGGCTAGGAGTTAATCATCTTGGAATATGAATTAATGCAATAGGCTAGGGCTTAGTTTACACTTGCAGATGGAGGAAGTAAAATTAGGCGGTTGAGCTGCATTTTTACCTTTCCCCAACTGCCAACCAGCAGTAAAATCAATCTGTATATGTGGTAAATCATGCTTGTTATACACACTGTGGAACCTAAGGGGTTAATCCTCTGCATTGTGTAAAAATGATGTTTGATCCTGACTTCTCTGACCCTCCCCTTCTTCTAGTGTCCACTTCTTATCTCTTGATAAGACATATCATGTGGAGACATTTTGCACATGCTCAGCTCTGTGTGTATTGCTAGAGAGGTTGCTTTTGCCATTTTATTTTAATTTTGGCATGAGAGTTCCCCTCAAAATCCATACCAGACCCAAAGGACTTGATATGGATGGGAGGGGAAACCCCAAGCCATTTTTTTAATTTGGGGGCACCCCAAAATCCATACCAGACCCTTATCCGAGCATGCAGCCAGGCAGGCCAGGAAAGGGGGGGGATGAGCGAGCGCCCCCCCTCCTGAACCATACCAGGCCACATGCCCTCAACATGGGGGGATGCTTTGGGGCAGGGGGGGCTCCCACCCAAAGCACCTTGTCTTCATGTTAATGTGGACAAGGCCCTCTTCCCCACAACCCTGGCCGGTGGTTGTGGGGGTCTGCGGGCAGGGGGCTTATTGGAATCTGGAAGCCCCCTTTAACAAAGAACTGTCAAACCACCGGAGCAGGCAGAAAGCTGAAAGCCATCATCGGAAGAGGGGCCTTTTTTTAATTTAATTCTTTTATCAGGTCAGTGGCAGCAGCGGCAGTGACAGCGGGCAACGTGATTGACGTTGGATCTACTGCAGGGGACATTCTTTTCTTTTAATAAAGGACTTTTCAAAGACCGTGTCCTGTCTTTTTTCACACTACACTTTTTGTTTTCTGTGAATGAGTAGAGGTACCATGTACTCCATACTCATTCACATGGGGAGGGGGCGGGATCATGGGGCCCCTTGTTAAAGGGGGCTTCCAGATTTCAATAAGCTCCCTACCCACAGACCAGGGTTGTGGGAAGAGGCCCTTGTCCCCATCAACATGGGGACAAGGTGCTTTGGGGGGGAGCCGCCCCTGCCCCAAAGCACCCCCCAGGTTGAGGGCATGTGGCCTGGTATGGTTCAGGAGGGGGGTCCCCCCCGCTCGTCCCCCCCCCTTTCCTGACCTGCCGGGCTGCATGCTCAGATAAGAGTCTGGTATGGATTTTAGGGGGGACCCCCCCCACACCATTTTTTTTCCTCAAAATCTATACCAGACCTGAAGGACTTGGTATGGATGGGAGGGGGGAACCCACGCCGTTTTTTTAAATTATTTTTTTAATTGCCAGCAATTCTTTTACATTCAGCTGTAAGTGGGGAACCTCGCTGACAGCTGAAACATTAACGCATGGTTGTCACTACTAAAATACCGCATGACTTGATAAAATAACTCATGCGGTATTTTAGTAGCGTTTACTTTTTTTCTGATCTCCGGAACGGATTAATTGGTTTTTAATGCACTCCTATGGGAAACAGCGTTTCGGTTTACAAATTTTTTGCTATGCGAAAAATCCTGCAGAATGAATTAAATTTGTAAACCGAGGTATTACTGTATAATGTTTATGGCAAATTGTGACCCTACAATATGATTGTCACATCAGATATTGGGATTACAGTGCTGTTTTTGCTCTCATAAGTTATTTGGTTTTAATGTTGTTCTCCTGTTGTTGGAAGGCAGATGCTTTGCCTTTTACCTTATAGGAAGAAGTATCACCACATATTTTAAATGTTTATTAAATCCCCCAGGGGACCAAGTGTATGTAGCACTTTGTCCCATTTCAAACTGTCCTTTTTTTGCTGAGTAGCATGGTTCAAACTCCCAAGCATGCAGCACTGCTCTAGATCACTGCCTGCTTCACTCACTGTGGACACGCTGGTGCTGGTTTAAAAAGCTCATCTCTGCTTAACGTCAATAAATTCCAATGCAGTGGAAACTGCATAGTCCATTCTTCAATCCAAGAGCTTTTCAATGAAATATCAAAAATATAGATGCATCCACATAGTCGCCACCCAGGACCACTGGCTTGATCACAAGGAAGCTGAGCAGCATGGTCATACCATTGACAGCTCCCTCCACTGCTGTACACTCTGCTAGCAAGGGGATAAATACTTAACAAGGGACGATTGACAACACCCATTGCTGGTAGCAGGTGCGCACTGGAGATGTGTGCCACCATTTAGCACAACAGAGGTCAGAGTTAGCTCCATTCACAACACAACTACTGACTGTACATTCACAATAGTAAGCAATCAGTTGGATCACAAAGCCCTGAAACATTTTCTGCCAGCTAATAGTAAACCAAAACTGCACTGGCAGATAGCTCACACAGCCCCGCAGCACTGATTGATTTTTTTACCATTGTGAAAAAACAGTGCTGGCAGAGCTCTGAATAGATAGATATATAGCACGTCAAATATCATAATATTGTATTCATGGGTTACAATGGGAGCGCTACCATTGATACTTACAATGCTGTAAAATGGCTATAGATGAGCGTATATCTCCCTGGGACTGGCAACCAGGGAGATACATGCCCAACATGGAGTGTCTCATTTCAGAACCTGAAGCCACTTCATTCCATACAGAACATTGGCAATGACCTATGCACAATCAGGACTTTTTTCAGCTGGAACTTGGTGGAACTTAGTTCCACCACCTCTGGGTCAGGCCCTCTACTCTCTGCTCACCACTATCTCTTGTAAACACAGAAGTCCGGCTTCTGTGTTTACAAATTATAGCTTGTTTCCCAACGGCTCCCACAGATATGACCTCCTGAGCGGCAGGACGGGGATGAGGGAGATGCAGGTGCCCGGGGTGCAGTGCAGATGTCAACACCCCCACTTGATGATCTCCCTGCAAGTGAGAGAGGTGGATCCACCTACAGTATGCAGGGAGGTACTAGAGCCCCGGCTGGGTGCTTCAGCTTTATACAGCAAAAAAAATTAAGACATGTGAAAGATGGTAGCGCTTCTAAAGGGGGGGATATGGAAGCAGTGGAGAGGGGGGTTGCAGGTGCCCAGGGTGCATTGCGGATGCCAAAACCCCCACTGGATGATCTCCCTGCAAGCGAGAGAGGTGGAGGCACCTACAGTATGCGGGGAGGTACTAGAGCTGTCTGGGTGCTTCAGCCTAATACAGCAACAAAAGTAAGACACATGGAAGATGGTGAAGCTTTTAAGGAGGAGGGGAGAAGATGGAGGGGGGGTTGCATGCAGAGGTCAGAGCAGAAGAGGGGTGAAAGTGAGATGCAGTAGCAAGCAACTGTGGAAGAAGGCTGGACTCTGCACTCTGTGTGTAGCGCACCCCTGAGTAAGACACGTGGAAGATGGCAGGGGCGGACTGACAATTCATGGGGCCCCCAGGCAATAGGGGATCATGGGGCCCCCGTGTCAAAAAAGTCACACCCACACCCAAAAAAAGTCTATAAAAAGGTACCGGGGCATCTCATGGGGCCCCCTACTGACCCCAGGCCCTCGGGCAGTGCCCGAGTGCTCAAATGGTCAGTCCGCCCCTGGAAGATGGTGAAGCTTTTAAGGAAGAGGAGAGACGATGGAGGCAGTGGAGGGAGGGTTGTATGCAGAGGTCAGAGCAGAAGAGGGGTGAAAGTGAGATGCAGAGGTAAGCAACTGTGGGAGAAGGCTGGACTCTGCACTCTGTATGTAGCGCACCCCTGAACTCTGTACTTTATATGCAGCCCTCAACTCTGTACTATGTATGTAGTGCACTCCTGAACTCTGCACTTTGTGTGTAACCTCCCACCCCCGAATGCAGAGGCATTCTATACGTGGTGCACTCCTGGTATTTAATGTCATGCTGTTAGTGAAATTTGACCAGTGGGCGGGAAGGGGGGGGGAGGCTTGGGTGGTCATGGTTGAGTTTCTGCACTTATTTTCTAAGAAAAAAAAGGCCTTGTGCACAATACTTCTGATCCTTCACTCATCTACATTAAACA
The DNA here is from genome assembly GCF_062004578.1 of Staurois parvus. Taxonomy (NCBI): domain Eukaryota; kingdom Metazoa; phylum Chordata; class Amphibia; order Anura; family Ranidae; genus Staurois; species Staurois parvus. The sequence goes on along the minus strand of NW_028317809.1, from coordinate 4,155,344 downwards.
GAAATGGATCAGGTCTCACTCACATGGAGACAGTCCAAAAAGGTGGCAAAAACTCCCTGTGTGATAAGAAACTCTTGGGGCTGTTCATTGCCCTCTACAGTGTGATAAACATCATATTACCCAACTGCAGTAAGCTAGTGAATGTGGTAATGTTTCACGTAGAAGAAAAATAAATAAACAGAACCTTTGTCAGCACATGACAGGATGATAGAAGTCAGTAGAGACTCACCTCATTCACATACCTCTAGGGAAAACTCCCTTGCAAAGGGAAACTTCCCTTGCAAAGCGCACAGTCTATCCACCTTTAGTAATTCAACCTCCATGGTGTTAATGGAGAGTACATAGAGCTTACTGACAGACATAGAAAATCAATTTTATTTCTCTTAGGAATGTCAGCAAGCTGCACCTTTTGCTTTATTGCTAGTTACACCCACTGCAATCTGTTCCCTTTATCTAACTGAAAACATATTCAGTACTGGTTTCACAGCTAGAATTTGTGAAGGAATGGGTGAGGCACAGCGGTTTAGCACAGCAATGCAGTGTATAATCGGACATGAGAACTGGACCATTGGTGGTTCAGTTCCGATCTTTGTCGTTATATGCAGTACACTGTGACCATGCAGTCCCAAATCCCTGTGGGCAGCATCTTCCAGGGGGATCTTATCTCCACATTGAAAACACACTTTGAAAGTCTGAGGTACTTTTTCAGACATGAATGAGCCCTTACTTACACATTGCTAACTGTTACCTAGAAGCTCCCATTCAGTATGCTCAGTCGTGCTGCGTTCTATGCCTTACACTCAAAAAAGTACATGAGCTTTTTTCTGAGTGTATTCAGGCATTTTGGGCCCCATAGATTTTAGTGGGAGCTCTTGCAGATGCCAGATTCATGTGTTTTTACATCTGAAGAACTCCTTTCTTCCAGAAGCGCATTTGTGAGGTCAGGCACTGATGTCGGATGAGAAGCCCTGGCTTTAAGTCTCTGCTCTAATTCATCCCAAAGGTATTCTATTGGGTTGAGGTGAGGACTCTGCAGGCCAGTCAAGTTCCTCCACCCCAAACTCGCTCATCCATGTCTTTATGGACCTTTCTTTGTACACTGGTGTGCAGTTATGTTGGAACAGAAGGGGCCATCCCCAAACTGTTCACACAAAGTTGGGAGCATGAAATTGTCCAAAATGTCTTGGTATGCTGACACCTTAAGAGTTCCCTTCACTGAAACTAAGGAGCCAAGTCCAAACCCTGAAGAATAACCCCACACCATAATCCCCCCTCCACCAAATGTTACACTTGGTACAATGCAGTCAGGCAAATACCATTCTCCTGGCAACCACCAAACCCAGACACATCCATCAGATTGCGAGACAGAGAATCGTGATTTGTGACTCAAGAGAACATGTCTCCACTGCTCTAGAGTCCAGTGGCAGCGTGCTTTACACCACTGCATCCGATGCTTCGCCTTGCACTTGGTGATGTAGCTGCTCAGCCATGGAAAGCCGTTCTACACACTGTTGTGCTAATCTAAAGTCCACAGGATGTTTGGAGGTCTTTAGCTATTCACTCTGCAGACAGTTGGTGACTTCTGTACACTGTGTGCTTCACAGCATGCGCTGACCCCGCTCTGTCATTTTACGTGGCCTACCACTTTGTGGCAGAGTTACTGTTATTCCCAGTTGCCTCCACTTTGTTATAATACCACTACAATTGATCGTGGAATATTTAGTAGCAAGGAAATTTCACAAATGGACTTATTGCACATGTGGCAACCTATCACGGTACCACGCTTGAATTCACTGAGCTTCTGAGAGCGACCCATTCTTTCACAAATGTTTGTAGAAGCGGTCTGCATGCCTAGGTGCTTGATTTTATTCACCTGTAGCCATGGAGGTGATTGGGACACCTGAATCCAATGATTTGGAGGGGTGTCCCAATACTTTTGGCAATATAGTGCATTTGTAAAACCCCTGAAAAAAAAGTTTCAGAATCAGGTCAGGTGTAAATGCAGACTAACTAAATGACTGTAAGATATCCCATACATTCAGAATGTTTTTAATTCAACCAGTGGGATAATCCACCATCCACACATTCAAGGCAGATGAGAGAATCACTTCTACTGTGCTATTGTGTTCTGACAGCAGCAAAGTATTCAATGATCAGTGCTGCCTGCTATAGACAGTGGTACTTGTCGATCAGGAAAAACGTGACAGACTGATTGTACAGAAGTTGATTGGCAGATTGTCTTCTGTATAATCAGGGTGCCCATACACGGATCAAAATTTGGCTGATCCCTGCTGAACTGGCCGAACTTCGATCCATGTTTGGGATCGAAGACATGCTTAAACAGTATTGTTTCATGTACAATCACTTAACATAATACTAATTATATAAAAGAAGCTGAACAGAAATTTTAATTATTCTAGTTTGCCACAATCCTGCACTTTACTATTTAGCTACACACTTATTATACAATATTTATTAAATATTGTACACTCATTTCCAGGGGCGGACTGACCATTTGGAAACTCGGGCACTGTCCGAGGGCCCGGGGTCAGTAGGTCCCATGAGATGCCCCTAGTCCCTTTTTCATAGGCTTTTATGAGTTTGGGCAAGGACACAGGGGCCCCATGATCCCCTATTGCCCGGGGGCCCCATGAATTGTCAGTCCGCCCCTGCTCATTTCCCACCTGATTGATCGATGAACTATGAACTAGTTCTTGTCAGCTACATAACAAACAGCTGCCCATAGACAGTTCTCAATTCATAGCTTATACTATTCCTCTGGTTTGAGATTCCTAATCACCCAAGAAAACAAAGCCAAGGACATCAAGCTGGTACAAGTTAGAAAAAAGTAAAAGAATGTGATCAAACTACAACAAAAGACACAAGGCAAAAGAAAGTTAACTTACCCCAAACTGTACAACTGTGTTCCTGCCAGATGTATGAGTGTAACAATTCAGAGTGAAGGAAGTGCACACAAATCCTGTCATTAGAGTTATTGGGCTGGACAAAACATTTCACATGCATACTTCTACTCCAGAGACTGCCTACTACTGAGTAACAATGCCATTTATTAGAAGTTCACATTGATCAGAGGCACCATCTGCTGAAGGATTGTGGTATTACATTGTCCAGAATATGAAAGGGATGGGTGTGTAAGCAGATACCACTGGAATTTAAAACATTATGGTAGTTTCCCATTAGACATTTAAAGTGAATAAGCATAAAATCAAATGGCTTTTTTTTCCAGTTAAATACATAAAAAAGACACAGTTCCATCAAATGTATTTATTTATAATTATGCAGCAACTGAAGTCACCATGAAGCCATAAATATTGTTCTGCATTCCTGTTGCAAGTTAGCGATTCAGAAAGTATTAAAACCACTGCTATACAAGCAGTCAGGTATCCATCATTTTCAAAAGGAGCGGTCATCAATATACAGTGAGGAACAGAAGTATTTGAACACCCTGCGATTTTGCAAGTTCTCCCACTTAGAAATCATGGAGAGGTCTGAAATTCACATTGTAGGTGCATTCCCACTCTGAGAGACAGAATTTAAAAAAAAATTCAGGAAATCACATTGTATGATTTTTAAAGAATTTATTTGTCTTGCACTGCTGAACATAAGTATTTGAACACCTGAGAAAATCAGTGTTAATATTTGGTACATAAGCCTTTGTTTTCAATTACAGAGGTCAAACGTTTCCTGTAGTTCTTGACCAGGTTTGCACACACTGCAACAGGGGTTTTGGCCCACTCCTCAACAGATATCCTCTAGATCTGTCAGGTTTCAGGGCTGTCGCTGAGCAACACGGAGTTTCAGCTCCCTCCAAAGATGTTCTATTGTATTTAGGTCTGGAGACTGGCTAGGCCACTCCAGAACCTTGATATGCTTCTTACGGAGCCACTCCTTGGTTATCCTGGCTGTGTGCTCCGGGTTGTTGTCATGTTGGAAGACCCAGCCACGACCCATCTTCAATGCTCTGACTGAGGGAAGGAGGTTGTTGCTCAAAATCTCACAATAAATGGCCCCATTCATCCTCTCCTTAATACAGTGCAGTCGTCCTGTCCCCTTCACAGAAAAGCACCCCCAAAGCATGATGTTACCACCCCCATGCTTCACAGTAGGGATGGTGTTCTTGGGATGCAACTCATCCTTCTTTTTCCTCCAAACACGACGAGTGAAGTTTAGACCAAAAAGTTCTACTTTGGTCTCATCTGACCACATAACTTTCTCCCATGCCTCCTCTGGATCATCCAGGTGGCAAACTTCAGACGGGCCTGGACAGGTGATGACTTGAGCAGGGGAACCTTCCGTGCAAAGCATGATTTGAAACCATGACGGCGTAGTGTTCTACCAACAGTGACCTTTGAAACTGTGGTCCCAGCTCTCTTCATGTCATTGACCAGCTCCTCCCTTGTAGTTCTGGGCTGATTCCTCACCTTTCTTATCATCAGTGATACCCCACGAGGTGAGATCTTGCATGGAGCCCAAGTCCGAGGGAGATTGACAGTCTTCTTTAGCCTCTTCCATTTTCTAACAATTGCTCCAACAGTTGATCTATTTTCACCAAGCTGCTTGGCAATTGCCCCGTAGCCCTTTCCAGCCTTGTGGAGGTCCACAATTTTGTCTCTGGTGTCTTTTGACAGCTCTTTGTTCTTGCCCATGGTAGTAGTTGGCATCTGACTGACTGTGGGGTGGACAGGTGTCTTTAAAGAGCTCAGACAGGTGCTACTAAGTTCTCCAGTTTTATTAAATCTCCCCCAGTATAAATGCTGCCATCTATTACTAGCAATTTTTGTTTTCTCTGCTGTTGATGTGTCCAGTAGGTCAGGTGACTTTCTACTTCCTTTAATGGGATGGCAATTAATGACAAGTGCAGAGTTGTCACCCTGTTGATATGCTGTTTCAGATGGACTTAAAAAGTGCAACAACTTTTTCACAGAAACTTAAAAAGTGAACTAACACACTATACCCCCCCCCCCCCCAGTTCCTGCTGCATTTACCTCCATGGGTAATTTCCTTTGACTACTTGCGCAGCCAGTGCAGCAGTCCAGGGATTTAACAACCTCGGTCTTCTCATAATTCTTTAATTAAAGGTTCCAAGACAGATCAGAGCAACTTCGAATGGTCAAAGCAGTCACATGTCAGTGGGGACCAAGGTTGGGTAGGGTGTAGTGTGTTAGATTAATGATAAGTTTTGACAAAAATGTGCATTATTTTTTTGTCTTGGTAGCCTGTAAAGCATTGCACCAGCGATCAGTGGATTGCTGGTGCCATGCAGGTCTCCTGCAGACCTGTCAGTATATCTGTTTGCCTGATACACTCTGACAGGAAGAATCAATGAACTACCAGAGTGCTCACAGTTCTGTGGTAGATCATTGAGGACTACATTGAAGGTCATGTTGGCATTTTCTTCTTTCCCGCAGGTTCTGATATTTAGACATAATTTAAATATTTTCCATTTTGCTTTCATTGGTTGGCAAATGTAACTCCTAGTCCCACTGACTGGGTTCACCCATACTCAATGATGTGATGCCAGAGGGGCCACTACATAGAAAATCTGGAGGGTGAGGTGGAAAAACACAACAAGGTGGATAATTAGAGCACTACATAACAGCACTGGAGACCCTTATTACCGTGAGGGTGCAGGAAGAGAATATGAAGAACAGTGTGGGTGGACATTGCAGGCAGATAATCAGATCAGGGTGGATTTTACAGGAACCATAAAGCCAAAGGAAAAGACCTGCACAGCAGGGCCAATAAAGGAGGATGAAAACATAGCTCCCAACTGTTCCTCATATGGAGAAACTGTCCCTATTTTGAAACCAAGTCCTTCCATCCACCTTTCTTCCTCAGTTGTCCCTCTTTTTGGTCCTCTTTAAAAAAATGTACTATGGAGCACAGTCTGGACATGCATGGGTGAGGACATGCAGACCCTGAGCTCCTGCTCCCACCTAGGTTTCCATATCTATAACTGTGAGATTGGACAGTTCTTACGGCTCGTGGCATGCACAAGAAACTGTGATTATCATCCAAATTGAGCTGCACACCTAAAAGCCATTCTGGAGGGCACACCTTCTTTACTAGCCGCACTCCTCACAACTTGACCACAGGCAACATGACATCCATCCACTCAGCTACCTGTGAAGACTCTTTGATGTCAGAAGATGCTTCCCTGTTCCCTTTTGGACCCCCAGGTACACAAAGATATTCCTCCCCTCTCCCATAAATCCCTGAGCACGATTTCTGCAGCCTCTGAATGGGAGTACCAGGATTGGCACTGGGATATAAGGGAACACTTTAGGGCACTCCCCATTAAGGTAAAATTTGTACAGCTCATTGCCAAAGTACAAACTAGGTTCAGACAATTAATCAATAACCTCAAGTAGAAACCACACATCTTGGCAATAGATTAGAGAAACTTGAAAGTAATCATAGGGAACTATTGCAAACTTTGGAGCACCTCAGAGATAAATCCCTAAGACAAGACCTCAACATTGACACACTTCTTGCACAGCTGGATGATTATGAGAATTGCAATTACTGCCAAAATTCGGGGATTACCGGGAGCTTCTGTGCACCTAATCAAAAAGCTGCAGGGAGTCCTTATACAAATCATGGGTGAGAATGCAGCAAACCACATCAAAATTAAGAAGGGTGCACAAGGCCCTAAAGCTGCCCAGCCACAATATGAATAAGCTATGGAATGTTATATGCAAATTACTTGGTTATTACTTTCACCTGATGCCTTTTGGATTTAAAGACATCTGGTTATGTCACTCTTTTGTTGACATCTGACGACACTGTGGATATTACTGTCTGATAGAGATAAAGATCAACAATCCTTTTGCTTTGACTCTTTATCTCAGCATTATACCTTATCCATGTACTGAACCATGTATGAATGCCTTTGCTCTGCTCCCATCATCTACACTAGACCATTCATACGCTATACCAGGGCTTAAAATTTCCACTCGTCTGCTCGCATTTGGCGAGTGGAAATAACATGGGGGCGAGTGTTATTGTTGGCTACTCCTAGCTCATTACTGACTGCTCCTGCACCTTCTATCACTCCCTTTTCTTTTACCTATCAACTGTACTGTATGAGGTTCTCCCGCCTCCCCCAGTATTTGTGTCCTGTGGCTCGTCTAGCTGTCTGTATCTGATGGCTACTCCAGCGTCACATGTTGCATGCTCACCCCCTCAAACAACCTCCTCTCTGCTCCCGGGACCGGAAGACAGACTTACCGGGATCCCAGAGAATGGGGACGGACTGGAGGTATAGGCAGCCAGGGACCGCTCCATCTCACATCACATAGATTCGCTGGAAGGAGTAGAGCACCTCCTGTCCTCACCAAGAGCAAGACCAGACCCTGCCCGCTGCTGGCTATCATGCACATCCTGCTGGCATGGAAGGTATCATACTGAGTATCAAACACACCTTACCACACACAGCAGATGGGTACTGGGACAAGGAGGCACAGGAGGAACTGCAGACAGGGACAGACTAGGGGTCTCTCACACCCCCCCCTCTCTATTATTATTATACAGTATTTAAAAAGCGCCAATAGTTTGCTTAGCGCTGTACATTACAAAGGTGACAGAACATGTGAAAGAACAATACCAATACAATGCAAAACATGAGGGGATCGAGGGCCCTGATCTTTCGAGCTTACAATCTAGGAGGGAGGGGATGGTGGCACAGGAGGAGATAGCTGTGGGGGATAGAGTGGTAGGAAGAGTGGAGGAGGTCGGCAAGTTAGCAGGGGGTGGGGTAGGCTTCTCTGAAGAGATGGGTTTTCAGGGTGCGCTTAAAGGAGAGGAGAGTAGGTGATAATCTGATGGGTTGGGGCAGGGAGTTCCAGAGGATAGGTGACACCCTGGAGAAGTCCTGGAGGCGGGCATGGGAGGAGGAGACCAGGGAACTAGAGAGAAGGAGGTCTTGTGAGGAGCGGAGTGTGCATGCTGGGTGGTACTTGGATATTAGGTCAGTGATGTAGTTCGGGGCAGTATGGTGGACAGCTTTGTACGTCAGTGTTAGGATTTTGAATTTGATCCGTTGCGCAATCGGAAGCCAGTGGAGGGATTGGCAGAGGGGGGTGGCGGAGATGGAGCAGTTGGAAAGGTGAATGAGTCTGGCAGCTGTATTCAGGATCGACTGAAGCGGGGATAGCCAGCGGCGAGGCAGGCCAGTGAGGAGGGAGTTGCAGTAGTCGAGTCGTGATATGATGAGGGAGTGGATGAGCTGTTTAGTGGTTTCTGGGGTTAGGAACGTGCGTGTTTTGGCTATGTTGCGGAGGTGGAGTCTGCACGAGTTTGTTAAAGATTGGACTTGGGGCTGGAAGGATAGGTTGGAGTCCAGAATGACACCAAGTACTCTGGCCTGCGGGGCGGGTTTGATGGTGGCGTTGTTGGATGTGATGGAGAAGTCAATGGGGGGTGGTGTCCGGGCTGGGATATGACTCCCCTCCCTCTCTCTCACCCCCCCTCTCTCTTTCTCACCCCCTCTCTCTGACACCCCTCCCTCTTTCTCACACCCTCTCTCTCTCTCACCCCCTCTCTCTGACCCCCCTCCCCCTCTCTCACACCCCCCTCTCTCTTTCTCACCCGACTCTCTCTGACCTCCCTCCCTCTCTCTATAACCCCTCTCTCTCTTTCTCACCCCCTCTCTCTGACCCCCCTCTCTCTCTCACCCCCCCCCCACCCCTCTCTCTGAGATGCCTGGGTTTCACTCCATGGACACTTCCACCCTTAACTGAAAGTCCAAGGACCTCGGTGTCTCCACCACCATGCAATAGTTCTACTTCATTCCTCCTCCACTGAAGCGTGCAGCATGTATGATGGTGGAGATCCTGAGATTCCCTGGATTCTAAGTTAACGCTGGAGGTGTGCACACTTCAGTGTAGGGGGAATAAAGAGGGACTATTGCATGGTGGTGGAGACTCCAAGGCTCCTTGGAGTTTAATTGGGAGTAGTAGTGCCTTAACTTTGGTTTCAGTGGAAAGAATAACACATCATCGTTTGCATCAGTGGGAGGAATTATACCCTGTCATTGGTATCAGTAAACGGAACAATACCCCATGCTTGGTGTCAGTGGGAGGAATAGTACCCTATGATTGGTGCCAGTGGGAGGAATAGTGCCCCATCATTAGTGTCAGTGGGAGGAATAGTGCCCCATCATTGGTATCAGTGGGAGGAATAACGCCCCATCATTGGTGTGAGTGGGAGGAATAGTGCCCCATGCTTGATGTCAGTGGGAGGAATAGTGCCCCATCATTGGTGTCAGTGGGAGGAATAGTGACCCATCATTGGTGTCATTGGGAGGAATAGTGACCCATCATTGGTGTCATTGGGAGGAATAGTACCCCCATAACATAGCTTTATTATGTCAATTTAAACATAACATCAATAGCTTAAAGCAATAGGGTGCAATAAGGCATAGATTCTAAGCCTTATTGCACCCTATTGCTATTAAGCTATTGCTGTTATGTTTAAATTGACATAATAAACCAATGTTATAATTGCAGTTTTTTATATTTTGGACTCTTTATTCTAAAGAAAAATGTAATTTCATAAGCTTTAAGGGGGCGTGGTTGGGGGCAGGGGTGGGGTTGGAGGCAGACCTGGGCAAGGTTGGGTGGGGCAACTGGTGGAGAGTAAGGTTTGTGCCTGGCTAGTAGGTCTAGACTCGAAATTTTAAGCCCTGCGCTATACTATATAATAAATTTACTGTATATATACTATATATAGCAAGTACTATATATCACTCATGATTTACCATGAACTCCCAAGAGATGTGCAATGTCTTCCCTCCAGTAGACATTTACCTACAATGTGGGGAATACATACAATGGGGACATGGTAGAAAGCTGGTAACAGGTTGTTAAGCCTGAGACCAATACCTCCCACAGTTAACAACATTAACCTGTTTTTCTTGTTCATTATTATGTGTCTAATGTTAATTTTTTTTATTGTTCAACTGGTTTATTATGTTTGTTTATTCCATATGCATTGTAGTTGAGATCACCCATGTTTAAATCATTGTGTAACAGCTCCCTTACAGCATTGTCATGTCTTAAAGTGGTTATGAAGGCTGAAGGAAAAAAACCTTCTGTGTGCTGCTTCTGCCACAGCCCCCCCCCCCCCAATACTTACCCAAGCCCAATCTTGATGCAACTCAGTGCCTAGACTTTCCCGGGTCTCTCTCCCTCTTTATTGGCTGAGACACAGTAGCGGGAGCCATTGGCTCCTACGTCTGTCAATCACAGCCAGTGAGGAGTGCGTGGGAAGTGGGGCCGAACCACGCTCTGTGTGACTTACTGACACATAGAGCAGGGCTTGGGAGCAAGCACGCATGAGTTCCCCAAGAGCAAGTAGCTATTGTAGTGTCGCGTAACACCATATGCAGCTTTAAAGTGGTTGTAACGGTTGCAGGTTTTTGTAAAGGCTTCAGCTGCTTGCTCTGGGGGTACTCAGCAGGAGGGAGGGGTCAAGAGCACCGGCAGGGGACTCGAGAAGAGAAGGATCTGGGCTGCTCAGTGCAAAAGCACTTGACAGAGCAGGTATAACATGTTTGTTTTTTTTTCTTTTCTTTTTTTAAACCCGAGCCTTTAATATCACTTTAATTTAAAGCAATGTTGGGGGTCTATGTTCACCACATAAATGGATCAAGTAAAGAGACAAGAGACACACTTTTAAATTTACCCACAAGCTCTCTACAAGGGACTGGATCTCAGCTAATCCACTCTCCCTAAGGCCAAATGGGTGGACATTGCAATCCATAATACCTGCTCATTTGTTCTTGAGATACAGGTAATAGACCAAGGGGTTTATTTAGGGATAAAAATATACTTTACTACTCTTTATGGTGAATTTTCTATCAAACATATTAGACATATTGGCTGATTTTTGTCAGTTTGCTAATATTAAGGCAGAAGGATTAAAATCTACCCCAAGCTCTCTACAAGGGACTGGATCTCAGCTAATCCGCACTCCCTAAGGCTAAATGGGTGGACATTGCAATCTACAGTATAATACCTGCTCCTTTGTTCTTGAGGTTCATGTAATAAATCAAAGGGGTTTATTTAGGGCTAAAATATACTTTTCTACTCTTTATGGTGAATTTTCTATCAAACATATTAGACATATTGGCTGATTTATGTCAGTTTGCTAATATTAAGGCAGAAGGATTCAAATCTTTGTCAAGAGTCTGGAGTGAACACAGGGAGACCAACCCAGTCATTATTATTATTATTATTATTATACAGTATTTATAAAGCACCAACAGTTCGCTCAGCACTGTACAGTACAATGGGAGACAATACATGCAACAGTACAATGACAATACAATGCAATACACGAGGGGTGCGAAGGCCCTGCTCTTTCGAGCTTACAATCTAGGAGGGAGGGGATAGTGGTACAGGAGGAGATAGCTGTGGGGGATGGAGTGGTAGGAAGAGTGGAAGAGGTCTGAAATTAGCAGGGGGTGGGGTAGGCTTCCCTGAAGAGGTGGGTTTTCAGGGTGCGCCTAAAGGAGAGGAGAGTAAGTGATAGTCTGATGGGTTGGGGTAGGGAGTTCCAGAGGATGGGAGGCACCCTGGAGAAATCCTAGAGGCTGGCATGGGAGGAGGAGACCAGGAAACTAGAGAGAAGGAGGTCTTGTGAGGAGCGGAGTGCGTGTGTTGGGTGGTACCTGGATACCAGGTCGGTGATGTAACTTGGGGCAGTATGGTGGACAGCCTTGTAAGTCAATCACTGCACTTAAATACAGAAATCCAATCAGAAATTACACCATATCAACAGCTGGTGGGCTATGCACACACATAAGAATTATAGTCAATGCACTAAAACTTTCTTTAGTTTCTCTTACTGACCACTTCTTTTTGCGTAGCCTGATGTGATGGAGCTCAGAAATATTTAATTTTTTATGTTTTGTTCTGGCTTCACATACATGCATTGTGGTCTAACACCGCACTCCTGGGCAAATCACATGCAATTTGTGTGCGTTGCAATTAGAGACAAACATTTTGCACACCTCAAATTGCACCGCATCCGGGCCAAAAATGTGCAGGACCCTTTATGCTGTTACACAGTTAATATTTATGTTAATGTACATGAGAATTCATATAGTTTATTTTTTGTACCATTTCCTATGGACATTTCTATAATTAGTAATGCTGCCATCCAGTGGCCTTATTTGGTATGCATTTGTTTTATATTGCCTCCCTGAGATCTATGACACAGTTCCTTTGTATATGAAGCTCCTCCCTTCTTCTTCAGTACAGAACTTCCTGTGTCATGGATGCAGCTAACAGACCACATGTAACAGGGACACATGTATTCTGCATAGTACGCTATGGAAAGTATCATCTTTTGACCGCATAATACTGGAAACCATTCATTCTGCTGTATCCTGTTTCACATGTACAGAATAAAGCAACTTCTGGATGAACACAGTATTGGTGAGTTCAAGCTATCTGATAAGGGTTGCCCACAGTGATTATATCTGCTTATACAGGCTAGGCAGAGAGGTCTCACAAGGGATAAATCGCTATCACAACAATCTGAGTCAGAATAGTCAAAAGATGGATAGAATCCCTACAGCCTGCTGTGTATATGTGTTTGCCTAATCTGCAATCAAGCTCAGTGCCATCCGCCATCTTGCAAAGCACATGGTCGCACAAGCTTACTGCCCCTCATGTGAATGTTGAAAACTGTTTCTCTGCATTGAACTGTGTTACCCCACCTGTCTAAGCTGCTGTTCGTCTTCTTAAAGAGACAGTACCAATTTTTGCAGAACAGTAAAAAATGTCTAGACAAGGCTCTGAACACTCCTTTATGGCCGAACCAACGCAGATACATCATTCCCCTGAACCAGCAGACGTACAGGGAGCAGATTCTGCAGACATTACCGAACAGAGCGTAAAACCCAAACGTACAATAAAACCGACACAGAAACTCAGGGAAAACTATGAAGCCACTAGAGATGAGTTCTCCAGTAATCTGTCAGACCTCTGGGACCGAACTTCACAATGCATGTCAGTTTTGTCACACTTTAATGATCAACCAGCTGAATTAAGAGACTCTATAAATCGCCTATCTGCTGCATATGAACGCTACCAGCGGCTGTCTGTAAAATACTCAGCTTTCTTGCAGGACTCTAATATAGAGGATTCTTCAGCAGAACTGACCAGGACTGATGCACTAAACCAACAAAGGGATCTTGCAGTGAAAAATGCTAAGTTTAAAGCAGAACTCCGCATTACTCAACTGCAGGAGACCAGATCTCACAGATCCACCTCAACCAAGCCCACTGCACTTTCTTCTAGATCCTCTCGCTCCAGAAGTTCGACGTTAAGCGATAAGCTAATAGAGGCCCGCGCTGATGCTGAATCAAAAAAGGCGCAAAGCTCTTTTACCAGAAAGGAAGCAGAGGTAGAAGCACGCAAGATAGCGCAACAAGCGGAGATGATAGCTCAGCAAGCAGAGATAGAAGCACGCAAGGTAGCTCAGCAAGCAGAGGCAGATTCCCAAATAAAGATTCTGCAGATGGAAAGGGAGGAAGCAGCTTCCCTAGCAAGGCTGAAAGTCCTAGAACAAGCAATGGGACAAAGTACTAATTCAGACTGCCTTATCCCAGCAGAACTGGAAGATCCAGTTGAACGCACCAGTGAATACGTATTAAAGCATAACATTTGCGAAGATACAGAGTCATCTCCTGTACCTCCTACTAGCAACACTGTTCTGACTCTCAACACAGAGACCTCTCAGCTCCATATGCCTAAGCCTCTTCAAATGTACAACACAAGTACATCTATGCAGCAAACCACATCAACTCCTGCCAACAACAAGGTGACTTCCAGTAACAAGTCGCAGCTCAAGCCACAGCCAGCACAAGCCTTAGAGACTACACCACAGTTAAACGCTCATGCAACATCATTTTACCCTGGTAAATCTCACCCTACATCACCAGAGAACTTTCACACCCAAGGGGTTCCACAAGTTACTTTGGCACCAAAGAGTGAGAGATCAGACTTGAATGACTTTGCCAGATATATGATTCGCCGTGAGCTCATTAACACCAGCCTCTCAAGGTTTGATGACTGTCCAGAGAGCTACAGGGCCTGGAGATCAACCTTCAAGGCTGCTATTGCTGATCTCAACCTTACTACTAAGGAAGAACTTGATTTGCTCATAAAGTGGCTGGGACCAGAATCTGCAGATCGTGTTAATAGACTGAGAACAGTACATGTTGACCACCCAGACGCAGGTCTTGTTGCTGCATGGGCAAGACTTGAGCAAGCCTATGGTAGCTCTGAAGCCATAGAGAGCGCTCTATTCAAGAGACTGCAAAACTTCCCAAAAATAGGAAACAAAGACTATCGCAGGCTCCAAGATCTAAGTGACCTCCTCATGGAGCTAGAGTTGGCAAAGACAGACCCACGTCTATCTGGACTAAGCTTCCTGGACACCGCTCATGGTGTCAACCCAGTGGTGTCTAAACTGCCATACGGCCTGCAAGAGAAATGGGCACAACAGGGCTCAAGGTACAAAAGAGACTATAACGTATCCTTTCCTCCATTCTCATACTTTTGCAGGTTCATTAGTGATCAAGCCTGGACGAGAAACGATCCCAGCTTCAGCTTCAGTGAACCAAACTTGCCTGCTTCATCCTCATCATCATCAAGGTATGATAACACAGCAGCTAAACATAGAGACTATACTAGAGCAATATCTGTTAAAAGAACAGACATCTCACCCTCCACAACCTCGCCTACTGACCAAGGCATTGTGGATGCCAGAGATAAAGACCCTAATCGTCAGTGTCCTATTCACAAGAAGCCTCACCCTCTTAAGAAATGTCGTGGGCTTAGGGCAAAGCCTTTACAAGAGCGCAGGGAGATTCTCCAGAAACTTGGAATATGCTACAAGTGCTGTGCTTCTTATAACCACTTTGCTAAAGACTGTAAGGTTGTCATCAAGTGCACAGAATGCGGTAGCGACAGACATGTTACAGCCATGCATCCTACTCCACTTCCAGACAACCCGCAGCAGCTACCTACCTCAACCCCTGTCCCAAATTATGGCGGGGAGCAACAAAGTCATGCTCTAGCCAAAAGTAATGTTTCTTCTTCATGCACAGAAGTCTGTGGAGAGGGACTGGATCACAAATGCTGTGCCAAGATATGCCTAGTCAAGATATACCCCAAGGATCATCCTGAGGAAGCTGCTAGGATGTATGCCATAATAGATGAACAGAGTAACAGATCCCTGGTTAAGCCTAAATTCTTTGAGATCTTTGGCTTAGAAGGTCACGCCACACCGTATACTCTCAGAACCTGTTCTGGTCGTGTAGAGACCTTTGGCAGAAGGGTCGATGGATTCATGGTCTCTCATATCAAGGATGGAGAAGGCATACCCCTCCCAACATTAGTTGAGTGTGATCAGATACCAGACGAAAGAGAAGAGATTCCTACTCCAGAAGCTGCATATCATCATCCTCACTTAAGGCACCTTGCTGATGAGATTCCTGCGATGGACAAGAGTGCTGAAATCTTGGTCCTGCTAGGAAGAGACATTCTCAGAGTACATAAAGTACGCGACCAATGCGATGGACCTAACAATGCCCCTTATGCACAAAGACTTGACCTAGGCTGGGTAATAGTGGGCGATGTATGCCTGGACAGAACATCAACTCAGATCCACTCCTTCAAAACTTACATGTTGGGAAATGGACGTGCATCCCACTTCAAACAGTGCCCTCACCATTATGAAGTAAAGGAGAAGCCTCTTGACATCATCCAAGTACCTGATGTTACTCCTGTTCTTTGTGATGACAACCTAGGTACCACAGTGTTTTGTACTACAAGTGACGACAACAAAATAGCCTTGTCAGTCGAAGATAGAGAGTTCATCAAAATAATGGACGAAGAATTCTTCCAGGATGAGTCTAACAGCTGGATCGCACCATTACCTCTTCGTGCTGCAAGGGCCACACTCCCAACCAATCGTGAACAGGCTCTATCCAGATTCAACTCACTTCAACGAACACTAAAGAACAGGCCTGAAATGAAGGAACATTTCATCGCTTTTATGAAAAGGATCTTTGACAATGATCACGCAGAACCAGCGCCACCACTTCAAAGACATGATGAGTGCTGGTACCTGCCTTTCTTTGGAGTGTATCATCCACGTAAGCCAAAACAAATCAGGGTAGTATTTGACTCCAGTGCCAAGCATCAAGGCGTATCCCTGAACGATGTTCTTCTCACTGGCCCGAATCTAACCAACAACCTTGTAGGTATACTTATGAGATTTAGAAGAGAACCAGTTGCCATAACTGCTGATATTGAGCAAATGTTTCATTGCTTCATTGTACGTGAAGACCATAGGAACCTCCTAAGGTTTCTGTGGCACCGTAACAACAACATGGACAATGAGATAATTGAATACCGCATGAAGGTACATGTTTTTGGAAATAGTCCCTCACCCGCTGTTGCAACATATGGTTTACGAAGGACTGCCCTTGATGGAGAAAAGGAGTATGGTGCGGATGCTCGACACTTCGTTGAGAGAGACTTTTATGTTGACGACGGACTTAAGTATTTACCTACAGACGAAGAAGTCATAGACCTGCTCCAAAGGACACAAGGTATGCTTTCCGAGGCTAACCTCAGACTACACAAGATTGCCTCGAATAGTGTTGCTGTTATGAAAGCCTTTCAACCTGGTGATCATGCCACTGGGTTTAAAGATTTAAATCTTGGAATGGACATGCCACCTGTACAGAGAAGTCTGGGCCTACGGTGGGACTTATTAAAAGATACCTTCGGCTTTCAAGTCGGCTCTGCAGACAAACCATTTACCAAGCGTAGTGTTCTGTCAGTGTTGAACAGTTTATACGATCCATTGGGATTTGTGGCTCCCATCACCATACAAGGTAAAGCCTTACTTAGACAGTTCTCAGAGTCTATTAAAGATTGGTATGCTCCGCTGCCTACCGACAAGCTTCCAAAGTGGGAGTCCTGGAAACAATCTCTACATGCCTTAGATGGAATCAGTATACCACGCTGTTACACCTCAGCTTCCCTTGCTACAAGTCAGGGAAAAGAGCTTCACATCTTCTCAGAAGCATCTGCCATAATCAATTCAAGACCACTTGTTCCAGTTTCTACAGATCCAGAGACCCCAACTATCCTTACCCCAGCTACTCTTCTCACCCAGAAGCTTGGGTCCGTTCCTGTTCCACCTGGAAACTTTAAAACAGGAAATATGTGCTATGACCAGTGGAAGCGAGTACAACACCTCTCCAACTGCTTCTGGAATCGTTGGAGAATGGAGTATATTTCTACTCTGCAAGGACGCAGAAAATGGCAACGCCTGAACCCTAACATTAAAGTTGGAGATCTCGTTCTGCTGAAGGACCAGAAAGCTGAAAGAATCAAGTGGCCTATGGGACTCATTGTAAAGAGCATTCCTAGTGATGACGGCAAGGTACGCAAGGTGGAGGTGAAAGTTGCAAGACAAGGGACTGTAAAGACTTTCAGCAGACCTATCACGGAACTTGTTCTGCTCTTGCCCTTTGGAGAATGAACTTGCTTGCGTATGCTGCTGGATCCAACCTGTGACTTCAAGAAGGAAGTGTCTTGAACTTTATTTGATACAACTTGAAGCCTTACATTATAATTGTTGCACTATATGCATGTTCTCTTTTTTATGTCTTTCAGGTCTTCAAGACATCAAGCAAATTGCACTGTTGTTTATTTGCAATTGTATAACTACCGTTATGGTTTAAATAGTGACATTTACAATGCCAGACGGGGAGTATGCTGTTACACAGTTAATATTTATGTTAATGTACATGAGAATTCATATAGTTTATTTTTTGTACCATTTCCTATGGACATTTCTATAATTAGTAATGCTGCCATCCAGTGGCCTTATTTGGTATGCATTTGTTTTATATTGCCTCCCTGAGATCTATGACACAGTTCCTTTGTATATGAAGCTCCTCCCTTCTTCTTCAGTACAGAACTTCCTGTGTCATGGATGCAGCTAACAGACCACATGTAACAGGGACACATGTATTCTGCATAGTACGCTATGGAAAGTATCATCTTTTGACCGCATAATACTGGAAACCATTCATTCTGCTGTATCCTGTTTCACATGTACAGAATAAAGCAACTTCTGGATGAACACAGTATTGGTGAGTTCAAGCTATCTGATAAGGGTTGCCCACAGTGATTATATCTGCTTATACAGGCTAGGCAGAGAGGTCTCACAAGGGATAAATCGCTATCACAACAATCTGAGTCAGAATACCCTTTTTCAGGGTATGCACATGGGTGTGAATAGGCATGCCATCCAATTTGGCAAATCGCAATACGCTTTGTGTACCAATTTTGGTGTGTTGGTAACTTCACCTAGAAAGCCGCAGCAGGTGGCATGAAGGGGTTGCGGTTGCGATGCGGTGCAGCGCTTGCACAGAAAACACTGCAAATTTCACATCGCATCTGTGTGACACCAGAATGTGCCAGTATGTGGCTTGACAAAGCACAGTGGTCAGTGCAGATTATTTTCAATCCATGTTTTTTACACTTTTCATTCACTGGTTTAACTCAGGTGATCGTTAATCCCAATTATCTCCGGAGATCACATGCAGCCCCTCAACCATCTACACATATCTCTGGAAATCTATACAGATCTCCTTGAAAAAATGTCTCCTCTCTTCTTCGGAAAACAATTGTCCTCCACCTCATAAACAGGGGGACAGAGAAGACTTCCCCTTGATAACTAAAATCAGATTAATTATCTGTGCTTAATAAACATACACCAATACTGCAAATGCATTGTACTGTCCAAGGCATTGCACACTAACGCATTGCACACTAGAAATGTCAAATGCGTTAGTGTGTACAGTGCATGAGTGTAAAATGCTTTAGTGCACACTGCAGTGTACAACGCATTGCACACTGTAATACACTGTACAATGTAATACCGTGTACACCCACACATTGTACAATGTAATACCGTGTACACCCACACATTGTACAATGTAATACCGTGTACACCCACACATTGTAGACTAATGCACTGTACACTATCATGTAGGATGGAGCTACGCATTGCACACTGTGATACCGTGTACACCCACACATTGTAGACTGTAATGCACTGTACACTGTCATGCAGGATGGAGCAACGCATTGCACACTGTAATACCGTGTACACCCACACATTGTAGACTGTAATGCACTGTACACTGTCATGCAGGATGGAGCAACGCATTGCCCACTGTGATACCGTGTACACCCACACATTGTAGACTGTAATGCACTGTACACTGTCATGCAGGATAGAGCTACGCATTGCCCACTGTGATACCGTGTACACCCACACATTGTAGACTGTAATGCACTGTACATTGTCATGCAGGATAGAGCTACGCATTGCACACTGTGATACCGTGTACACCCACACATTGTAGACTGTAATGCACTGTACACTGTCATGCAGGATGGAGCTACGCATTGCCCACTGTGATACCGTGTACACCCACACATTGTAGACTGTAATGCACTGTACACTATCATGTAGGATGGAGCTACGCATTGCCCACTGTGATACCGTGTACACCCACACATTGTAGACTGTAATGCACTGTACACTGTCATGCAGGATAGAGCTACGCATTGCACACTGTGATACCGTGTACACCCACACATTGTAGACTGTAATGCACTGTACACTGTCATGCAGGCTGGAGCTACGCATTGCACACTGTGATACGCTGTCCACTGTCATGCAGAATCCAGCAACGCATTGCACACTGTAATACCATGTACACCAACACATTGTAGAATGTAATGCATTATACGCAGTATACATGTCCAGATATTCAAAGATTAGCCATGAAGGCCTAGCTGGTTTCCTATTTGGCGACCGCAGATAGCCGAATAACGCTACACTGCATCCAGGCAGCTCTGGGAGGGTGTCATATGACATCCTGGCAGAACGCGCTCTCCGTGATTGCTGTGTCCTAAGGACACAGCTGATCACGTGATGTGGTGAAGGCCAATCACAGCGGCTTTTTACCATGTGATCAGCCATGTCCAATGACACGCTGATCACCGGGAAATGCATTTGCCGGGTCTTGGCTGCACTTTCATCACGCTGTCAGAATGTGTGGAAAGTACTGCCGAGAACCAGCAGTTATCAAAGCAGGGGTCGGCCCCGATGATCAGTGCCCACCAGTGCCACCCAACAGTTACGCCCACCTGTGGCCAGCAGTGCCACCCACCAGTGCTGCCTCATCAACGCACATCAGTGTTGCTAAATTACCAGTTTACCAAATGTTATAATATAAACAGACTTTTATTCATTATGAGCTATTTTGTGGTTTATCGAGCAAAAAGTAAAACTCACAGCAGCAAGTCAATACCACCCAAAGAAAGCTCTATTTGTCTGAAAAAACTGATATAAATTTAAGATGGGTACAATGTGGCATGACCGCACAATTGTCATTCAAAGGGTAACAGTGCAGAAAGATGAAAATTGGCCAGGACAGGAAGGGGGTAGGAGTACCCAGTAGGCAAGTGGTTAATATCATTGACCCATCAATACCCAGGAGCTAATGTGCAGATAAGTAGCATGTGCACCAAGTGAGATTCTGCTAGGCCCCACCCACAAAATTACAATTACCTGTCCCTCACATGTTATAAACATATTTGCAATGGCCATGCTTACTTTACATATAAGGATCATCTCCTCAGTTGAGAACTGTGCTCTCGCCATGTCCAAATGCCAATAAAGTTATCAAAATTTTCAACCAACACAAAACCTCCATCCACTTACACTCCCCACAACCACTTCCGGGTGCGCGCGCACGTGATGACGGACTTCCAGGATAGCCGTTCATGCGCCATGCGGACACCTGTTTGGTGCTTATTTGTTTGCAATCGCACATTTCTATGCACGGCTATGATAGCTTTCGCGAATGTGTGTTTCTTATTGATTTGTTTTTTTTAACCTTAGCTAATATTTGTTGCCAAAGGCCAAAAATCAACAAAGTGTGGACGATTTTATTACTGTAAATCGAATTGTAGAAAACTTGTAGCTGGCTGCACAGTGAATGTGACATTCATTAGTACAGAATATTGTGGTGCAAGTGGGTTTTCTTTTTTTTTGGTTTTGAAGAAGCCAGTTTGCACACACTTGCATATTCACACTCTTACAAGCTACATTTGAGCAGATTATATAAGTATACAAAGTAACTATTAAGGTTGTTCATATATTGAACATAAAATAAACACAAAAACATCGGTCAAATATTTATTGATCAAATATATCTTCATTTATTTGGTCAGCAGGAACAAGTAGGTATAGTCAATATCTTGGTGAGTCACAAAAAGAATAGGATTGATGTGGCAAAAATAAAACACTCCTGCTCATAAGAGCTTACAATCTAAAGATACTTCTAATGAACTGTGTGTGCTCAGGTTATAGCAGGAAACAAAGGGGAAGAGGAATCAAGTAACATTTTCGTGCACATAAGATTTACTTACACAATCACGTAGTATAAAGATCCATTCACAAAAAAAAGTCTACAGATCAAAATATCAAGAAAACAAAGCATGTGAAAAAAAACCCTCCCACCTCTACAAATCCCCTCCCACCTCTACAAATCCCCTACATATACATTTGTCAGCAGGTTTGTCAGAAAAATGCATTGGAGTCTAAATAAGCAAGCAAAATTAAAACAAGAGCAGATTTTAAACAAAACGATTGACATGTGTGAGGCTTTCAATGCAAAGAGAAAAAACACAATCATTGTGCAATAACACACAAACACACTTTACAAGGCCAAAAATATGCAAACATTTCCAGCCCACTTCCAAACACAGCCTGAGTGGTGTCTGGGGCAATTCAGCACAAAATCTCTTCTTCCCCCAAACCACTACAAGCAAGGACTTAGTCACAAACCACCCGGCCTAGTAACAGGCCAAATCACTCCCTACTGCACGTCTTTATATAAGCTAGGTTGTATTTGGAGCGTGCCAAACAAGGCCCCACACCCAATGAAGCCTCACCCACCACTGACCTTAAGTTGGTCAGTGAAAGTGTTTTCACCTGATGAATCCGCTTCCTACCTGCATTAACCCTTGGTATACAGGCCCCACAAATCAGAAAGATATATACAGTGAAATGTACGTGTGCAGCATACAACAGAACATTGAGCAGGGATGTGAAAGGGAACCCCAATTGGAACCTTTATTGCTACTATGGTCACAATTCCCTCCAGATTCTCGCATGAGTTAAGACAGTCACATGACCACATCTTGTATGCGATATTGAAAATGACAAATCGATTTGACTAGTATGGTGAATTTCCCATCAATTGGCGAAACACTCCAGAAATCAAACATCACCAAACATTACACTCTGGGCAAAGCGGATTTACAAATCATGCGACTTACAGTAATGTTGACCATTTCAATGCAATTTTCAAAGACATCTGACACAGATCTCTATGCAAATTGCCACTAAAGTAGAACATGTACTACTTAAGAAATCAGTGTTTGAAACACACCCATATGGTCGCTCTAATACAGTGTTTCTCAACTCCAGTCCTCATGGACCCCCAACAGGTCATGTTTTCAGGATTTCCCTCAGATGAAACAGCTGTGGTAATTACTAAGGCAGTGAAACTGATCAAATCACCTGTGCAAAATAATGGAAATCCTGAAAACATGACCTGTTGGGGGTCCATGAGGACTGGAGTTGAGAAACACTGCTCTAATAGCAGACAATAGGGTGCGACTTTGCAGACGATTTACAACTTGCATGCTGTGCAAATCACATGCCAAGTCCCACTCAATGTGCACGCTATTGTATCGTTCATATTGTTGTGGTTCAAACTTGGTCGTAGCCGCAAGTAATAATAGAGTAATGAATACACTACTTTTCATGCAATTTGCTGAGAGATCGGTGTCGGATGTCTTGCAAATTGCACTTGAAATCACCATGTACCCCGACTTTGAAATCATGCAACTTCTATGCAAGTCACATGATGTGACTGTGGTGTCAATAACACCACTTAGAAATCTGCTTTAATGTGACCGGGTGGCCCCCAGTAACATTGTTTGGGATTGCCATGCAATTGGCATGACAGGCGACTTGCAAATCGTAGACCAAGTCGCACCCTATTGGCCACTGTAGGCTCTGTTCACATCCAATTGGATTGTGAACTCGTGCAACTTCACTGTAAGTTGGGCAATTGCCGCATCGGATTAGATGTGACAGTGGTGTTGGCCCCCAGTAACATTGGGTGCAATTTGCCATGCAAAGAGCAAGCTGCTGGCCATGCCAATCACATGACAAGTCGCATCCAGGGTGTGCAATTTCAGGAGTGATTTGTGCATTGACATCGTACCTGATATTGGATATAATGAATGTGAATGTGAGTGTATTAACATACGCCATTTGTTGCAGCGAGAGTTCAAAGGTATTTGAGAATTGTGGCCATTTATTAGCAATTTAACACAATTGAAAACACAACTAGTTAGTAATTCTCTAGAAAACACAGTAAAATTGGCAACTTAAAGAGTAATTTTCAATTGCATATAGTGTGAGCAAAGCAGGAAAATCAACAAAGGAAATAAATCTTTGAAGGCGTGCGGTACCTGCCTGCTGGGATAACGGTCTGCTATGCATTTGGGGGAAAAATGCACGCCAGGATTTGTGACAAGTTTGATGTGTGGATTCACCAACCAAGTCTTTTCTCTCTCGCTCACTCTTCTGAATGTCTCTCTTTATCACTCTTCAGTATGTATATCTCGCTCACTCTTCTTCGTCTCACTGGCTCGCTCTTCTCTCTCTCTGTCAGCTCTTTGCTTGCCAAATCCTTCACAAAAGTGGGTGGAGTGTAAACCATCCTTATCAAATCTATTAGTAGTCCAGGCCCTTACTTTATCCCATTGTATGACATTCACATAAGGTGCAGCTTTGAAGGTGTTTCAACAGACAAGGCCTCATTCTAATTCACATTTTAGGGATCATTTAGACAGAAAGCAAAGATGTTGCCAGAACATCTATTTGAAGACAGCCACACATGGAGATCATGCTACTTCCTTGGCGTGGTTGGGATTCAAACCGACAACCCTAGAGTTGTGAGGCAGTAGTGCTAACCACTAATCCACGGAGCTACATTGCTAATCCAGCCTGTATTTCTGTGCTGTGAATCAATCCTAAATCCCTGGGCAAGGTCAGTGTAACTACCAGATATCTCCAATGTGACACAAATGTTATGCTATGTTACCAATTCAGATGTATGTTGGTTCTATGTATCCCAATACAAAGGATTGCAATACTAATACAGGCGTACCTCGGTTTACCAACGCCTCAGGGAACGTCATATTTGGGGTACAAATGCCAAACCATTTCAGTTCATTGTTCTATTTACAAATGTTTGAATAATTTGGTATGGGCATGTGGCCTGGTATGGTTCAGGAGGGGGGGGGGGGGCGCTCGCTCGTCCCCCCCCCTTTCCTGACCTGCCGGGCTGCATGCTCGGATAAGTATGTGTTATGGATTTTGGGGGGTACCCCATGCTGTTTTTTATTTCATTTCAGTGTGGAGTTACCCCTTAACATCCATACGAGACCCGAAGGGCTTAGTATGGATGGGAGGGGGGACCCCACGCCGGTTATTTAAAACACTGTTTATAATGCCCTGCAATACTTTGACATTCAACTGTCAGTGGGGAACTCCGCCGACAGCTGAAACATGAGCGCTGCATTGGTTTTCACTAGTAAAATGCCGCATGAGTTGATAACATATCATGCGGGATTGTAGGAGCGACAGCCATGTGTTAATGTTTCAGCTGTCAGCGGGGTTCCCCACTGACAGCTGAATGTAAAATAATTCCCTTTATTGCAGAAACAATAAAAAAAAAGCATGGGGTCCCCCCTCCCATCTGTACCAAGCCCTTCGGATCTGGTATGGATATTAAGGGGGAACTCCATGCTGAAATTTAAAAAAAAACAGCGTGGGTCCCCCTCAATATCCATACCAGACCCTTATCCGAGCATGCAGCCCGGCAGGTCAGAAAAGGGGGGGGACCCTGTACTGTGTTTTTTTTACACCACACTTTTTTTTTTGTGAAGGAGTCTGCGGGAGCATGTACCGCAGACTCCTTCACGTAGATCTTCACGTAGATCTCCTTCACGTAGATTCTGATAAGCCCCCCGCCCGCAGACCCCCACAACCACCGGCCAGGGTTGTGGGGAAGAGGCCCTTGTCCTCATCAACATGGGGACAAGGTGCTTTGGGGGGGGAGCCCCCCCTGCCCCAAAGCACCCCCCCATGTTGAGGGCATGTGGCCTGGTATGGTTCAGGTTTTCTGACCTGCCGGGCTGCATGCTCGGATAAGGGTCTGGTATGGATATTGAGGGGGACCCACGCTGTTTTTTTTTTTTAAATTTCAGCGTGGAGTTCCCCCTTAATATCCATACCAGACCTGAAGGGCTTGGTAAGGATGAGAGGGGGGACTGTTCTGTCCCCACATGAAGGCGAATGAAGGTATAACTGATAATGGCTGTGTAACTTCCTACCTTCGTATCCAAGCAGTGGAGCAGACCGGACCGGCAGATGTTCAGGTTAGATGGATCCAAACGTATACACGGGAATGAAATCAGCGTGGGTTTATTTGGTCCAAAATACAGCGACAAACAGTGATACAATACTGTAATGTAGTAGAGGTATTGATGCTGTCCTGTGATATCTTTCCTGAGGCTAACTGCTGGTCAAAAACTGATGCCTTCACAAGCCCAGGGTATTGAATGTCCTGTCACACAGCTATATAGCAGATAAAATGGCTGCAGGAAGTGACCAGAACCAAGGCTTGCCTAAAACCACGCCCAGCAGAGAAAACACTTACTAGCTATAACAGAGGCATGCAGCATGCAAATTCTGGCCAGCAGATGGCAGCAACAGATCAAGACATAGAAACAAACATGGTGAAATAAGAATTGGTGATACAATGCACAGTTAAATAACAAATATGAGGGGAACAGCACACTCCCCGTCTGAAATTCCATAAGGGATTTCACTATGATGAATGTCCATAAAATATAAAACAACCTGTAACAAAGAACATGTTAGAATGCAATAAACATAACAATATAGTAGATTCCGAGTTGGAATAGAGAAGAACCACAAAGTTCAAGTTCAGGAGAGTTCACCCAGCAGGAATGTTCTCGATGGGTAGTATCAAAATGAGTTTGTTAATTGGCCTTGCGAACATTTTAAGCTCACCCTTTCTGAAGATCTTCAACTCCACTTTACGGACCTTGCCATCCTTGCTAGGAAGAACCTTTGTAACAAGTCCCATAGGCCAGTCAATCCGTACGGTATGTTGCTCCTTCATCAACACGAGGTCACCGTCTTTCAGGTTTGGTTTGTGGTGTTGCCACTTTCTTCTTCCTTGAAGAATATTAAGATACTCCTTTCGCCACCTATTCCAGAAATAATCAGCTAGGTATTGTACACGTTTCCAGTGTTTTTGGTAGATATTCGCATGAGTAAATTCTCCACTAGCTATTAGCGTAATTTCAGTTTTTTGGGTAAGTAGGATAGCTGGAGTCAGTATGGCTGGTGTTTCAGGATTCATAGATACTGGCACGAGGGGTCTAGAATTGATGATAGCTGAAACTTCAGCGAGAAGGGTGGCTAGAGTCTCATGTGTGAGTCTTGAAGAGTTTACATCCATCAACATAGAATTCAAGATGTTGCGTGAGATCCCGATCATTCTCTCCCAGGAGCCCCCCATGTGGGAACTATGAGGAGGATTGAAAATCCAGGTGCAACCCTTTTCCGCCAAGTGATCTTGAATGGATTTGGTGTCTATGTTCAGTTCTCTACAGGCTCCAATGAAGTTGCTTCCACGGTCAGACCTCAACTGTTTCACTGGTCCTCTGATTGCGAAGAACCGTCTTAAGGCATTAATAAGGCTGGATGTGTCCATGGATTCTATGACCTCTAAGTGAACGGCTCGCACACTCATGCAAGTAAATAGTACAGCCCAACGCTTACTGTTTGCGTGACCGCCACGGGTCCTGCGTGCGGACACCATCCATGGCCCGAAGACGTCTAGGCCAACGTAGGTGAAAGGCGGCTCTGTACATAGTCTGTCCGCAGGCAAATCAGCCATTTGTTGGTGTAGTTGTTTTCCTCTAGCTTTGCGACAGTGAACACAGTCATGCAATACTTGGGCCACACGTCTTTTCATACCTATAATCCAAAGGCCAGCAGACTGTAACTTGCCCTCAGTGATTTGCCTGCCCTGGTGTTCAGTCTTTTTGTGGTAGTGTCGGATCAGCAAGACGGTGATATGGTGTTTGCTGGGAATGATGAGAGGATTTTGATCTGCAACTCTTAGGTGGGCTTGATTCAAATGACCACCAACTCTGAGCAAGCCAAAACTGTCAATAACTGGATTTAAGTTGGCAAGAGGGCTTTTTATTGGAATCTGCTGTTTGTTGTATAAGCACTTCTATTCTACATTGAATTCCTCTTGTTGGACGTGACGTATTATGAGGGAGTCACTATGAGAGATGTTCTCCGCAGAGAAGGGTTTATGGCAGACGTGCCAACCGTGACAATCCTTATCTTTGTGAGTATTGTGATAACATTTCGCAATGTGCACTAACCTTGCGATAGTCCTGACGAGTCTCATCCAACTGGAGAAACGTTCAAAGCGCTGGCTACCGAGGCTGGAGGTTTGCTTTGTTCCAGTGACCAATACACTGACTTCAGCGCGGATTTCTGGATCATTATCCGGATCCTGGATGCTGAAAACTTCCTGTACACATTCGTCCGCCTGTCTTAGCAGAAACTCCGGACCTGTAAGCCAAGTAGAGTTAGTAAAGGAACCTACAGACATAGGTCTAGTGGCATGATATACTTCGAATGAAGGCAAGTAGCAGCACTCGTCGTTCTTCCTTAAGGATGGAGCTGGTTCTGCATGGTTGTTACGGAATATTTTATCCATAAAGGCAACGATGTGTTCTCTCATTTCAGGCTTGCTGTTCATGGTACGCTGAAGAGAGTTAAATCTAGACAGAGCTTGTTCCCGGTTGTTCGGGAGTCTTACCCTGTTAGCTCGGAAGGGTAATGGAGAAACCCAGTGATTGGTTTCGTCTTTAAAGAACTCACTGTCCATTATCTCGACAAATTCTCTGTCCTCTACTGACAAGGCTACTTTATCGTCGTCCTTGGTTGTATGAAAGACTGATCTCCCCAAGTTGTCGGCAAAGAGGGGAGTAATGACGTCAGGTAGTTGTACGAGGCCTGGAGACTTCTCTTTCACCTCATAGTGATGAGGACACGGCTTTATGCAAGTTGTGCGTCCATCTGCACGCACGTACGTTTTGAAGGAGTCAATTTTTGGTTGATTTAAGCATACATTTCCTATGATTACCCATCCCAAGTCCAGTCTCTGGGCATATGGCGCATAGTCAGGACCATTACACTGTTGTGTACCCTTAGATTGTCGCACCTTGTGTACCCTTAGATTGTCTCTTCCGAGCAGGAGTAGAATCTCGGCGTTGATGTCCGTAGGTGGGATAACGTTGGCTAGGTGCCTTAGGTGAGGTTGGTGAAATGCAGCTTCTGGGGTAGGAATCTCATCCCTATGGTTGGGTATTTGATCACATTCGATCAGCGTTGGTAAGGGTATTTCCGTATCCCCACTGATAGGAGAAGTGATGAATCCTTGTGCCCTTCTGCCGCTAGTCTCTATGCGGCCTGAGCAGGTGTTTAAGGTATAGGGTTCGGATGGTCCCTTTATTCCAAAGGCTTCAAAGAATTTAGGACCTGCTAGGGACCGGTTGCTTTGGTCGTCAATGATGGCATACATTTTTACTGCCTTTTCTGGTAGTCCCTCTGGGTAGACCTTGATCAGGCATATTCGGGCACAACATTTCTCGCACTGGCCCTCCCCACATACATCCAAGCATGAGCAAGAAACAGCAGTCGCTGCATTAGCGTAATTTTGGGGCTCCCCGCCATGACTTGGAGCAGGACTGGTGGTGACGGCAGTGGGTGAATCTCTGGAGAGTGGGATTGGGTGCATAGCTGAGGCATGTCTTTCTCTATGACACTCCTCACATTCGATGACAGATTTACAGTCCTTAGCCATGTGCTCCAATGAAGCGCAGCATCTGAAACATACCCCAAGCTCGGTGAGGATTTTCTTGCGCTCCTGTATGGTTTTGGATCTAAACCCTCTACATTTGTTCAGAGAGTGTGGTTTTTTATGAATGGGACATTCACGATTGAAAGTCTTATCTCCTGATGAGGTAGTGTACTGTTTACCCGTGGGTACTGCAGGAGATGGTAGGTTAGTCTTTCTAACACTCACGCTGCTCTTGAAGTCTCTGTGTTTATGCGTGATGCTTTCATACCTTGATGATGATGTTGCTGAAGCTGTAGTGTTGAACTCCAGGAAGTCGAGGCTGGGGTCATTCCTCATCTGGGACTGTTCATCGATAAACCTACAGAAGTGAATAAATGGGGGAAAGGTGATGTCATGCTCTCTTTTGTACCTTGAGACTGATGCCGCCCACTTTTCTTGCAGACTGTATGGTAGCTTCACGACAATTGGGTTCACTCCATGAGCTGTATCCAGGTAGCACAGCCCGGACAGACGAGGGTCACCCTTGGCAAGCTCCAGTTCCATGAGCAGATCACTTAAGTCCTGAAGCTTCTGGACATCCTTGAGATTGATCCTTGGAACGTTCTGCAGTCTCTTGAATAGGGCCTTCTCTATTGCTTCTGCACTGCCGAAGGTACATTCGAGTCTCTGCCAGGCGGCAGCGAGACCTGCTTCTGCTTGTCCCACGTAGACAGTTCTGAGGCTCTTGACACGATTTGTGGAGCCTGGGTCCAGCCATTTGATCAAAAGGTCAAACTCCTGCTCTGCGGTTAGGTTGAGGTTAGCGATGGCGGCCTTGAAGGTTGCCTTCCAAGCTCTGTAGCTCTCTGCACGGTCATCAAATTTTGAGAGACTGGTGTTGATTAGCTCTCTGCTCACCATAAACCTGGCAAACTCAGACATATCTGATTTCTCACTGCTTGTTGCCATGACGACTTGTGATGCCCCTGGGGCGTATTGGCTGCCTGGCATGAAGGGGTGAGATGCTTCCGGGTAGAATGATGTAGCTGCAGGGTTAAGCTTTCGTTTAGCCTCTGTATGTTGTGATGACTGCTGCTTGAGCTGTGGAGGTAGGCCAGAAAACGCCTGATAGCGATCTTTCTGTAACAACCGTCCTTGAGAGGGCACATCTGGGTAACGGTTATTAGGTTGCTCGGGTGCTGTGGGTGGCAGTGGTACCGCAGGTAGAGCTGACTTGGAGGTTTCAGTGTTGTCGGCTTGGACGGTACTGCAAACTGGGGGTGGCGCAGATACCTGATTCAGTACATAGTCACTGGTGCGGTCAACTGGATCATCTATCTCCTGTGGTAGCGAGCAGACTGGATCAAGACCTTGGCTCAATGCTTGCTCAAGTAATCTTACTTTAGCTAACGCAATTTCCTCCTGCATCTCTGATTCGAAAATCTTTATTCGAGCCTCTGCTTCCGCTTCTGCCCTCTTGGCCTCTGCTTCTGCCTCTGCCCTCTTGGCCTCTGCCTCTGCTTCCGCTCTCTTGGCCTCTGCCTCTGCTTCTGCCCTCTTGGCCTCTGCTTCCGCTTCTGCCCTCTTGGCCTCTGCCTCTGCTCTTGCAAGAGCTTCTTTTTTTGTGAAGGAGCGTCTCGCTTTGGATTGCTCTGCGTTTATGCGGGCCTCTAGTAATCTGTCGCTCAAGGCTGAGCTTCTTGAGCATGATGATCTGTATGACCGAGAGGAATGTTTAGATGAATTTGATCTGTGTGATCTAGTTTCTTGCAAATGAGAGATACGGAGTTCCGCTTTACCTTTAACATCCAGCACCATGACGTCTCTTTGGCTATTGATTCTGCCTTGCTCAGTTCTGATAGGGCTTCATCGATATTAGAGTCTTTTAGAAAGGTTATATACCTTGTGGACAGTCTATTGTATCTTTCTTGAGCTGTGTCCAGCCGCCCGATGGCAACTTGTAAGCTTGTGGCATCACCTGAGGAGGATTTAAGTCCGGACATGAGGGAGGAAACTCGTTCCCATTGTTCCTCCAGGTTATCACATAGCTCATCTTTCGTGGTGTGATAATTTTCAATGACCTTTACTGTCGGTTTGAGAGAGCGTCTTGGTCGTACGACTTGTTCTGCTGGAAGTGTGGATTCTGTTCCCTGCCCTTCATAATGATCAGTATCAGGTTGTATTTGCTTTAGTTCATCACTGGGGAACTGTGCAAAGTTCTTTTCGGCCATTTTGACTTAAGGTGCGCTGTCCCTTTAAGAAAATGAAGTTTTGAATTGGGCGCTGAAAATCGCAGCACGGCTCCGATAGGGCACTTTGATAAAATTTCTAAGATGTTTAGAGTGAATTGCGGGGTTTTGGCGCGGCCACAACAATGTAAGGAGCGTGCATAAACAGTACATCTGTTATGCGAGCAAAAGTTAATATAGGACTTACCCCCCTTAATGACCAGGCCTTTTTTTGCTGTTTGGCGCTGCACTAATTCAAATGATAATTGCGCGGTCATGCAATGCTGTACCCAAACGAAATTTACCTCCTTTTTTTCACACAAATAGAGCTTTCTTTTGGTGGTATTTTATCACCTGTGCGCTTTTTATTTTTTGCGCTATAAACAAAAAAAACACAAAAATTAAAAAAAAAACCTATATTTTCTACTTTCAGCTATAAAAAATATATCGTAAACTCAAAGTTAGTCATAAATTTAAGCCAAAATGTATTCTGCTCCATGTTTTTGGTAAAAAAAATCCCAATAAGTGTATATTGATTGCTTTGTGTGAAAGTTATAGCATCTACAAACTAAGGTATAGATAATTTGAAATTTACACAGCTTTTACTTTCTGACCGCCCATCACATCTCTTGAGGTGCTAAAATACCAGGATAGAACAAACACCCCCAAATGACCCCTTTTCGGAAAGCAGACACCCTAAGCTATCTGCTGAAAGACATATTGGCCTTGATTCACTAAGATGTGAGTGTATTAGCAGAGACTGACCATTCAGGCAGAATCCGGTCAATCAATCAGTCGTCTGACCAGCGTCTAGCAAGCTCATTGACGAGCGTCTACTGACTACTTTGCTATCACTAAATGTGGTATCCCGTCTGGCACATTTTTAGGTGCAATACCGGATATGTTCGCTAGATGGCGCACAAGCGCGGGCTTTATTAACATTGGCGTTCTTATGATGGCAAAATAGAATTCTTAGAATGTAATAAATAGTACACCTGTATTAGAAGTTTCTATTTTCTTCTATTTCTTTTCTTGCTGTGTCTCCAAAATGATCAGGAAACTAATGCATTTACTAATGAATGTCATACATTCTGTACTCAAATGTTAAACATTTTCACACTTATATCTCAAATAATTTATATACTTCTAATTTCCCAATATAATTATATATCTTCATTCTCTTTAATCACGTAACTATTCTATGGTAAAGACAAGTGCAGCGCTATAAATGCATGTGATCAATAATGAACGCATGTAAAAACCAAAAAGTGCAAAGAATTGCAACAATGATGTAATATTGTAAATGGTGCTAAAATAAGTTCATAGAATCATTCCTGAATAATGGAATGTCCTTCGTGTGAGAGTACCAACTCAGAGAGTGCCTATGAATGGCACGTGTGGTCTCTCCGTGATGGACAGTAGTGCATGAACTTGTGAAAGGTAAACCACCCTTGGGACTGGTCTACACTCACCAGAACAAAAGTATTAATGTGTATGGGTTATACAGATCACACATCTGGGGGTGCAGCGGTATGCTGGCAGTTATGGGTTAGTCATCCAGCTCCATCCATCCATCCATTCATCCATCCATCCATCCATCCATCAGGGTGGGTGCCCAAATGGTCCTGGGGAGGAATTAGCTCAGCCACAGGAGCCAGAAAGGTGCTCAATAGTGTAGTACACTGTCACAGGGGTGGATGACCTTTCACGAGTTCATGCACTACTGTTCGTGGTTATATTTATCTTGTGTAATACCATTTTACTATTCTATATCAGTGACCAGCGCTCGCTTTATCATTTTTAAACAATGTAACTATTCTACATTATAGCTCAAACTGTGTCTCCCACAGTGGTTTAGTGGTTAGAGCTCAGAATTTACAGCACTTGGGTCATGGGTTCTAATCCCAGTCTTGGCAACATCCCAAAAAAAGGGAGATCAATTTTCTGGGTTGTGGCAGGAATATTGATCAATCAATTATGATTTTGCCTAATGACTAGAAAGTGGATGAATGTTACTTGCGTACTGTTCTTCTGCCAATTAGGAAATGTGCAAGTTTCATGCCGTGTATATTTCATTGTAACTTTTTCTCTTTTAAATCTGTCTCCTTATACAACTTGACCCCCTCCCCCACCCCATCATCACCTGTCCCATATGCAAATCTATGGATCACCGCCCCACTCTTTAACTATCTATTTACTGATCAAGTGAATGTGTCTCATTTTCTATCAGCTACAGCTCAGATCTCACATTATTATACAATTGCCGATTGTATCTCACCACTAGTCTGATTGAATTCACAATTCCTGGTCAGTCCTGTTCCCTGACCTCTAATAACCTTTAGGGCCAGTTCACACTACATGTGTTTCAGTTGCTTTTTCAGCATCACAAACGCACAGAAAGAAGGTTATATGGTTGTCAATGTCATAGTTCACATCAGCGCTTGCATTTTCAATGCATTGCAGGTGCTGTAAACAAAGTTGACCACGCTGCATTGTTTCTGCACAGAACTGTACTGGAACACATTGAAACGTCCTTGAATGTACTAAAACGCACATGTCCCTAACTACATTGAATACAAAGAAAATAGAAAAAAATAAGTGGAAGGGATACAAAAATGCAATGTAAACATGTCCAAAACGCATCCAAAATGTACTGGAACACACTAAACATGCATGCCAAAAGGGCATGAAAAAAACCCATCAGGAACACATCTAGACTGTTTCTATAGTGTGAACCAGCCCTTAGGACTTGTTCACACCATTGGTGGTGCAAAAACGCATGCAAGAACACACATTTTCCAGCACAGCAAAGAAATGCAATGCCCTATGTAGATGTGCGCAGGTACCATGATGAAAACGTTGTTGCACCTACACACGTCTATTAAAAACAGCCCCATTCACAGCCACAAATACGCATGGCACCACACTACTGTGCGGTTAGGTGCGACACACTTGGAAAATAACATAAAAATAAGCCAACATGGCTAAAACATATCTTGAAAATATGGGGACTCTGATATCCGGCGACAGTCCGTTCACGAACGAGAAGCAATTCTGCACCCCTAAAACCAACATAGAGGAAAGGGATGGTCAAATTGCTGTGCTGCTTCCAAACCACCTCTGGCATGCCAGGGTCATTATGCAGGTCCTCGATGCCAATTCTTGCCTGCGGCCACAAAATATCCACTGGCCACAAGTGAAGGTGAGTGGAGGACGTGAAGGTGGATTTCTACCAGCTTCAACCGCAAGCAGTACCACTCCTGAAAAATGAGAACAAATAATCATTGACACGTCATCATGACAGTCAATTCTCAGTGCAGGCTATCTAGAGTGTCTTTCATTTTTAACCATTTCAAGAGTTCAAGGAAACATTCTTGGAGCATCTACTGTGTTTGGAAAGGCCAAAGGTCCCCCCCTCCCCCAGGCACACTAATGCTTATGCAGGCCATAGACGGGGAGAAAAACAGCCGATTTTTCTTTTAAAAAATGAAAAATCGGTTGTTCAAGCGGCCGATGTTACTAGCAATGGTAAAAAAAAAAAATCGGCCGATTTTCATCCCGTCTACAGCCGGCAAAAAGTGTCCCTGCAGAGAGCTCCGCTATTTCTTTGACAGTTCTTTGACATTTATAGCAGTTGCAACAATGTATTTGTATCCATTTCGGATACAGATGTTTTTATTCGGAAACAAATAGATACAATGTTGCAACCGCTGTAAATGTCAAGGAACTGTCAAAGAAATAGCGGAGCTCTCTGCAGGGACACTTTTTGCCATACTGGGATTCCTCTCATTTTTCATCCTTCTTCTTCCTCTTCTTCTTCTTCTTCTTCATCATCATCCTCTTCTACTTCTTCTTCATCATCATCCTCTTCTTCTTCTTCATCATCATCATCCTCTTCTTCCTCTTCATCATCTTCTTCTTCTTCATCATCATCCTCATCATCTTCTTCATCATCATCCTCTTCTTCATCATCATCCTCCTCTTCTTCTTCTTCTTCATCATCATCCTCTTCATCATCATCATCATCCTCTTCTTCTTCTTCATCATCATCATCCTCTTCTTCTTCATCATCATCTTCATCATCATCCTCTTCTTCATCATCTTCTTCTTCATCATCATCACCCTCTGCATCATCATCCTCTTCTTCATCATCATCATCCTCTTCTTCATCATCATCCTCTTCTTCTTCTTCATCATCATCATCATCCTCTTCTTCTTCTTCTTCTTCATCATCCTCTTCTTCATCATCCTCTTCTTCATCATCCTCTTCTTCTTCATCATCTTCTTCATCATCATCATCCTCTTCTTCTTCTTCATCATCATCCTCCTCTTCATCATCTTCTTCTTCTTCATCATCATCATCCTCTTCATCATCATCCTCTTCTTCATTATCTTCTTCATCATCCTCTTCTTCTTTTTCTTCTTTTTGTCTTCCTCTTGCAGGTCACTGCTCATGTGCAGATTTTTTATCAGTAAAAAATCGGCCGATTTGCCCATCATTGCCGCGAAAATCGGCCGATCGGCAAATTCGGCCGTTTTTTTCCAACTGTACCGAAAAAAAAAATCTGCCAAAATACCGAAAAACGGCCGAACAAATAGCCCACTAACGATCCGAAAATCGGCCGATTTTCGACCCACCTATGGCCTGCATAAGATATGGTGTGGCCCTAGGGTCAATGTGTGTTTAGAATACTTCCAAAATGCACATACAAAAACACTCCATCCAAATGCATGTTGCATTTCTATAGCATGTTAAACAGAAGAATAACGCATTTACATAATGTTAACATACGCAAGTAAAAATAGACAAAATCCACATCCTTTTATTCTGGCTTCACATACACGCATTGTGGTCTAACACCGCACTCCTGGGCAAATCACATGCAATTTGTGTGCGTTGCAATTAGAGACAAACATTTTGCACACCTCAAATTGCACCGCATCCGGGCCAAAAATGTGCAGGACCCTTTTTCAGGGTATGCACATGGGTGTGAATAGGCATGCCATCCAATTTGGCAAATCGCAATACGCTTTGTGTACCAATTTTGGTGTGTTGGTAACTTCACCTAGAAAGCCGCAGCAGGTGGCATGAAGGGGTTGCGGTTGTGATGCGGTGCAGCGCTTGCACAGAAAACACTGCAAATTTCACATCGCATCTGTGTGACACCAGAATGTGCCAATATGTGGCTTGACAAAACACAGTGGTCAGTGCAGATTATTTTCAATCCATGTTTTTTACACTTTTCATTCACTGGTTTAACTCAGGTGATCGTTAATCCCAATTATCTCCGGAGATCACATGCAGCCCCTCAACCATCTACACATATCTCTGGAAATCTATACAGATCTCCTTGAAAAAATGTCTCCTCTCTTCTTCGGAAAACAATTGTCCTCCACCTCATAAACAGGGGGACAGAGAAGACTTCTCCTTGTAACTAAAATCAGATGAATTATCTGTGCTTAATAAACATACACCAATACTGCAAATGCATTGCACTGTCCAAGGCATTGCACACTAACGCATTGCACACTAGAAATGTCTGTGCTGTTCCCCTCATATTTGTTATTTAACTGTGCATTGTATCACCAATTCTTATTTCACCATGTTTGTTTCTATGTCTTGATCTGTTGCTGCCATCTGCTGGCCAGAATTTGCATGCTGCATGCCTTTGTTATAGCTAGTAAGTGTTTTCTTCTGCTGGGTGTGGTTTTAGGCAAGCCTTGGTTCTGGTCACTTCCTGCAGCCATTTTATCTGCTATATAGCTGTGTGACAGGACATTCAATACCCTGGGCTTGTGAAGGCATCAGTTTTTGACCAGCAGTTAGCCTCAGGAATGATATCACAGGACAGCATCAATACCTCTACTGCCTTACAGTATTGTATCACTGTTTGTCGCTGTATTTTGGACCAAATAAACCCACGCTGATTTCATTCTCGTGTATACGTTTTGGATCCATCTAACCTGAACATCTGCCGGTCCGGTCTGCTCCACTGCTTGGATACGAAGGTAGGAAGTTACACAGCCATTATCAGGTATACCTTCATTCGCCTTCATGTGGGGACAGAACAGTCAAAAACTGCCTTAAAGTCCATACCTCACTACAGATTCCCTCAGAGTCCAGTACCACACTCAGGAATCTCCCTAGCAACAGGCCCACTTGCAGCAAATCTGCCCGGCTACAGTGCATGTTCCACAAGCCTATGCAGAAGCACTGCACATACGCAGTATCTATACTCTCGCCTGGAAGTCCTCCATAACTCGCCATGCCATTCTTTACATCCTATATTAACCTTTCCTCGCATAATAGAAGTACTGTTTATGCACGCTCCTTACACTGCCGTGGCCGCCGCAAAACCCCGCAATTCACTCTAAGCATATTAGAACTTTTATCAAAGTGACCTATCGGAGTTGTACTGCGATTTTCAGCCCCCAATTCAAAAGTTCATTTTCTTAAAGAGACAGCGCACCTTAAGTCAAAATGGCCGAAAAGGACTCTGCACAGTTCCCCAGTGATGAAATAAAGCAAATGCAACCTGATACTGATCATTATGAAGGGCAGAGAACAGAATCCACACTTCCAGCAGAACAAGTCGTGCGACCAAGACGCTCTCTCAAACCGACAGTAAAGGTCATTGAAAATTATCACACCACGAAAGTTGAGCTATGTGATAACCTGGAGGAGCAATGGGAACGAGTTTCCTCCCTCATGTCCGGACTTAAGTCCTCCTCAGGTGATGCCACAAGCTTACAAGTTGCCATCGGGCGGCTGGACACCGCTCAAGAAAGATACAAGAGACTGTCCACAAGGTATATAACCTTTCTAAAAGACTCTAATATTGATGAAGCCCTATCAGAACTGAGCAAGGCAGAATCAATAGACAGACAAAGAGACGTCATGGTGCTGGATGTTAAAAGTAAAGCGGAACTCCGTATCTCGCACTTGCAAGAAACTAGATCACACAGATCAAATTCATCTAAACATTCCTCTCGGTCATACAGATCATCATGCTCAAAAAGCTCAGCCTTGAGCGACAGATTACTAGAGGCCCGCATAAACGCAGAGCAATCCAAAGCGAGACGCTCCTTCACAGAAAAAGAAGCTCTTGCAAGAGCAGAGGCCAAGAGGGCAGAAGCGGAAGCAGAGGCCAAGAGGGCAGAGGCAGAAGCAGAGGCCAAGAGGGCAGAAGCGGAAGCAGAGGCTCGAATAAAGATTTTCGAATCAGAGATGCAGGAGGAAATTGCGTTAGCTAAAGTAAGATTACTTGAGCAAGCTTTGAGCCAAGGTCTTGATCCAGTCTGCTCGCTACCACAGGAGATAGATCATCCAGCTGACCGCACCAGTGACTATGTACTGAATCAGGTATCTGCGCCACCCCCAGTTTGCAGTACCGTCCAAGCCGACAACACTGAAACCTCCAAGTCAGCTCTACCTGCGGTACCACTGCCACCCACAGCACCCGAGCAACCTAATAACCGTTACCCGGATGTGCCCTCTCAAGGACGGTTGTTACAGAAAGATCGCTATCAGGCGTTTTCTGGCCTACCTCCACAGCTCAAGCAGCAGTCATCACAACATACAGAGGCTAAACGAAAACTTAACCCTGCAGCTACATCATTCTACCCGGAAGCATCTCACCCCTTCATGCCAGGCAGCCAATATGCCCCAGGGGCATTACAAGTCGTCATGGCAACAAGCAGTGAGAAATCAGATATGTCTGAGTTTGCCAGGTTTATGGTGAGCAGAGAGCTAATCAACACCAGTCTCTCAAAATTTGATGACCGTGCACAGAGCTACAGAGCTTGGAAGGCAACCTTCAAGGCCGCCATCGCTAACCTCAACCTAACCGCAGAGCAGGAGTTTGACCTCTTGATCAAATGGCTGGGCCCAGGCTCCACAAATCGTGTCAAGAGCCTCAGAACTGTCTACGTGGGAGAAGCAGAAGCAGGTCTCGCTGCCGCCTGGCAGAGACTCGAATGTACCTTTGGCAGTGCAGAAGCAATAGAGAAGGCCCTATTCAAGAGACTGCAGAACGTTCCAAGGATCAATCTCAAGGATGTCCAGAAGCTTCAGGATTTAAGTGATCTGCTCATGGAACTGGAGCTTGCCAAGGGTGACCCTCGTCTGTCCGGGCTGTGCTACCTGGATACAGCTCATGGAGTGAACCCAATTGTCGTGAAGCTACCATACAGTCTGCAAGAAAAGTGGGCGGCATCAGTCTCAAGGTACAAAAGAGAGCATGACATCACCTTTCCCCCATTTATTCACTTCTGTAGGTTTATCGATGAACAGTCCCAGATGAGGAATGACCCCAGCCTCGACTTCCTGGAGTTCAACACTACAGCTTCAGCAACATCATCATCAAGGTATGAAAGCATCACGCATAAACACAGAGACTTCAAGACTAACCTACCATCTCCTGCAGTACCCACGGGTAAACAGTACACTACCTCATCAGGAGATAAGACTTTCAATCGTGAATGTCCCATTCATAAAAAACCACACTCTCTGAACAAATGTAGAGGGTTTAGATCCAAAACCATACAGGAGCGCAAGAAAATCCTCACCGAGCTTGGGGTATGTTTCAGATGCTGCGCTTCATTGGAGCACATGGCTAAGGACTGTAAATCTGTCATCAAGTGTGAGGAGTGTCATAGTGAAAGACATGCCTCAGCTATGCACCCAATCCCACTCTCCAGAGATTCACCCACTGCCGTCACAACCATTCCTGCTCCAAGTCATGGCAGGGAGCCCCAGAATTACGCTAACGCAGCCACCGCTGTTTCCTGCTCATGCTTGGATGTATGTGGGGAGGGCCAGTTTGAGAAATGTTGTGCCCGAATATGCCTAATCAAGGTCTACCCAGAGGGACTACCAGAAAAGGCAGTAAAAATGTATGCCATCATTGACGACCAAAGCAACCGGTCCCTAGCAGGTCCTAAATTCTTTGAAGCCTTTGGAATAAAGGGACCATCTGAACCCTATACCTTAAACACCTGCTTGGGCCTCATAGAGACTAGCGGCAGAAGGGCACAAGGATTCATCGCTTCTCCTGTCAGTGGGGATACGGAAATACCCTTACCGACGCTGATCGAATGTGATCAAATACCCAACCATAGGGATGAGATTCCTACCCCAGAAGCTGCATTTCACCAACCTCACCTAAGGCACCTAGCCAACGTTATCCCACCTATGGACATCAACGCCGAGATTCTACTCCTGCTTGGCAGAGACAATCTAAGGGTACACAAGGTGCGTCAACAGTGTAATGGTCCTGACTATGCACCATACGCCCAGAGACTGGACTTGGGATGGGTAATCATAGGAAATGTATGCTTAGATCAACCAGGAATTGACTCCTTCAAAACATACGTGCGTGCAGATGGACGCACAACTTGCATTAAGCCATGTCCTCATCACTATGAGGTGAGAGAGAAGTCTCCAGGCCTCGTACAACTACCTGATGTCATTACTCCCCTCTTTGCCGACAACTTGGGGAGATCAGTCTTTCATACAACCAAGGACGACGATAAAGTAGCCTTGTCAGTAGAGGACAGAGAATTTGTCAAGATAATGGACAGTGAGTTCTTTAAAGACAAAACCAATCACTGGGTTTCTCCATTACCCTTCCGAGCTACCAGGGTAAGACTCCCGAACAACCGGGAACAAGCTCTGTCTAGATTTAACTCTCTTCAGCGTACCATGAACAGCAAGCCTGAAATGAGAGAACACATTGTTGCCTTTATGGATAAAATATTCCGTAACAACCATGCAGAACCAGCTCCATCCTTAAGGAAGAACGACAAGTGCTGCTACTTGCCTTCATTTGGAGTATTTCATGCCACTAGACCTATGTCTGTAG
The DNA here is from genome assembly GCF_062004578.1 of Staurois parvus. Classification (NCBI taxonomy): domain Eukaryota; kingdom Metazoa; phylum Chordata; class Amphibia; order Anura; family Ranidae; genus Staurois; species Staurois parvus. The sequence goes on along the minus strand of NW_028317809.1, from coordinate 4,114,074 downwards.
GTTCCTTTACTAACTCTACTTGGCTTACAGGTCCGGAGTTTCTGCTAAGACAGGTGGGCGAATGTGTACAGGAAGTTTTCAGCATCCAGGATCCGGATAATGATCCAGAAATCCGCGCTGAAGTTAGTGCATTGGTCACTGGAACAAAGCAAACCTCCAGCCTCGGTAGCCAGCGCTTTGAACGTTTCTCCAGTTGGATGAGACTCGTCAGGACTATCGCAAGGTTAGTGCACATTGCAAAATGTTATCACAATACTTACGAAGATAAGGATTGTCACGGTTGGCACGTCTGCCATAAACCCTTCTCTGCGGAGAACATCTCTCATAGTGAGTCCCTCATAATACGTTACGTCCAACAAGGGGAATTCAATGTAGAATGGAAGTGCTTGTATAACAAACAGCAGATTCCAATAAAAAGTCCTCTTGCCAACTTAAATCCAGTTATTGACAGTTTTGGCTTGCTCAGAGTTGGTGGTCGTTTGAATCAAGCCCACCTAAGAGTTGCAGATCAAAATCCTCTCATCATTCCCAGCAAACACCATATCACCGTCTTGCTGATCCGACACTACCACAAAAAGACTGAACACCAGGGCAGGCAAATCACTGAGGGCAAGTTACAGTCTGCTGGCCTTTGGATTATAGGTATGAAAAGACGTGTGGCCCAAGTATTGCATGACTGTGTTCACTGTCACAAGGCTAGAGGAAAACAACTACACCAACAAATGGCTGATTTGCCTGCGGACAGACTATGTACAGAGCCGCCTTTCACCTATGTTGGCCTAGATGTCTTCGGGCCATGGATGGTGTCCGCACGCAGGACCCGTTGCGGTCACGCAAACAGTAAGCGTTGGGCTGTACTATTTACTTGCATGAGTGTGCGAGCCGTTCACTTAGAGGTCATAGAATCCATGGACACATCCAGCCTTATTAATGCCTTAAGACGGTTCTTCGCAATCAGAGGACCAGTGAAACAGTTGAGGTCTGACCGTGGAAGCAACTTCATTGGAGCCTGTAGAGAACTGAACATAGACACCAAATCCATTCAAGACCACTTGGCGGAAAAGGGTTGCACCTGGATTTTCAATCCTCCTCATAGTTCCCACATGGGGGGCTCCTGGGAGAGAATGATCGGAATCTCACACAACATCTTGAATTCTATGTTGATGGATGTAAACTCTTCAAGACTCACACATGAGACTCTAGTCACCCTTTTCGCTGAAGTTTCAGCCATCATCAATTCTAGACCCCTCGTGCCAGTATCTATGGATCCTGAAACACCAGCCGTACTGACACCAGCTATCCTACTTACCCAAAAAACTGAAATTACGCTAATGCCTAGTGGAGAATTTACTCATGCGAATATCTACCAAAAACACTGGAAACGTGTACAATACCTAGCTGATTACTTCTGGAACAGGTGGCGAAAGGAGTATCTCAATATTCTTCAAGGAAGAAGAAAGTGGCAACACCACAAACCAAACCTAAAAGAAGGTGACCTCGTGTTAATGAAGGAGCAACATACCGTACGGATTGACTGGCCTATGGGACTAATTACAAAGGTTCTTCCTAGCAAGGATGGCAAGGTCCGTAAAGTGGAGTTGAAGATCTTCAGAAAGGGTGAGCTTAAAATGTTCGCAAGGCCAATTAACGAACTCATTTTGATACTACCCATCGAGAACATTCCTGCTGGGTGAACTCTACTGAACTTGAACTTTGTGGTTCTTCTCTATTCCAACTCGGAATCTACTATATTGTAATGTTTATTGCATTCTAACATGTTCTTTGTTACAGGTTGTTTTATATTTTATGGACATTCGTCATAGTGAAATCCCTTATGGAATTTCAGACGGGGAGTGTGCTGTTCTCCTCATATTTGTTATTTAACTGTGCATTGTATCACCAATTCTTATTTCACCATGTTTGTTTCTATGTCTTGATCTGTTGCTGCCATCTGCTGGCCAGAATTTGCATGCTGCATGCCTTTGTTATAACTAGTAAGTGTTTTCTTCTGCTGGGTGTGGTTTTAGGCAAGCCTTGGTTCTGGTCACTTCCTGCAGCCATTTTATCTGCTATATAGCTGTGTGACAGGACATTCAATACCCTGGGCTTGTGAAGGCATCAATTTTTGACCAGCAGTTAGCCTCAGGAAAGATATCACAGGACAGCATCAATACCTCTACTACATTACAGTATTGTATCACTGTTTGTCGCTGTATTTTGGACCAAATAAACCCACGCTGATTTCATTCTCGTGTATACGTTTTGGATCCATTTAACCTGAACATCTGCCGGTCCGGTCTGCTCCACTGCTTGGATACGAAGGTAGGAAGTTACACAGCCATTATCAGTTATACCTTCATTCGCCTTCATGTGGGGACAGAACAATGTCAAATGCGTTAGTGTGTACAGTGCATGAGTGTAAAATGCTTTAGTGCACACTGCAGTGTACAATGCATTGCACACTGTAATACACTGTACAATGTAATACCGTGTACACCCACACATTGTACAATGTAATACCGTGTACACCCACACATTGTAGACTAATGCACTGTACACTATCATGTAGGATGGAGCTACGCATTGCACACTGTGATACCGTGTACACCCACACATTGTAGACTGTAATGCACTGTACACTGTCATGCAGGATGGAGCAATGCATTGCCCACTGTGATACCGTGTACACCCACACATTGTAGACTGTAATGCACTGTACACTGTCATGCAGGATAGAGCTACGCATTGCACACTGTGATACCGTGTACACCCACACATTGTAGACTGTAATGCACTGTACACTGTCATGCAGGCTGGAGCTACGCATTGCACACTGTGATACGCTGTCCACTGTCATGCAGAATCCAGCAACGCATTGCACACTGTAATACCATGTACACCAACACATTGTAGAATGTAATGCATTATACGCAGTATACATGTCCAGATATTCAAAGATTAGCCATGAAGGCCTAGCTGGTTTCCTATTTGGCGACCGCAGATAGCCGAATAACGCTACACTGCATCCAGGCAGCTCTGGGAGGGTGTCATATGACATCCTGGCAGAACGCGCTCTCCGTGATTGCTGTGTCCTAAGGACACAGCTGATCACGTGATGTGGTAAAGGCCAATCACAGCGGCTTTTTACCATGTGATCAGCCATGTCCAATGACACGCTGATCACCGGGAAATGCATTTGCCGGGTCTTGGCTGCACTTTCATCACGCTGTCAGAATGTGTGGAAAGAACTGCCGAGAACCAGCAGTTATCAAAGCAGGGGTCGGCCCCGATGATCAGTGCCCACCAGTGCCACCCAACAGTGCCGCCCACCAGTGCTGCCTCATCAACGCACATCAGTGTTGCTAAATTACCAGTTTACCAAATGTTATAATATAAACAGACTTTTATTCATTATGAGCTATTTTGTGGTTTATCGAGCAAAAAGTAAAACTCACAGCAGCAAGTCAATACCACCCAAAGAAAGCTCTATTTGTCTGAAAAAACTGATATAAATTTAAGATGGGTACAATGTGGCATGACCGCACAATTGTCATTCAAAGGGTAACAGTGCAGAAAGATGAAAATTGGCCAGGACAGGAAGGGGGTAGGAGTACCCAGTAGGCAAGTGGTTAATATCATTGACCCATCAATACCCAGGAGCTAATGTGCAGATAAGTAGCATGTGCACCAAGTGAGATTCTGCTAGGCCCCACCCACAAAATTACAATTACCTGTCCCTCACATGTTATAAACATATTTGCAATGGCCACACTTACTTTACATATAAGGATCATCTCCTCAGTTGAGAACTGTGCTCTCGCCATGTCCAAATGCCAATAAAGTTATCAAAATTTTCAACCAACACAAAACCTCCATCCACTTACACTCCCCACAACCACTTCCGGGTGCGCGCGCACGTGATGACGGACTTCCAGGATAGCCGTTCATGCGCCATGCGGACACCTGTTTGGTGCTTATTTGTTTGCAATCGCACATTTCTATGCACGGCTATGATAGCTTTCGCGAATGTGTGTTTCTTATTGATTTGTTTTTTTTAACCTTAGCTAATATTTGTTGCCAAAGGCCAAAAATCAACAAAGTGTGGACGATTTTATTACTGTAAATCGAATTGTAGAAAACTTGTAGCTGGCTGCACAGTGAATGTGACATTCATTAGTACAGAACAATATTGTGGTGCAAGTGGGTTTTCTTTTTTTTTTGGTTTTGAAAAAGCCAGTTTACACACACTTGCATATTCACACTCATATAATCTGCTCAAATGTAGCTTGTAAAAGTATACAAAGTAACTACTAAGGTTGTTCATATATTGAACATAAAATAAACACAAAAACATCGGTCAAACATTTATTGATCAAATATATCTTCATTTATTTGGTCAGCAGGAACAAGTAGGTATAGTCAATATCTTGGTGAGTCACAAAAAGAATAGGATTGATGTGGCAAAAATAAAACACTCCTGCTCATAAGAGCTTACAATCTAAAGATACTTCTAATGAACTGTGTGTGCTCAGGTTATAGCAGGAAACGAAGGGGAAGAGGAATCAAGTAACATTTTCGTGCACATAAGATTTACTTACACAATCACGTAGTATAAAGATCCATTCACAAAAAAAAGTCTACAGATCAAAATATCAAGAAAACAAAGCATGTGAAAAAAAACCCTCCCACCTCTACAAATCCCCTCCCACCTCTACAAATCCCCTACACATACATTTGTCAGCAGGTTTGTCAGAAAAATGCAATGGAGTCTAAATAAGCAAGCAAAATTAAATAAGAGCAGATTTTAAACAAAACGATTGACATGTGTGAGGCTTTCAATGCAAAGAGAAAAAACACAATCATTGTGCAATAACACACAAACACACTTTACAAGGCCAAAAATATGCAAACATTTCCAGCCCACTTCCAAACACAGCCTGAGTGGTGTCTGGGGCAATTCAGCACAAAATCTCTTCTTCCCCCAAACCACTACAAGCAAGGACTTAGTCACAAACCACCCGGCCTAGTAACAGGCCAAATCACTCCCTACTGCACGTCTTTATATAAGCTAGGTTGTATTTGGAGCGTGCCAAACAAGGCCCCACACCCAATGAAGCCTCACCCACCACTGACCTTAAGTTGGTCAGTGAAAGTGTTTTCACCTGATGAATCCGCTTCCTACCTGCATTAACCCTTGGTATACAGGCCCCACAAATCAGAAAGATATATACAGTGAAATGTACGTGTGCAGCATACAACAGAACATTGAGCAGGGATGTGAAAGGGAACCCCAATTGGAACCTTTATTGCTACTATGGTCACAATTCCCTCCAGATTCTCACATGAGTTAAGACAGTCACATGACCACATCTTGTATGCGATATTGAAAATGACAAATCGATTTGACTAGTATGGTGAATTTCCCATCAATTGGCAAAACACTCCAGAAATCAAACATCACCAAACATTACACTCTGGGCAAAGCGGATTTACAAATCATGCGACTTACAGTAATGTTGACCATTTCAATGCAATTTTCAAAGACATCTGACACAGATCTCTATGCAAATTGCCACTAAAGTAGAACATGTACTACTTAAGAAATCAGTGTTTGAAACACACCCATATGGTCGCTCTAATACAGTGTTTCTCAACTCCAGTCCTCCTGGACCCCCAACAGGTCATGTTTTCAGGATTTCCCTCAGATGAAACAGCTGTGGTAATTACTAAGGCAGTGAAACTGATCAAATCACCTGTGCAAAATAATGGAAATCCTGAAAACATGACCTGTTGGGGGTCCATGAGGACTGGAGTTGAGAAACACTGCTCTAATAGCAGACAATAGGGTGCGACTTTGCAGACGATTTACAACTTGCATGCTGTGCAAATCACATGCCAAGTCCCACTCAATGTGCACGCTATTGTATCGTTCATATTGTTGTGGTTCAAACTTGGTCGTAGCCGCAAGTAATAATAGAGTAATGAATACACTACTTTTCATGCAATTTGCTGAGAGATCGGTGTCGGATGTCTTGCAAATTGCACTTGAAATCACCATGTACCCCGACTTTGAAATCATGCAACTTCTATGCAAGTCACATGATGTGACTGTGGTGTCAATAACACCACTTAGAAATCTGCTTTAATGTGACCGGGTGGCCCCCAGTAACATTGTTTGGGATTGCCATGCAATTGGCATGACAGGCGACTTGCAAATCGTAGACCAAGTCGCACCCTATTGGCCACTGTAGGCTCTGTTCACATCCAATTGGATTGTGAACTCGTGCAACTTCACTGTAAGTTGGGCAATTGCCGCATCGGATTAGATGTGACAGTGGTGTTGGCCCCCAGTAACATTGGGTGCAATTTGCCATGCAAAGAGCAAGCTGCTGGCCATGCCAATCACATGACAAGTCGCATCCAGGGTGTGCAATTTCAGGAGTGATTTGTGCATTGACATCGTACCTGATATTGGATATAATGAATGTGAATGTGAGTGTATTAACATACGCCATTTGTTGCAGCGAGAGTTCAAAGGTATTTGAGAATTGTGGCCAATTATTAGCAATTTAACACAATTGAAAACACAACTAGTTAGTAATTCTCTAGAAAACACAGTAAAATTGGCAACTTAAAGAGTAATTTTCAATTGCATATAGTGTGAGCGAAGCAGGAAAATCAACAAAGGAAATAAATCTTTGAAGGCGTGCGGTACCTGCCTGCTGGGATACGGGTCTGCTATGCATTTGGGGGAAAAATGCACGCCAGGATTTGTGACAAGTTTGATGTGTGGATTCACCAACCAAGTCTTTTCTCTCTCGCTCACTCTTCTGAATGTCTCTCTTTATCACTCTTCAGTATGTATATCTCGCTCACTCTTCTTCGTCTCACTGGCTCGCTCTTCTCTCTCTCTGTCAGCTCTTTGCTTGCCAAATCCTTCACAAAAGTGGGTGGAGTGTAAACCATCCTTATCAAATCTATTAGTAGTCCAGGCCCTTACTTTATCCCATTGTATGACATTCACATAAGGTGCAGCTTTGAAGGTGTTTCAACAGACAAGGCCTCATTCTAATTCACATTTTAGGGATCATTTAGACAGAAAGCAAAGATGTTGCCAGAACATCTATTTGAAGACAGCCACACATGGAGATCATGCTACTTCCTTGGCGTGGTTGGGATTCAAACCGACAACCCTAGAGTTGTGAGGCAGTAGTGCTAACCACTAATCCACGGAGCTACATTGCTAATCCAGCCTGTATTTCTGTGCTGTGAATCAATCCTAAATCCCTGGGCAAGGTCAGTGTAACTACCAGATATCTCCAATGTGACACAAATGTTATGCTATGTTACCAATTCAGATGTATGTTGGTTCTATGTATCCCAATACAAAGGATTGCAATACTAATACAGGCGTACCTCGGTTTACCAACGCCTCAGGGAACGTCATATTTGGGGTACAAATGCCAAACCATTTCAGTTCATTGTTCTGTTTACAAATGTTTGAATAATTTGGTACGGGCACGTGGCCTGGTATGGTTCAGGAAGGGGGGGGGGCGCTCGCTCGTCCCCCCCCCCCCCTTTCCTGACCTGCCGGGCTGCATGCTCGGATAAGTATGTGTTATGGATTTTGGGGGGTACCCCATGCTGTTTTTTATACCCCTTAACATCCATACGAGACCCGAAGGGCTTAGTATGGATGGGAGGGGGGACCCCACGCCGGTTATTTAAAACACTGTTTATAATGCCCTGCAATACTTTGACATTCAACTGTCAGTGGGGAACTCCGCCGACAGCTGAAACATGAGCGCTGCATTGGTTTTCACTACTAAAATGCCGCATGAGTTGATAACATATCATGCGGGATTGTAGGAGCAACAGCCATGTGTTAATGTTTCAGCTGTCAGCGGGGTTCCCCACTGACAGCTGAATGTAAAATAATTCCCTTTATTGCAGAAATAATAAAAAAAAAGCATGGGGTCCCCCCTCCCATCTGTACCAAGCCCTTCGGATCTGGTATGGATATTAAGGGGGAACTCCATGCTGAAATTTAAAAAAAAACAGCGTGGGTCCCCCTCAATACCCATACCAGACCCTTATCCGAGCATGCAGCCCGGCAGGTCAGAAAAGGGGGGGGACCCTGTACTGTGTTTTTTTTACACCACACTTTTTTTTTTGTGAAGGAGTCTGCGGGAGCATGTACCGCAGACTCCTTCACGTAGGGGGCGGGATCTGGGGGCCCCCTTGTTAAAGGGGGCTTCCAGATTCTGATAAGCCCCCCGCCCGCAGACCCCCACAACCACCAGCCAGGGTTGTGGGGAAGAGGCCCTTGTCCTCATCAACATGGGGACAAGGTGCTTTGGGGGGGGAGCCCCCCCTGCCCCAAAGCACCCCCCCATGTTGAGGGCATGTGGCCTGGTATGGTTCAGGTTTTCTGACCTGCCGGGCTGCATGCTCGGATAAGGGTCTGGTATGGATATTGAGGGGGACCCACGCTGTTTTTTTTTTAAATTTCAGCGTGGAGTTCCCCCTTAATATCCATACCAGACCTGAAGGGCTTGGTAAGGATGAGAGGGGGGACCCACGCTGTTTTTTTTTTGTTTTTTTTATTGCGGACCTTTATTTTTACATTCAGCTGTCAAAATAAATATTATCTAGACCTTTGAAATAAGTAAAATCATTACAGAAATAATTATAAAGTATAAGAAACAAAAATAGAATTACTAGAACTAAGGAAATCTAGTTAGATTACATGAAGATATGCCGAGTGCTGTTTATTAAACACAATAGACGCGAGCGAGTGCCGGCTGTCAGAGGAATCCACAGTAAGATTCACTATTAGGCAGTGGCTAAAAAGCAAACGCCCATGGCAGAAGTCTAAAATGTGTTCTGCACATGCTCAGTTGTATCTGCCAAAGACACTGCACGGGCGTCTAGATTTTTACTGTGTCGATTTCCTTCAAAAAAACGATTTTTAACACATTCTTAATTTTTTTGGAAATAGCAGATATTGTTTAAAGTGAAGTCCTGATATTTGGCAAAGCAAATTTCTAAGTGAACATGTCTCTGCAGTGATTTTTCATGGTGTTAGACTTGCTTCTTAGCAAGTCTGCTTTGTGAGTCTGATTCCGGGCGTGTGTCTTTTTGTGAATTAGATTGGACATCTGCTTATGGGCTCTGGTCAATAGTGAATTAGGCTGGCCATACATTATACAATTATCTGCAGATTTTTGGTTTAGATTTACCAAAAACCATATAATATGAGGTCAAACCTAAACAACACTTTCAGTTGTATCCAATTAGGCAGGCCCTTGCACTACATAGTTGAAGGTAAATCTAAAGGAAATTGGGCAGAAAATCTGCAGATAATTGTATAATGTATGGCCAGCCTTAGGTTGCAGGGTAAAAAATAGACAGACGCCCATGAAAATTGGGCTTAAGCCCATGAATATGCGTCCACGCCCAATAGTGAATCAGGGCCAATATGTCTTTCAGCAGATAGCTTAGGGTGACTGCTTTCCGAAAAGGGGTCATTTGGGGGTGTTTGTTCTATCCTGGTATTTTAGCACCTCAAGAGATGTGATGGGCGGTCAGAAAGTAAAAGCTGTGTAAATTTCAAATTATCTATACCATAGTTTGTAGACCCTATAACTTTCACACAAAGCAATCAATATACACTTATTGGGATTTTTTTTACCAAAAACATGGAGCAGAATACATTTTGGCTTAAATTTATGACTAACTTTGAGTTTACGATATATTTTTTATAGCTGAAAGTAGAAAATATTGTTTTTTTTCATAATTTTCTTGTTTTTTTTGTTGATAGCGCAAAAAATAAAAAGCGCACAGGTGATCAAATACCCCCAAAAGAAAGCTCTATTTGTGCGAAAAAAAGGAGGTAAATTTCGTTTGGGTACAGCATTGCATGACCGCGCAATTATCATTTGAATTAGTGCAGCGCTGTATAGCAAAAAAAGGCATAAATTACAGTATCTATACCATAGTTTGTAGACGCTATAACGTTCACACAAAGCAATCAATATACACTTATTGGGATTTTTTTTACCAAAAACATGGAGCAGAACACATTTTGGCTTAAATTTATAACTAACTTTGAGTTTACGATATATTTTTTATAGCTGTAAAGTAGAAAATATTGGTTTTTTTTCAAAATTTTTGTGTTTTTTTGTTTATAGCGCAAAAAATAAAAAGCGCACAGATGATAAAATACCACCAAAAGAAAGCTTTATTTGTGTGAAAAAAAAGACGTAAATTTCGTTTGGGTACTGCATTGCATGACCGCGCAATTATCATTTGAATTAGTGCAGCGCCAAACAGCAAAAAAAGGCCTGGTCATTAAGGAGGGTAAATCCTCAGGAGCTCAAGTGGTTAAATACCACCAACAGAAAGCTCTAGTTGTGTGAAAAAAAGGTCAAATTTTAGTTTGGGTACAATGTTGTATGAGCGCGCAATTGTCATTCAAAGTGTGAGAGCGCTGAAAGCTGAAAATTGGCCTGGGCAGGAAGAGGGTAAAAGTGCCCGGTATGGAAGCGGTTAAGCACTGAGCTATAGCTACTTGACATTGGGCAAGTGACAGTTGGCCGTTTTTGAAAACAAGGGTCAGTTTGACAGAGTCTATACCTGGTAACCTCCATAGCACAGTAGGGAGAGTGCCCGTCCAAAGAGTGCATGGTCGTAGGTTCGAGGCTTACCTCTGCCAAGTGCGTCTATGTATGTACTGGACATGAGATAAATGGAAGTTACTAAATTTTTTTTTTTTTTGGGCTTTGTTTTTTTTTTTAACATTCATTTTCTCTCATTTTATCCATTTGGAAAGCCTTTCATGGTCCCAGTGTGGGTAAAAGAGTCCAGACTGGAAGTGGTTAACCACTTGAGCTCCTGAGGATTTACCCCCCTTAATGACCAGGCCTTTTTTTGCTGTTTGGCGCTGCACTAATTCAAATGATAATTGCGCGGTCATGCAATGCTGTACCCAAACGAAATTTACCTCCTTTTTTTCACACAAATAGAGCTTTCTTTTGGTGGTATTTTATCACCTGTGCGCTTTTTATTTTTTGCGCTATAAACAAAAAAAACACAAAAATTAAAAAAAAAACCTATATTTTCTACTTTCAGCTATAAAAAATATATCGTAAACTCAAAGTTAGTCATAAATTTAAGCCAAAATGTATTCTGCTCCATGTTTTTGGTAAAAAAAATCCCAATAAGTGTATATTGATTGCTTTGTGTAAAAGTTATAGAATCTACAAACTATGGTATAGATAATTTGAAATTTACACAGCTTTTACTTTCTGACCGCCCATCACATCTCTTGAGGTGCTAAAATACCAGGATAGAACAAACACCCCCAAATGACCCCTTTTCGGAAAGCAGACACCCTAAGCTATCTGCTGAAAGACATATTGGCCTTGATTCACTAAGATGTGAGTGTATTAGCAGAGACTGACCATTCAGGCAGAATCCGGTCAATCAATCAGTCGTCTGACCAGCGTCTAGCAAGCTCATTGACGAGCGTCTACTGACTACTTTGCTATCACTAAATGTGGTATCCCGTCTGGCACATTTTTAGGTGCAATACCGGATATGTTCGCTAGATGGCGCACAAGCGCGGGCTTTATTAACATTGGCGTTCTTATGATGGCAAAATAGAATTCTTAGAATGTAATAAATAGTACACCTGTATTAGAAGTTTCTATTTTCTTCTATTTCTTTTCTTGCTGTGTCTCCAAAATGATCAGGAAACTAATGCATTTACTAATGAATGTCATACATTCTGTACTCAAATGTTAAACATTTTCACACTTATATCTCAAATAATTTATATACTTCTAATTTCCCAATATAATTATATATCTTCATTCTCTTTAATCACGTAACTATTCTATGGTAAAGACAAGTGCAGCGCTATAAATGCATGTGATCAATAATGAACGCATGTAAAAACCAAAAAGTGCAAAGAATTGCAACAATGATGTAATATTGTAAATGGTGCTAAAATAAGTTCATAGAATCATTCCTGAATAATGGAATGTCCTTCGTGTGAGAGTACCAACTCAGAGAGTGCCTATGAATGGCACGTGTGGTCTCGTGGATGAATGTTACTTGCGTACTGTTCTTCTGCCAATTAGGAAATGTGCAAGTTTCATGCCGTGTATATTTCATTGTAACTTTTTCTCTTTTAAATCTGTCTCCTTATACAACTTGACCCCCTCCCCCACCCCATCATCACCTGTCCCATATGCAACTCTATGGATCACCGCCCCACTCTTTAACTATCTATTTACTGATCAAGTGAATGTGTCTCATTTTCTATCAGCTACAGCTCAGATCTCACATTATTATACAATTGCTGATTGTATCTCACCACTAGTCTGATTGAATTCACAATTCCTGGTCAGTCCTGTTCCCTGACCTCTAATAACCTTTAGGGCCAGTTCACACTACATGTGTTTCAGTTGCTTTTTCAGCATCACAAACGCACAGAAAGAAGGTTATATGGTTGTCAATGTCATAGTTCACATCAGCGCTTGCATTTTCAATGCATTGCAGGTGCTGTAAACAAAGTTGACCACGCTGCATTGTTTCTGCACAGAACTGTACTGGAACACATTGAAACGTCCTTGAATGTACTAAAACGCACATGTCCCTAACTACATTGAATACAAAGAAAATAGAAAAAAATAAGTGGAAGGGATACAAAAATGCAATGTAAACATGTCCAAAACGCATCCAAAATGTACTGGAACACACTAAACATGCATGCCAAAAGGGCATGAAAAAAACCCATCAGGAACACATCTAGACTGTTTCTATAGTGTGAACCAGCCCTTAGGACTTGTTCACACCATTGGTGGTGCAAAAACGCATGCAAGAACACACATTTTCCAGCACAGCAAAGAAATGCAATGCCCTATGTAGATGTGCGCAGGTACCATGATGAAAACGTTGTTGCACCTACACACGTCTATTAAAAACAGCCCCATTCACAGCCACAAATACGCATGGCACCACACTACTGTGCGGTTAGGTGCGACACACTTGGAAAATAACATAAAAATAAGCCAACATGGCTAAAACATATCTTGAAAATATGGGGACTCTGATATCCGGCGACAGTCCGTTCACGAACGAGAAGCAATTCTGCACCCCTAAAACCAACATAGAGGAAAGGGATGGTCAAATTGCTGTGCTGCTTCCAAACCACCTCTGGCATGCCAGGGTCATTATGCAGGTCCTCGATGCCAATTCTTGCCTGCGGCCACAAAATATCCACTGGCCACAAGTGAAGGTGAGTGGAGGACGTGAAGGTGGATTTCTACCAGCTTCAACCGCAAGCAGTACCACTCCTGAAAAATGAGAGCAAATAATCATTGACACGTCATCATGACAGTCAATTCTCAGTGCAGGCTATCTAGAGTGTCTTTCATTTTTAACCATTTCAAGAGTTCAAGGAAACATTCTTGGAGCATCTACTGTGTTTGGAAAGGCCAAAGGTCCCCCCCTCCCCCAGGCACACTAATGCTTATGCAGGCCATAGACGGGGAGAAAAACAGCCGATTTTTCTTTTAAAAAATGAAAAATCGGTTGTTCAAGCGGCCGATGTTACTAGCAATGGTAAAAAAAAAAAATCGGCCGATTTTCATCCCGTCTACAGCCGGCAAAAAGTGTCCCTGCAGAGAGCTCCGCTATTTCTTTGACAGTTCTTTGACATTTATAGCGGTTGCAACAATGTATTTGTATCCATTTCGGATACAGATGTTTTTAATCGGAAACAAATAGATACAATGTTGCAACCGCTGTAAATGTCAAGGAACTGTCAAAGAAATAGCGGAGCTCTCTGCAGGGACACTTTTTGCCATACTGGGATTCCTCTCATTTTTCATCCTTCTTCTTCCTCTTCTTCTTCTTCTTCATCATCATCCTCTTCTACTTCTTCTTCATCATCATCCTCTTCTTCTTCATCATCATCCTCTTCTTCTTCTTCATCATCATCCTCTTCTTCATCATCCTCTTCTTCTTCATCATCTTCATCATCCTCTTCTTCCTCTTCATCATCTTCTTCTTCTTCTTCATCATCATCATCCTCATCATCTTCTTCATCATCATCCTCTTCTTCTTCTTCATCATCATCCTCTTCTTCTTCTTCTTCTTCTTCTTCATCATCATCATCCTCTTCTTCTTCCTCTTCATCATCTTCTTCTTCTTCATCATCATCATCCTCATCATCTTCTTCATCATCATCCTCTTCTTCATCATCATCATCCTCTTCTTCTTCATCATCATCCTCTTCTTCTTCATCATCATCATCATCATCATCCTCTTCTTCTTCTTCTTCATCATCATCATCATCATCCTCTTCTTCTTCATCATCCTCTTCTTCTTCTTCTTCACCATCATCCTCTTCTTCTTCTTCTTCTTCTTCATCCTCTTCTTCTTCTTCATCATCATCATCCTCTTCTTCTTCATCATCATCTTCATCATCATCCTCTTCTTCATCGTCTTCTTCTTCATCATCATCACCCTCTGCATCATCATCCTCTTCTTCATCATCATCATCCTTTTCATCATCATCATCATCCTCTTCTTCTTCTTCATCATCATCCTCTTCTTCTTCATCATCCTCTTCTTCATCACCCTCTTCTTCTTCATCATCTTCTTCATCATCATCATCCTCTTCTTCTTCTTCTTCATCATCATCCTCCTCTTCATCATCTTCTTCTTCTTCATCATCATCATCATCCTCTTCATCATCATCCTCTTCTTCATCATCTTCTTCATCATCCTCTTCTTCTTTTTCTTCTTTTTGTCTTCCTCTTGCAGGTCACTGCTCATGTGCAGATTTTTTATCAGTAAAAAATCGGCCGATTTGCCCATCATTGCCGCGAAAATCGGCCGATCGGCAAATTCGGCCGTTTTTTTCCAACTTTACCGAAAAAAAAAATCTGCCAAAATACCGAAAGACGGCCGAACAAATAGCCCACTAACGATCCGAAAATCGGCCGATTTTCGACCCACCTATGGCCTGCATAAGATATGGTGTGGCCCTAGGGTCAATGTGTGTTTAGAATACTTCCAAAATGCACATACAAAAACACTCCATCCAAATGCATGTTGCATTTCTATAGCATGTTAAACAGAAGAATAACGCACTTACATAATGTTAACATGCGCAAGTAAAAATAGACAAAATCCACATCCTTTTATTCTGGCTTCACATACATGCATTGTGGTCTAACACCGCACTCCTGGGCAAATCACATGCAATTTGTGTGCGTTGCAATTAGAGACAAACATTTTGCACACCTCAAATTGCACCGCATCCGGGCCAAAAATGTGCAGGACCCTTTTTCAGGGTATGCACATGGGTGTGAATAGGCATGCCATCCAATTTGGCAAATCGCAATACGCTTTGTGTACCAATTTTGGTGTGTTGGTAACTTCACCTAGAAAGCCGCAGCAGGTGGCATGAAGGGGTTGCGGTTGCGATGCGGTGCAGCGCTTGCACAGAAAACACTGCAAATTTCACATCGCATCTGTGTGACACCAGAATGTGCCAGTATGTGGCTTGACAAAGCACAGTGGTCAGTGCAGATTATTTTCAATCCATGTTTTTTACACTTTTCATTCACTGGTTTAACTCAGGTGATCGTTAATCCCAGTTATCTCCGGAGATCACATGCAGCCCCTCAACCATCTACACATATCTCTGGAAATCTATACAGATCTCCTTGAAAAAATGTCTCCTCTCTTCTTCGGAAAACAATTGTCCTGCACCTCATAAACAGGGGGACAGAGAAGACTTCTCCTTGATAACTAAAATCAGATTAATTATCTGTGCTTAATAAACATACACCAATACTGCAAATGCATTGTACTGTCCAAGGCATTGCACACTAATGCATTGCACACTAGAAATGTCAAATGCGTTAGTGTGTACAGTGCATGAGTGTAAAATGCTTTAGTGCACACTGCAGTGTACAACGCATTGCACACTGTAATACACTGTACAATGTAATACCGTGTACACCCACACATTGTACAATGTAATACCGTGTACACCCACACATTGTAGACTAATGCACTGTACACTATCATGTAGGATGGAGCTACGCATTGCACACTGTGATACCGTGTACACCCACACATTGTAGACTGTAATGCACTGTACACTGTCATGCAGGATGGAGCAACGCATTGCCCACTGTGATACCGTGTACACCCACACATTGTAGACTGTAATGCACTGTACACTGTCATGCAGGATAGAGCTACGCATTGCACACTGTGATACCGTGTACACCCACACATTGTAGACTGTAATGCACTGTACACTGTCATGCAGGATAGAGCTACGCATTGCCCACTGTGATACCGTGTACACCCACACATTGTAGACTGTAATGCACTGTACACTGTCATGCAGGATAGAGCTACGCATTGCACACTGTGATACCGTGTACACCCACACATTGTAGACTGTAATGCACTGTACACTGTCATGCAGGCTGGAGCTACGCATTGCACACTGTGATACGCTGTCCACTGTCATGCAGAATCCAGCAACGCATTGCACACTGTAATACCATGTACACCAACACATTGTAGAATGTAATGCATTATACGCAGTATACATGTCCAGATATTCAAAGATTAGCCATGAAGGCCTAGCTGGTTTCCTATTTGGTGACCGCAGATAGCCGAATAACGCTACACTGCATCCAGGCAGCTCTGGGAGGGTGTCATATGACATCCTGGCAGAACGCGCTCTCCGTGATTGCTGTGTCCTAAGGACACAGCTGATCACGTGATGTGGTGAAGGCCAATCACAGCGGCTTTTTACCATGTGATCAGCCATGTCCAATGACACGCTGATCACCGGGAAATGCATTTGCCGGGTCTTGGCTGCACTTTCATCACGCTGTCAGAATGTGTGGAAAGTACTGCCGAGAACCAGCAGTTATCAAAGCAGGGGTCGGCCCCGATGATCAGTGCCCACCAGTGCCACCCAACAGTTCCGCCCACCTGTGGCCAGCAGTGCCGCCCACCAGTGCTGCCTCATCAACGCACATCAGTGTTGCTAAATTACCAGTTTACCAAATGTTATAATATAAACAGACTTTTATTCTTTATGAGCTATTTTGTGGTTTATCGAGCAAAAAGTAAAACTCACAGCAGCAAGTCAATACCACCCAAAGAAAGCTCTATTTGTCTGAAAAAACTGATATAAATTTAAGATGGGTACAATGTGGCATGACCGCACAATTGTCATTCAAAGTGTAACAGTGCAGAAAGATGAAAATTGGCCAGGACAGGAAGGGGGTAGGAGTACCCAGTAGGCAAGTGGTTAATATCATTGACCCATCAATACCCAGGAGCTAATGTGCAGATAAGTAGCATGTGCACCAAGTGAGATTCTGCTAGGCCCCACCCACAAAATTACAATTACCTGTCCCTCACATGTTATAAACATATTTGCAATGGCCACACTTACTTTACATATAAGGATCATCTCCTCAGTTGAGAACTGTGCTCTCGCCATGTCCAAATGCCAATAAAGTTATCAAAATTTTCAACCAACACAAAACCTCCATCCACTTACACTCCCCACAACCACTTCCGGGTGCGCGCGCACGTGATGACGGACTTCCAGGATAGCCGTTCATGCGCCATGCGGACACCTGTTTGGTGCTTATTTGTTTGCAATCGCACATTTCTATGCACGGCTATGATAGCTTTCGCGAATGTGTGTTTCTTATTGATTTGTTTTTTTTAACCTTAGCTAATATTTGTTGCCAAAGGCCAAAAATCAACAAAGTGTGGACGATTTTATTACTGTAAATCGAATTGTAGAAAACTTGTAGCTGGCTGCACAGTGAATGTGACATTCATTAGTACAGAACAATATTGTGGTGCAAGTGGGTTTTCTTTTTTTTTTGGTTTTGAAAAAGCCAGTTTACACACACTTGCATATTCACACTCATATAATCTGCTCAAATGTAGCTTGTAAAAGTATACAAAGTAACTATTAAGGTTGTTCATATATTGAACATAAAATAAACACAAAAACATCGGTCAAACATTTATTGATCAAATATATCTTCATTTATTTGGTCAGCAGGAACAAGTAGGTATAGTCAATATCTTGGTGAGTCACAAAAAGAATAGGATTGATGTGGCAAAAATAAAACACTCCTGCTCATAAGAGCTTACAATCTAAAGATACTTCTAATGAACTGTGTGTGCTCAGGTTATAGCAGGAAACGAAGGGGAAGAGGAATCAAGTAACATTTTCGTGCACATAAGATTTACTTACACAATCACGTAGTATAAAGATCCATTCACAAAAAAAAGTCTACACATCAAAATATAAAGAAAACAAAGCATGTGAAAAAAAACCCTCCCACCTCTACAAATCCCCTCCCACCTCTACAAATCCCCTACACATACATTTGTCAGCAGGTTTGTCAGAAAAATGCATTGGAGTCTAAATAAGCAAGCAAAATTAAAACAAGAGCAGATTTTAAACAAAACGATTGACATGTGTGAGGCTTTCAATGCAAAGAGAAAAAACACAATCATTGTGCAATAACACACAAACACACTTTACAAGGCCAAAAATATGCAAACATTTCCAGCCCACTTCCAAACACAGCCTGAGTGGTGTCTGGGGCAATTCAGCACAAAATCTCTTCTTCCCCCAAACCACCCGGCCTAGTAACAGGCCAAATCACTCCCTACTGCACGTCTTTATATAAGCTAGGTTGTATTTGGAGTGTGCCAAACAAGGCCCCACACCCAATGAAGCCTCACCCACCACTGACCTTAAGTTGGTCAGTGAAAGTGTTTTCACCTGATGAATCCGCTTCCTACCTACATTAACCCTTGGTATACAGGCCCCACAAATCAGAAAGATATATACAGTGAAATGTACGTGTGCAGCATACAACAGAACATTGAGCAGGGATGTGAAAGGGAACCCCAATTGGAACCTTTATTGCTACTATGGTCACAATTCCCTCCAGATTCTCACATGAGTTAAGACAGTCACATGACCACATCTTGTATGCGATATTGAAAATGACAAATCGATTTGACTAGTATGGTGAATTTCCCATCAATTGGCGAAACACTCCAGAAATCAAACATCACCAAACATTACACTCTGGGCAAAGCGGATTTACAAATCATGCGACTTACAGTAATGTTGACCATTTCAATGCAATTTTCAAAGACATCTGACACAGATCTCTATGCAAATTGCCACTAAAGTAGAACATGTACTACTTAAGAAATCAGTGTTTGAAACACACCCATATGGTCGCTCTAATACAGTGTTTCTCAACTCCAGTCCTCCTGGACCCCCAACAGGTCATGTTTTCAGGATTTCCCTCAGATGAAACAGCTGTGGTAATTACTAAGGCAGTGAAACTGATCAAATCACCTGTGCAAAATAATGGAAATCCTGAAAACATGACCTGTTGGGGGTCCATGAGGACTGGAGTTGAGAAACACTGCTCTAATAGCAGACAATAGGGTGCGACTTTGCAGACGATTTACAACTTGCATGCTGTGCAAATCACATGCCAAGTCCCACTCAATGTGCACGCTATTGTATCGTTCATATTGTTGTGGTTCAAACTTGGTCGTAGCCGCAAGTAATAATAGAGTAATGAATACACTACTTTTCATGCAATTTGCTGAGAGATCGGTGTCGGATGTCTTGCAAATTGCACTTGAAATCACCATGTACCCCGACTTTGAAATCATGCAACTTCTATGCAAGTCACATGATGTGACTGTGGTGTCAATAACACCACTTAGAAATCTGCTTTAATGTGACCGGGTGGCCCCCAGTAACATTGTTTGGGATTGCCATGCAATTGGCATGACAGGCGACTTGCAAATCGTAGACCAAGTCGCACCCTATTGGCCACTGTAGGCTCTGTTCACATCCAATTGGATTGTGAACTCGTGCAACTTCACTGTAAGTTGGGCAATTGCCGCATCGGATTAGATGTGACAGTGGTGTTGGCCCCCAGTAACATTGGGTGCAATTTGCCATGCAAAGAGCAAGCTGCTGGCCATGCCAATCACATGACAAGTCGCATCCAGGGTGTGCAATTTCAGGAGTGATTTGTGCATTGACATCGTACCTGATATTGGATATAATGAATGTGAATGTGAGTGTATTAACATACGCCATTTGTTGCAGCGAGAGTTCAAAGGTATTTGAGAATTGTGGCCAATTATTAGCAATTTAACACAATTGAAAACACAACTAGTTAGTAATTCTCTAGAAAACACAGTAAAATTGGCAACTTAAAGAGTAATTTTCAATTGCATATAGTGTGAGCGAAGCAGGAAAATCAACAAAGGAAATAAATCTTTGAAGGCGTGCGGTACCTGCCTGCTGGGATACGGGTCTGCTATGCATTTGGGGGAAAAATGCACGCCAGGATTTGTGACAAGTTTGATGTGTGGATTCACCAACCAAGTCTTTTCTCTCTCGCTCACTCTTCTGAATGTCTCTCTTTATCACTCTTCAGTATGTATATCTTGCTCACTCTTCTTCGTCTCACTGGCTCGCTCTTCTCTCTCTCTGTCAGCTCTTTGCTTGCCAAATCCTTCACAAAAGTGGGTGGAGTGTAAACCATCCTTATCAAATCTATTAGTAGTCCAGGCCCTTACTTTATCCCATTGTATGACATTCACATAAGGTGCAGCTTTGAAGGTGTTTCAACAGACAAGGCCTCATTCTAATTCACATTTTAGGGATCATTTAGACAGAAAGCAAAGATGTTGCCAGAACATCTATTTGAAGACAGCCACACATGGAGATCATGCTACTTCCTTGGCGTGGTTGGGATTCAAACCGACAACCCTAGAGTTGTGAGGCAGTAGTGCTAACCACTAATCCACGG
Source organism: Staurois parvus (assembly GCF_062004578.1). Lineage (NCBI taxonomy): Eukaryota > Metazoa > Chordata > Amphibia > Anura > Ranidae > Staurois > Staurois parvus. The sequence continues at coordinate 4,093,135 of NW_028317809.1, read as the reverse complement.
AGCTACATTGCTAATCCAGCCTGTATTTCTGTGCTGTGAATCAATCCTAAATCCCTGGGCAAGGTCAGTGTAACTACCAGATATCTCCAATGTGACACAAATGTTATGCTATGTTACCAATTCAGATGTATGTTGGTTCTATGTATCCCAATACAAAGGATTGCAATACTAATACAGGCGTACCTCGGTTTACCAACGCCTCAGGGAACGTCATATTTGGGGTACAAATGCCAAACCATTTCAGTTCATTGTTCTGTTTACAAATGTTTGAATAATTTGGTACGGGCACGTGGCCTGGTATGGTTCAGGAAGGGGGGGGGGGGGCGCTCGCTCGTCCCCCCCCCCCCCTTTCCTGACCTGCCGGGCTGCATGCTCGGATAAGTATGTGTTATGGATTTTGGGGGGTACCCCATGCTGTTTTTTATACCCCTTAACATCCATACGAGACCCGAAGGGCTTAGTATGGATGGGAGGGGGGACCCCACGCCGGTTATTTAAAACACTGTTTATAATGCCCTGCAATACTTTGACATTCAACTGTCAGTGGGGAACTCCGCCGACAGCTGAAACATGAGCGCTGCATTGGTTTTCACTACTAAAATGCCGCATGAGTTGATAACATATCATGCGGGATTGTAGGAGCAACAGCCATGTGTTAATGTTTCAGCTGTCAGCGGGGTTCCCCACTGACAGCTGAATGTAAAATAATTCCCTTTATTGCAGAAATAATAAAAAAAAAGCATGGGGTCCCCCCTCCCATCTGTACCAAGCCCTTCGGATCTGGTATGGATATTAAGGGGGAACTCCATGCTGAAATTTAAAAAAAAACAGCGTGGGTCCCCCTCAATACCCATACCAGACCCTTATCCGAGCATGCAGCCCGGCAGGTCAGAAAAGGGGGGGGACCCTGTACTGTGTTTTTTTTACACCACACTTTTTTTTTTGTGAAGGAGTCTGCGGGAGCATGTACCGCAGACTCCTTCACGTAGGGGGCGGGATCTGGGGGCCCCCTTGTTAAAGGGGGCTTCCAGATTCTGATAAGCCCCCCGCCCGCAGACCCCCACAACCACCAGCCAGGGTTGTTTGGAAGAGGCCCTTGTCCTCATCAACATGGGGACAAGGTGCTTTGGGGGGGGAGCCCCCCCTGCCCCAAAGCACCCCCCCATGTTGAGGGCATGTGGCCTGGTATGGTTCAGGTTTTCTGACCTGCCGGGCTGCATGCTCGGATAAGGGTCTGGTATGGATATTGAGGGGGACCCACGCTGTTTTTTTTTTAAATTTCAGCGTGGAGTTCCCCCTTAATATCCATACCAGACCTGAAGGGCTTGGTAAGGATGAGAGGGGGGACCCACGCTGTTTTTTTTTTGTTTTTTTTATTGCGGACCTTTATTTTTACATTCAGCTGTCAAAATAAATATTATCTAGACCTTTGAAATAAGTAAAATCATTACAGAAATAATTATAAAGTATAAGAAACAAAAATAGAATTACTAGAACTAAGGAAATCTAGTTAGATTACATGAAGATATGCCGAGTGCTGTTTATTAAACACAATAGACGCGAGCGAGTGCCGGCTGTCAGAGGAATCCACAGTAAGATTCACTATTAGGCAGTGGCTAAAAAGCAAACGCCCATGGCAGAAGTCTAAAATGTGTTCTGCACATGCTCAGTTGTATCTGCCAAAGACACTGCACGGGCGTCTAGATTTTTACTGTGTCGATTTCCTTCAAAAAAACGATTTTTAACACATTCTTAATTTTTTTGGAAATAGCAGATATTGTTTAAAGTGAAGTCCTGATATTTGGCAAAGCAAATTTCTAAGTGAACATGTCTCTGCAGTGATTTTTCATGGTGTTAGACTTGCTTCTTAGCAAGTCTGCTTTGTGAGTCTGATTCCGGGCGTGTGTCTTTTTGTGAATTAGATTGGACATCTGCTTATGGGCTCTGGTCAATAGTGAATTAGGCTGGCCATACATTATACAATTATCTGCAGATTTTTGGTTTAGATTTACCAAAAACCATATAATATGAGGTCAAACCTAAACAACACTTTCAGTTGTATCCAATTAGGCAGGCCCTTGCACTACATAGTTGAAGGTAAATCTAAAGGAAATTGGGCAGAAAATCTGCAGATAATTGTATAATGTATGGCCAGCCTTAGGTTGCAGGGTAAAAAATAGACAGACGCCCATGAAAATTGGGCTTAAGCCCATGAATATGCGTCCACGCCCAATAGTGAATCAGGGCCAATATGTCTTTCAGCAGATAGCTTAGGGTGACTGCTTTCCGAAAAGGGGTCATTTGGGGGTGTTTGTTCTATCCTGGTATTTTAGCACCTCAAGAGATGTGATGGGCGGTCAGAAAGTAAAAGCTGTGTAAATTTCAAATTATCTATACCATAGTTTGTAGACCCTATAACTTTCACACAAAGCAATCAATATACACTTATTGGGATTTTTTTTACCAAAAACATGGAGCAGAATACATTTTGGCTTAAATTTATGACTAACTTTGAGTTTACGATATATTTTTTATAGCTGAAAGTAGAAAATATTGTTTTTTTTCATAATTTTCTTGTTTTTTTTGTTGATAGCGCAAAAAATAAAAAGCGCACAGGTGATCAAATACCCCCAAAAGAAAGCTCTATTTGTGCGAAAAAAAGGAGGTAAATTTTGTTTGGGTACAGCATTGCATGACCGCGCAATTATCATTTGAATTAGTGCAGCGCTGTATAGCAAAAAAAGGCATAAATTACAGTATCTATACCATAGTTTGTAGACGCTATAACGTTCACACAAAGCAATCAATATACACTTATTGGGATTTTTTTTACCAAAAACATGGAGCAGAACACATTTTGGCTTAAATTTATAACTAACTTTGAGTTTACGATATATTTTTTATAGCTGTAAAGTAGAAAATATTGGTTTTTTTTCAAAATTTTTGTGTTTTTTTGTTTATAGCGCAAAAAATAAAAAGCGCACAGATGATAAAATACCACCAAAAGAAAGCTTTATTTGTGTGAAAAAAAAGACGTAAATTTCGTTTGGGTACTGCATTGCATGACCGCGCAATTATCATTTGAATTAGTGCAGCGCCAAACAGCAAAAAAAGGCCTGGTCATTAAGGAGGGTAAATCCTCAGGAGCTCAAGTGGTTAAATACCACCAACAGAAAGCTCTAGTTGTGTGAAAAAAAGGTCAAATTTTAGTTTGGGTACAATGTTGTATGAGCGCGCAATTGTCATTCAAAGTGTGAGAGCGCTGAAAGCTGAAAATTGGCCTGGGCAGGAAGAGGGTAAAAGTGCCCGGTATGGAAGCGGTTAAGCACTGAGCTATAGCTACTTGACATTGGGCAAGTGACAGTTGGCCGTTTTTGAAAACAAGGGTCAGTTTGACAGAGTCTATACCTGGTAACCTCCATAGCACAGTAGGGAGAGTGCCCGTCCAAAGAGTGCATGGTCGTAGGTTCGAGGCTTACCTCTGCCAAGTGCGTCTATGTATGTACTGGACATGAGATAAATGGAAGTTACTAAATTTTTTTTTTTTTTGGGCTTTGTTTTTTTTTTTAACATTCATTTTCTCTCATTTTATCCATTTGGAAAGCCTTTCATGGTCCCAGTGTGGGTAAAAGAGTCCAGACTGGAAGTGGTTAACCACTTGAGCTCCTGAGGATTTACCCCCCTTAATGACCAGGCCTTTTTTTGCTGTTTGGCGCTGCACTAATTCAAATGATAATTGCGCGGTCATGCAATGCTGTACCCAAACGAAATTTACCTCCTTTTTTTCACACAAATAGAGCTTTCTTTTGGTGGTATTTTATCACCTGTGCGCTTTTTATTTTTTGCGCTATAAACAAAAAAAACACAAAAATTAAAAAAAAAACCTATATTTTCTACTTTCAGCTATAAAAAATATATCGTAAACTCAAAGTTAGTCATAAATTTAAGCCAAAATGTATTCTGCTCCATGTTTTTGGTAAAAAAAATCCCAATAAGTGTATATTGATTGCTTTGTGTGAAAGTTATAGAATCTACAAACTATGGTATAGATAATTTGAAATTTACACAGCTTTTACTTTCTGACCGCCCATCACATCTCTTGAGGTGCTAAAATACCAGGATAGAACAAACACCCCCAAATGACCCCTTTTCGGAAAGCAGACACCCTAAGCTATCTGCTGAAAGACATATTGGCCTTGATTCACTAAGATGTGAGTGTATTAGCAGAGACTGACCATTCAGGCAGAATCCGGTCAATCAATCAGTCGTCTGACCAGCGTCTAGCAAGCTCATTGACGAGCGTCTACTGACTACTTTGCTATCACTAAATGTGGTATCCCGTCTGGCACATTTTTAGGTGCAATACCGGATATGTTCGCTAGATGGCGCACAAGCGCGGGCTTTATTAACATTGGCGTTCTTATGATGGCAAAATAGAATTCTTAGAATGTAATAAATAGTACACCTGTATTAGAAGTTTCTATTTTCTTCTATTTCTTTTCTTGCTGTGTCTCCAAAATGATCAGGAAACTAATGCATTTACTAATGAATGTCATACATTCTGTACTCAAATGTTAAACATTTTCACACTTATATCTCAAATAATTTATATACTTCTAATTTCCCAATATAATTATATATCTTCATTCTCTTTAATCACGTAACTATTCTATGGTAAAGACAAGTGCAGCGCTATAAATGCATGTGATCAATAATGAACGCATGTAAAAACCAAAAAGTGCAAAGAATTGCAACAATGATGTAATATTGTAAATGGTGCTAAAATAAGTTCATAGAATCATTCCTGAATAATGGAATGTCCTTCGTGTGAGAGTACCAACTCAGAGAGTGCCTATGAATGGCACGTGTGGTCTCGTGGATGAATGTTACTTGCGTACTGTTCTTCTGCCAATTAGGAAATGTGCAAGTTTCATGCCGTGTATATTTCATTGTAACTTTTTCTCTTTTAAATCTGTCTCCTTATACAACTTGACCCCCTCCCCCACCCCATCATCACCTGTCCCATATGCAAATCTATGGATCACCGCCCCACTCTTTAACTATCTATTTACTGATCAAGTGAATGTGTCTCATTTTCTATCAGCTACAGCTCAGATCTCACATTATTATACAATTGCTGATTGTATCTCACCACTAGTCTGATTGAATTCACAATTCCTGGTCAGTCCTGTTCCCTGACCTCTAATAACCTTTAGGGCCAGTTCACACTACATGTGTTTCAGTTGCTTTTTCAGCATCACAAACGCACAGAAAGAAGGTTATATGGTTGTCAATGTCATAGTTCACATCAGCGCTTGCATTTTCAATGCATTGCAGGTGCTGTAAACAAAGTTGACCACGCTGCATTGTTTCTGCACAGAACTGTACTGGAACACATTGAAACGTCCTTGAATGTACTAAAACGCACATGTCCCTAACTACATTGAATACAAAGAAAATAGAAAAAAATAAGTGGAAGGGATACAAAAATGCAATGTAAACATGTCCAAAACGCATCCAAAATGTACTGGAACACACTAAACATGCATGCCAAAAGGGCATGAAAAAAACCCATCAGGAACACATCTAGACTGTTTCTATAGTGTGAACCAGCCCTTAGGACTTGTTCACACCATTGGTGGTGCAAAAACGCATGCAAGAACACACATTTTCCAGCACAGCAAAGAAATGCAATGCCCTATGTAGATGTGCGCAGGTACCATGATGAAAACGTTGTTGCACCTACACACGTCTATTAAAAACAGCCCCATTCACAGCCACAAATACGCATGGCACCACACTACTGTGCGGTTAGGTGCGACACACTTGGAAAATAACATAAAAATAAGCCAACATGGCTAAAACATATCTTGAAAATATGGGGACTCTGATATCCGGCGACAGTCCGTTCACGAACGAGAAGCAATTCTGCACCCCTAAAACCAACATAGAGGAAAGGGATGGTCAAATTGCTGTGCTGCTTCCAAACCACCTCTGGCATGCCAGGGTCATTATGCAGGTCCTCGATGCCAATTCTTGCCTGCGGCCACAAAATATCCACTGGCCACAAGTGAAGGTGAGTGGAGGACGTGAAGGTGGATTTCTACCAGCTTCAACCGCAAGCAGTACCACTCCTGAAAAATGAGAACAAATAATCATTGACACGTCATCATGACAGTCAATTCTCAGTGCAGGCTATCTAGAGTGTCTTTCATTTTTAACCATTTCAAGAGTTCAAGGAAACATTCTTGGAGCATCTACTGTGTTTGGAAAGGCCAAAGGTCCCCCCCCCTCCCCCAGGCACACTAATGCTTATGCAGGCCATAGACGGGGAGAAAAACAGCAGATTTTTCTTTTAAAAAATGAAAAATCGGTTGTTCAAGCGGCCAATGTTACTAGCAATGGTAAAAAAAAAAAATCGGCCGATTTTCATCCCGTCTACAGCCGGCAAAAAGTGTCCCTGCAGAGAGCTCCGCTATTTCTTTGACAGTTCTTTGACATTTATAGCGGTTGCAACAATGTATTTGTATCCATTTCGGATACAGATGTTTTTAATCGGAAACAAATAGATACAATGTTGCAACCGCTGTAAATGTCAAGGAACTGTCAAAGAAATAGCGGAGCTCTCTGCAGGGACACTTTTTGCCATACTGGGATTCCTCTCGTTTTTCATCCTTCTTCTTCCTCTTCTTCTTCTTCTTCATCATCATCCTCTTCTACTTCTTCTTCATCATCATCCTCTTCTTCATCATCATCCTCTTCTTCATCATCCTCTTCTTCTTCTTCATCATCATCCTCTTCTTCATCATCCTCTTCTTCTTCATCATCTTCATCATCCTCTTCTTCCTCTTCATCATCTTCTTCTTCTTCTTCATCATCATCATCATCCTCATCATCTTCTTCATCATCATCCTCTTCTTCTTCTTCATCATCATCCTCTTCTTCTTCTTCTTCTTCATCATCATCATCCTCTTCTTCTTCCTCTTCATCATCTTCTTCTTCTTCTTCTTCATCATCATCATCCTCATCATCTTCTTCATCATCATCCTCTTCTTCATCATCATCATCCTCTTCTTCTTCTTCTTCATCATCATCCTCTTCTTCTTCATCATCATCATCATCCTCTTCTTCTTCTTCTTCTTCATCATCATCATCATCATCCTCTTCTTCTTCATCATCCTCTTCTTCTTCTTCTTCACCATCATCCTCTTCTTCTTCTTCTTCTTCTTCTTCTTCTTCATCCTCTTCTTCTTCTTCATCATCATCATCCTCTTCTTCTTCATCATCATCTTCATCATCATCCTCTTCTTCATCGTCTTCTTCTTCATCATCATCACCCTCTGCATCATCATCCTCTTCATCATCATCATCCTTTTCTTCATCATCATCATCCTCTTCTTCTTCTTCATCATCATCCTCTTCTTCTTCATCATCCTCTTCTTCATCACCCTCTTCTTCTTCATCATCTTCTTCATCATCATCATCCTCTTCTTCTTCTTCTTCTTCTTCTTCTTCTTCATCATCATCCTCCTCTTCATCATCTTCTTCTTCTTCATCATCATCATCATCCTCTTCATCATCATCCTCTTCTTCATCATCTTCTTCATCATCCTCTTCTTCTTTTTCTTCTTTTTGTCTTCCTCTTGCAGGTCACTGCTCATGTGCAGATTTTTTATCAGTAAAAAATCGGCCGATTTGCCCATCATTGCCGCGAAAATCGGCCGATCGGCAAATTCGGCCGTTTTTTTCCAACTTTACCGAAAAAAAAAATCTGCCAAAATACCGAAAGACGGCCGAACAAATAGCCCACTAACGATCCGAAAATCGGCCGATTTTCGACCCACCTATGGCCTGCATAAGATATGGTGTGGCCCTAGGGTCAATGTGTGTTTAGAATACTTCCAAAATGCACATACAAAAACACTCCATCCAAATGCATGTTGCATTTCTATAGCATGTTAAACAGAAGAATAACGCACTTACATAATGTTAACATGCGCAAGTAAAAATAGACAAAATCCACATCCTTTTATTCTGGCTTCACATACACGCATTGTGGTCTAACACCGCACTCCTGGGCAAATCACATGCAATTTGTGTGCGTTGCAATTAGAGACAAACATTTTGCACACCTCAAATTGCACCGCATCCGGGCCAAAAATGTGCAGGACCCTTTTTCAGGGTATGCACATGGGTGTGAATAGGCATGCCATCCAATTTGGCAAATCGCAATACGCTTTGTGTACCAATTTTGGTGTGTTGGTAACTTCACCTAGAAAGCCGCAGCAGGTGGCATGAAGGGGTTGCGGTTGTGATGCGGTGCAGCGCTTGCACAGAAAACACTGCAAATTTCACATCGCATCTGTGTGACACCAGAATGTTCCAATATGTGGCTTGACAAAGCACAGTGGTCAGTGCAGATTATTTTCAATCCATGTTTTTTACACTTTTCATTCACTGGTTTAACTCAGGTGATCGTTAATCCCAATTATCTCCGGAGATCACATGCAGCCCCTCAACCATCTACACATATCTCTGGAAATCTATACAGATCTCCTTGAAAAAATGTCTCCTCTCTTCTTCGGAAAACAATTGTCCTCCACCTCATAAACAGGGGGACAGAGAAGACTTCTCCTTGATAACTCAAATCAGATTAATTATCTGTGCTTAATAAACATACACCAATACTGCAAATGCATTGTACTGTCCAAGGCATTGCACACTAACGCATTGCACACTAGAAATGTCAAATGCGTTAGTGTGTACAGTGCATGAGTGTAAAATGCTTTAGTGCACACTGCAGTGTACAACGCATTGCACACTGTAATACACTGTACAATGTAATACCGTGTACACCCACACATTGTACAATGTAATACCGTGTACACCCACACATTGTAGACTAATGCACTGTACACTATCATGTAGGATGGAGCTACGCATTGCACACTGTGATACCGTGTACACCCACACATTGTAGACTGTAATGCACTGTACACTGTCATGCAGGCTGGAGCTACGCATTGCACACTGTGATACGCTGTCCACTGTCATGCAGAATCCAGCAACGCATTGCACACTGTAATACCATGTACACCAACACATTGTAGAATGTAATGCATTATACGCAGTATACATGTCCAGATATTCAAAGATTAGCCATGAAGGCCTAGCTGGTTTCCTATTTGGTGACCGCAGATAGCCGAATAACGCTACACTGCATCCAGGCAGCTCTGGGAGGGTGTCATATGACATCCTGGCAGAACGCGCTCTCCGTGATTGCTGTGTCCTAAGGACACAGCTGATCACGTGATGTGGTGAAGGCCAATCACAGCGGCTTTTTACCATGTGATCAGCCATGTCCAATGACACGCTGATCACCGGGAAATGCATTTGCCGGGTCTTGGCTGCACTTTCATCACGCTGTCAGAATGTGTGGAAAGTACTGCCGAGAACCAGCAGTTATCAAAGCAGGGGTCGGCCCCGATGATCAGTGCCCACCAGTGCCACCCAACAGTTCCGCCCACCTGTGGCCAGCAGTGCCGCCCACCAGTGCTGCCTCATCAACGCACATCAGTGTTGCTAAATTACCAGTTTACCAAATGTTATAATATAAACAGACTTTTATTCATTATGAGCTATTTTGTGGTTTATCGAGCAAAAAGTAAAACTCACAGCAGCAAGTCAATACCACCCAAAGAAAGCTCTATTTGTCTGAAAAAACTGATATAAATTTAAGATGGGTACAATGTGGCATGACCGCACAATTGTCATTCAAAGTGTAACAGTGCAGAAAGATGAAAATTGGCCAGGACAGGAAGGGGGTAGGAGTACCCAGTAGGCAAGTGGTTAATATCATTGACCCATCAATACCCAGGAGCTAATGTGCAGATAAGTAGCATGTGCACCAAGTGAGATTCTGCTAGGCCCCACCCACAAAATTACAATTACCTGTCCCTCACATGTTATAAACATATTTGCAATGGCCACACTTACTTTACATATAAGGATCATCTCCTCAGTTGAGAACTGTGCTCTCGCCATGTCCAAATGCCAATAAAGTTATCAAAATTTTCAACCAACACAAAACCTCCATCCACTTACACTCCCCACAACCACTTCCGGGTGCGCGCGCACGTGATGACGGACTTCCAGGATAGCCGTTCATGCGCCATGCGGACACCTGTTTGGTGCTTATTTGTTTGCAATCGCACATTTCTATGCACGGCTATGATAGCTTTCGCGAATGTGTGTTTCTTATTGATTTGTTTTTTTTAACCTTAGCTAATATTTGTTGCCAAAGGCCAAAAATCAACAAAGTGTGGACGATTTTATTACTGTAAATCGAATTGTAGAAAACTTGTAGCTGGCTGCACAGTGAATGTGACATTCATTAGTACAGAACAATATTGTGGTGCAAGTGGGTTTTCTTTTTTTTTTGGTTTTGAAAAAGCCAGTTTACACACACTTGCATATTCACACTCATATAATCTGCTCAAATGTAGCTTGTAAAAGTATACAAAGTAACTACTAAGGTTGTTCATATATTGAACATAAAATAAACACAAAAACATCGGTCAAACATTTATTGATCAAATATATCTTCATTTATTTGGTCAGCAGGAACAAGTAGGTATAGTCAATATCTTGGTGAGTCACAAAAAGAATAGGATTGATGTGGCAAAAATAAAACACTCCTGCTCATAAGAGCTTACAATCTAAAGATACTTCTAATGAACTGTGTGTGCTCAGGTTATAGCAGGAAACGAAGGGGAAGAGGAATCAAGTAACATTTTCGTGCACATAAGATTTACTTACACAATCACGTAGTATAAAGATCCATTCACAAAAAAAAGTCTACAGATCAAAATATCAAGAAAACAAAGCATGTGAAAAAAAACCCTCCCACCTCTACAAATCCCCTCCCACCTCTACAAATCCCCTACACATACATTTGTCAGCAGGTTTGTCAGAAAAATGCATTGGAGTCTAAATAAGCAAGCAAAATTAAAACAAGAGCAGATTTTAAACAAAACGATTGACATGTGTGAGGCTTTCAATGCAAAGAGAAAAAACACAATCATTGTGCAATAACACACAAACACACTTTACAAGGCCAAAAATATGCAAACATTTCCAGCCCACTTCCAAACACAGCCTGAGTGGTGTCTGGGGCAATTCAGCACAAAATCTCTTCTTCCCCCAAACCACTACAAGCAAGGACTTAGTCACAAACCACCCGGCCTAGTAACAGGCCAAATCACTCCCTACTGCACGTCTTTATATAAGCTAGGTTGTATTTGGAGCGTGCCAAACAAGGCCCCACACCCAATGAAGCCTCACCCACCACTGACCTTAAGTTGGTCAGTGAAAGTGTTTTCACCTGATGAATCCGCTTCCTACCTGCATTAACCCTTGGTATACAGGCCCCACAAATCAGAAAGATATATACAGTGAAATGTACGTGTGCAGCATACAACAGAACATTGAGCAGGGATGTGAAAGGGAACCCCAATTGGAACCTTTATTGCTACTATGGTCACAATTCCCTCCAGATTCTCACATGAGTTAAGACAGTCACATGACCACATCTTGTATGCGATATTGAAAATGACAAATCGATTTGACTAGTATGGTGAATTTCCCATCAATTGGCGAAACACTCCAGAAATCAAACATCACCAAACATTACACTCTGGGCAAAGCGGATTTACAAATCATGCGACTTACAGTAATGTTGACCATTTCAATGCAATTTTCAAAGACATCTGACACAGATCTCTATGCAAATTGCCACTAAAGTAGAACATGTACTACTTAAGAAATCAGTGTTTGAAACACACCCATATGGTCGCTCTAATACAGTGTTTCTCAACTCCAGTCCTCCTGGACCCCCAACAGGTCATGTTTTCAGGATTTCCCTCAGATGAAACAGCTGTGGTAATTACTAAGGCAGTGAAACTGATCAAATCACCTGTGCAAAATAATGGAAATCCTGAAAACATGACCTGTTGGGGGTCCATGAGGACTGGAGTTGAGAAACACTGCTCTAATAGCAGACAATAGGGTGCGACTTTGCAGACGATTTACAACTTGCATGCTGTGCAAATCACATGCCAAGTCCCACTCAATGTGCACGCTATTGTATCGTTCATATTGTTGTGGTTCAAACTTGGTCGTAGCCGCAAGTAATAATAGAGTAATGAATACACTACTTTTCATGCAATTTGCTGAGAGATCGGTGTCGGATGTCTTGCAAATTGCACTTGAAATCACCATGTACCCCGACTTTGAAATCATGCAACTTCTATGCAAGTCACATGATGTGACTGTGGTGTCAATAACACCACTTAGAAATCTGCTTTAATGTGACCGGGTGGCCCCCAGTAACATTGTTTGGGATTGCCATGCAATTGGCATGACAGGCGACTTGCAAATCGTAGACCAAGTCGCACCCTATTGGCCACTGTAGGCTCTGTTCACATCCAATTGGATTGTGAACTCGTGCAACTTCACTGTAAGTTGGGCAATTGCCGCATCGGATTAGATGTGACAGTGGTGTTGGCCCCCAGTAACATTGGGTGCAATTTGCCATGCAAAGAGCAAGCTGCTGGCCATGCCAATCACATGACAAGTCGCATCCAGGGTGTGCAATTTCAGGAGTGATTTGTGCATTGACATCGTACCTGATATTGGATATAATGAATGTGAATGTGAGTGTATTAACATACGCCATTTGTTGCAGCGAGAGTTCAAAGGTATTTGAGAATTGTGGCCAATTATTAGCAATTTAACACAATTGAAAACACAACTAGTTAGTAATTCTCTAGAAAACACAGTAAAATTGGCAACTTAAAGAGTAATTTTCAATTGCATATAGTGTGAGCGAAGCAGGAAAATCAACAAAGGAAATAAATCTTTGAAGGCGTGCGGTACCTGCCTGCTGGGATACGGGTCTGCTATGCATTTGGGGGAAAAATGCACGCCAGGATTTGTGACAAGTTTGATGTGTGGATTCACCAACCAAGTCTTTTCTCTCTCGCTCACTCTTCTGAATGTCTCTCTTTATCACTCTTCAGTATGTATATCTCGCTCACTCTTCTTCGTCTCACTGGCTCGCTCTTCTCTCTCTCTGTCAGCTCTTTGCTTGCCAAATCCTTCACAAAAGTGGGTGGAGTGTAAACCATCCTTATCAAATCTATTAGTAGTCCAGGCCCTTACTTTATCCCATTGTATGACATTCACATAAGGTGCAGCTTTGAAGGTGTTTCAACAGACAAGGCCTCATTCTAATTCACATTTTAGGGATCATTTAGACAGAAAGCAAAGATGTTGCCAGAACATCTATTTGAAGACAGCCACACATGGAGATCATGCTACTTCCTTGGCGTGGTTGGGATTCAAACCGACAACCCTAGAGTTGTGAGGCAGTAGTGCTAACCACTAATCCACGGAGCTACATTGCTAATCCAGCCTGTATTTCTGTGCTGTGAATCAATCCTAAATCCCTGGGCAAGGTCAGTGTAACTACCAGATATCTCCAATGTGACACAAATGTTATGCTATGTTACCAATTCAGATGTATGTTGGTTCTATGTATCCCAATACAAAGGATTGCAATACTAATACAGGCGTACCTCGGTTTACCAACGCCTCAGGGAACGTCATATTTGGGGTACAAATGCCAAACCATTTCAGTTCATTGTTCTGTTTACAAATGTTTGAATAATTTGGTACGGGCACGTGGCCTGGTATGGTTCAGGAAGGGGGGGGGGGGCGCTCGCTCGTCCCCCCCCCCCTTTCCTGACCTGCCGGGCTGCATGCTCGGATAAGTATGTGTTATGGATTTTGGGGGGTACCCCATGCTGTTTTTTATACCCCTTAACATCCATACGAGACCCGAAGGGCTTAGTATGGATGGGAGGGGGGACCCCACGCCGGTTATTTAAAACACTGTTTATAATGCCCTGCAATACTTTGACATTCAACTGTCAGTGGGGAACTCCGCCGACAGCTGAAACATGAGCGCTGCATTGGTTTTCACTACTAAAATGCCGCATGAGTTGATAACATATCATGCGGGATTGTAGGAGCAACAGCCATGTGTTAATGTTTCAGCTGTCAGCGGGGTTCCCCACTGACAGCTGAATGTAAAATAATTCCCTTTATTGCAGAAATAATAAAAAAAAAGCATGGGGTCCCCCCTCCCATCTGTACCAAGCCCTTCGGATCTGGTATGGATATTAAGGGGGAACTCCATGCTGAAATTTAAAAAAAAACAGCGTGGGTCCCCCTCAATACCCATACCAGACCCTTATCCGAGCATGCAGCCCGGCAGGTCAGAAAAGGGGGGGGACCCTGTACTGTGTTTTTTTTACACCACACTTTTTTTTTTGTGAAGGAGTCTGCGGGAGCATGTACCGCAGACTCCTTCACGTAGGGGGCGGGATCTGGGGGCCCCCTTGTTAAAGGGGGCTTCCAGATTCTGATAAGCCCCCCGCCCGCAGACCCCCACAACCACCAGCCAGGGTTGTGGGGAAGAGGCCCTTGTCCTCATCAACATGGGGACAAGGTGCTTTGGGGGGGGAGCCCCCCCTGCCCCAAAGCACCCCCCCATGTTGAGGGCATGTGGCCTGGTATGGTTCAGGTTTTCTGACCTGCCGGGCTGCATGCTCGGATAAGGGTCTGGTATGGATATTGAGGGGGACCCACGCTGTTTTTTTTTTAAATTTCAGCGTGGAGTTCCCCCTTAATATCCATACCAGACCTGAAGGGCTTGGTAAGGATGAGAGGGGGGACCCACGCTGTTTTTTTTTTTTTTTTTTTTTTTTTTTTTATTGCGGACCTTTATTTTTACATTCAGCTGTCAAAATAAATATTATCTAGACCTTTGAAATAAGTAAAATCATTACAGAAATAATTATAAAGTATAAGAAACAAAAATAGAATCACTAGAACTAAGGAAATCAAATTAGATTACATGAAGATATGCCGAGTGCTGTTTATTAAACACAATAGACGCGAGCGAGTGCCGGCTGTCAGAGGAATCCACAGTAAGATTCACTATTAGGCAGTGGCTAAAAAGCAAACGCCCATGGCAGAAGTCTAAAATGTGTTCTGCACATGCTCAGTTGTATCTGCCAAAGACACTGCACGGGCGTCTAGATTTTTACTGTGTCGATTTCCTTCAAAAAAACGATTTTTAACACATTCTTAATTTTTTTGGAAATAGCAGATATTGTTTAAAGTGAAGTCCTGATATTTGGCAAAGCAAATTTCTAAGTGAACATGTCTCTGCAGTGATTTTTCATGGTGTTAGACTTGCTTCTTAGCAAGTCTGCTTTGTGAGTCTGATTCCGGGCGTGTGTCTTTTTGTGAATTAGATTGGACATCTGCTTATGGGCTCTGGTCAATAGTGAATTAGGCTGGCCATACATTATACAATTATCTGCAGATTTTTGGTTTAGATTTACCAAAAACCATATAATATGAGGTCAAACCTAAACAACACTTTCAGTTGTATCCAATTAGGCAGGCCCTTGCACTACATAGTTGAAGGTAAATCTAAAGGAAATTGGGCAGAAAATCTGCAGATAATTGTATAATGTATGGCCAGCCTTAGGTTGCAGGGTAAAAAATAGACAGACGCCCATGAAAATTGGGCTTAAGCCCATGAATATGCGTCCACGCCCAATAGTGAATCAGGGCCAATATGTCTTTCAGCAGATAGCTTAGGGTGACTGCTTTCCGAAAAGGGGTCATTTGGGGGTGTTTGTTCTATCCTGGTATTTTAGCACCTCAAGAGATGTGATGGGCGGTCAGAAAGTAAAAGCTGTGTAAATTTCAAATTATCTATACCATAGTTTGTAGACCCTATAACTTTCACACAAAGCAATCAATATACACTTATTGGGATTTTTTTTACCAAAAACATGGAGCAGAATACATTTTGGCTTAAATTTATGACTAACTTTGAGTTTACGATATATTTTTTATAGCTGAAAGTAGAAAATATTGTTTTTTTTCATAATTTTCTTGTTTTTTTTGTTGATAGCGCAAAAAATAAAAAGCGCACAGGTGATCAAATACCCCCAAAAGAAAGCTCTATTTGTGCGAAAAAAAGGAGGTAAATTTCGTTTGGGTACAGCATTGCATGACCGCGCAATTATCATTTGAATTAGTGCAGCGCTGTATAGCAAAAAAAGGCATAAATTACAGTATCTATACCATAGTTTGTAGACGCTATAACGTTCACACAAAGCAATCAATATACACTTATTGGGATTTTTTTACCAAAAACATGGAGCAGAACACATTTTGGCTTAAATTTATAACTAACTTTGAGTTTACGATATATTTTTTATAGCTGTAAAGTAGAAAATATTGGTTTTTTTTCAAAATTTTTGTGTTTTTTTGTTTATAGCGCAAAAAATAAAAAGCGCACAGATGATAAAATACCACCAAAAGAAAGCTTTATTTGTGTGAAAAAAAAGACGTAAATTTCGTTTGGGTACTGCATTGCATGACCGCGCAATTATCATTTGAATTAGTGCAGCGCCAAACAGCAAAAAAAGGCCTGGTCATTAAGGAGGGTAAATCCTCAGGAGCTCAAGTGGTTAAATACCACCAACAGAAAGCTCTAGTTGTGTGAAAAAAAGGTCAAATTTTAGTTTGGGTACAATGTTGTATGAGCGCGCAATTGTCATTCAAAGTGTGAGAGCGCTGAAAGCTGAAAATTGGCCTGGGCAGGAAGAGGGTAAAAGTGCCCGGTATGGAAGCGGTTAAGCACTGAGCTATAGCTACTTGACATTGGGCAAGTGACAGTTGGCCGTTTTTGAAAACAAGGGTCAGTTTGACAGAGTCTATACCTGGTAACCTCCATAGCACAGTAGGGAGAGTGCCCGTCCAAAGAGTGCATGGTCGTAGGTTCGAGGCTTACCTCTGCCAAGTGCGTCTATGTATGTACTGGACATGAGATAAATGGAAGTTACTAAATTTTTTTTTTTTTTGGGCTTTGTTTTTTTTTTTAACATTCATTTTCTCTCATTTTATCCATTTGGAAAGCCTTTCATGGTCCCAGTGTGGGTAAAAGAGTCCAGACTGGAAGTGGTTAACCACTTGAGCTCCTGAGGATTTACCCCCCTTAATGACCAGGCCTTTTTTTGCTGTTTGGCGCTGCACTAATTCAAATGATAATTGCGCGGTCATGCAATGCTGTACCCAAACGAAATTTACCTCCTTTTTTTCACACAAATAGAGCTTTCTTTTGGTGGTATTTTATCACCTGTGCGCTTTTTATTTTTTGCGCTATAAACAAAAAAAACACAAAAATTAAAAAAAAAACCTATATTTTCTACTTTCAGCTATAAAAAATATATCGTAAACTCAAAGTTAGTCATAAATTTAAGCCAAAATGTATTCTGCTCCATGTTTTTGGTAAAAAAAATCCCAATAAGTGTATATTGATTGCTTTGTGTGAAAGTTATAGAATCTACAAACTATGGTATAGATAATTTGAAATTTACACAGCTTTTACTTTCTGACCGCCCATCACATCTCTTGAGGTGCTAAAATACCAGGATAGAACAAACACCCCCAAATGACCCCTTTTCGGAAAGCAGACACCCTAAGCTATCTGCTGAAAGACATATTGGCCTTGATTCACTAAGATGTGAGTGTATTAGCAGAGACTGACCATTCAGGCAGAATCCGGTCAATCAATCAGTCGTCTGACCAGCGTCTAGCAAGCTCATTGACGAGCGTCTACTGACTACTTTGCTATCACTAAATGTGGTATCCCGTCTGGCACATTTTTAGGTGCAATACCGGATATGTTCGCTAGATGGCGCACAAGCGCGGGCTTTATTAACATTGGCGTTCTTATGATGGCAAAATAGAATTCTTAGAATGTAATAAATAGTACACCTGTATTAGAAGTTTCTATTTTCTTCTATTTCTTTTCTTGCTGTGTCTCCAAAATGATCAGGAAACTAATGCATTTACTAATGAATGTCATACATTCTGTACTCAAATGTTAAACATTTTCACACTTATATCTCAAATAATTTATATACTTCTAATTTCCCAATATAATTATATATCTTCATTCTCTTTAATGACGTAACTATTCTATGGTAAAGACAAGTGCAGCGCTATAAATGCATGTGATCAATAATGAACGCATGTAAAAACCAAAAAGTGCAAAGAATTGCAACAATGATGTAATATTGTAAATGGTGCTAAAATAAGTTCATAGAATCATTCCTGAATAATGGAATGTCCTTCGTGTGAGAGTACCAACTCAGAGAGTGCCTATGAATGGCACGTGTGGTCTCGTGGATGAATGTTACTTGCGTACTGTTCTTCTGCCAATTAGGAAATGTGCAAGTTTCATGCCGTGTATATTTCATTGTAACTTTTTCTCTTTTAAATCTGTCTCCTTATACAACTTGACCCCCTCCCCCACCCCATCATCACCTGTCCCATATGCAAATCTATGGATCACCGCCCCACTCTTTAACTATCTATTTACTGATCAAGTGAATGTGTCTCATTTTCTATCAGCTACAGCTCAGATCTCACATTATTATACAATTGCTGATTGTATCTCACCACTAGTCTGATTGAATTCACAATTCCTGGTCAGTCCTGTTCCCTGACCTCTAATAACCTTTAGGGCCAGTTCACACTACATGTGTTTCAGTTGCTTTTTCAGCATCACAAACGCACAGAAAGAAGGTTATATGGTTGTCAATGTCATAGTTCACATCAGCGCTTGCATTTTCAATGCATTGCAGGTGCTGTAAACAAAGTTGACCACGCTGCATTGTTTCTGCACAGAACTGTACTGGAACACATTGAAACGTCCTTGAATGTACTAAAACGCACATGTCCCTAACTACATTGAATACAAAGAAAATAGAAAAAAATAAGTGGAAGGGATACAAAAATGCAATGTAAACATGTCCAAAACGCATCCAAAATGTACTGGAACACACTAAACATGCATGCCAAAAGGGCATGAAAAAAACCCATCAGGAACACATCTAGACTGTTTCTATAGTGTGAACCAGCCCTTAGGACTTGTTCACACCATTGGTGGTGCAAAAACGCATGCAAGAACACACATTTTCCAGCACAGCAAAGAAATGCAATGCCCTATGTAGATGTGCGCAGGTACCATGATGAAAACGTTGTTGCACCTACACACGTCTATTAAAAACAGCCCCATTCACAGCCACAAATACGCATGGCACCACACTACTGTGCGGTTAGGTGCGACACACTTGGAAAATAACATAAAAATAAGCCAACATGGCTAAAACATATCTTGAAAATATGGGGACTCTGATATCCGGCGACAGTCCGTTCACGAACGAGAAGCAATTCTGCACCCCTAAAACCAACATAGAGGAAAGGGATGGTCAAATTGCTGTGCTGCTTCCAAACCACCTCTGGCATGCCAGGGTCATTATGCAGGTCCTCAATGCCAATTCTTGCCTGCGGCCACAAAATATCCACTGGCCACAAGTGAAGGTGAGTGGAGGACGTGAAGGTGGATTTCTACCAGCTTCAACCGCAAGCAGTACCACTCCTGAAAAATGAGAACAAATAATCATTGACACGTCATCATGACAGTCAATTCTCAGTGCAGGCTATCTAGAGTGTCTTTCATTTTTAACCATTTCAAGAGTTCAAGGAAACATTCTTGGAGCATCTACTGTGTTTGGAAAGGCCAAAGGTCCCCCCCCTCCCCCAGGCACACTAATGCTTATGCAGGCCATAGACGGGGAGAAAAACAGCAGATTTTTCTTTTAAAAAATGAAAAATCGGTTGTTCAAGCGGCCGATGTTACTAGCAATGGTAAAAAAAAAAAATCGGCCGATTTTCATCCCGTCTACAGCCGGCAAAAAGTGTCCCTGCAGAGAGCTCCGCTATTTCTTTGACAGTTCTTTGACATTTATAGCGGTTGCAACAATGTATTTGTATCCATTTCGGATACAGATGTTTTTAATCGGAAACAAATAGATACAATGTTGCAACCGCTGTAAATGTCAAGGAACTGTCAAAGAAATAGCGGAGCTCTCTGCAGGGACACTTTTTGCCATACTGGGATTCCTCTCGTTTTTCATCCTTCTTCTTCCTCTTCTTCTTCTTCTTCATCATCATCCTCTTCTACTTCTTCTTCATCATCATCCTCTTCTTCTTCATCATCATCCTCTTCTTCTTCTTCATCATCATCCTCTTCTTCATCATCCTCTTCTTCTTCATCATCTTCATCATCCTCTTCTTCCTCTTCATCATCTTCTTCTTCTTCTTCATCATCATCATCATCCTCATCATCTTCTTCATCATCATCCTCTTCTTCTTCTTCATCATCATCCTCTTCTTCTTCTTCTTCTTCTTCATCATCATCATCCTCTTCTTCTTCCTCTTCATCATCTTCTTCTTCTTCTTCTTCTTCATCATCATCATCCTCATCATCTTCTTCATCATCATCCTCTTCTTCATCATCATCATCCTCTTCTTCTTCTTCTTCATCATCATCCTCTTCTTCTTCATCATCATCATCATCCTCTTCTTCTTCTTCTTCATCATCATCATCATCCTCTTCTTCTTCATCATCCTCTTCTTCTTCTTCTTCACCATCATCCTCTTCTTCTTCTTCTTCTTCATCCTCTTCTTCTTCTTCATCATCATCATCCTCTTCTTCTTCATCATCATCTTCATCATCATCCTCTTCTTCATCGTCTTCTTCTTCATCATCATCACCCTCTGCATCATCATCCTCTTCTTCATCATCATCATCCTTTTCATCATCATCATCCTCTTCTTCTTCTTCATCATCATCCTCTTCTTCTTCATCATCCTCTTCTTCATCACCCTCTTCTTCTTCATCATCTTCTTCATCATCATCATCCTCTTCTTCTTCTTCTTCTTCTTCTTCATCATCATCCTCCTCTTCATCATCTTCTTCTTCTTCATCATCATCATCATCCTCTTCATCATCATCCTCTTCTTCATCATCTTCTTCATCATCCTCTTCTTCTTTTTCTTCTTTTTGTCTTCCTCTTGCAGGTCACTGCTCATGTGCAGATTTTTTATCAGTAAAAAATCGGCCGATTTGCCCATCATTGCCGCGAAAATCGGCCGATCGGCAAATTCGGCCGTTTTTTTCCAACTTTACCGAAAAAAAAAATCTGCCAAAATACCGAAAGACGGCCGAACAAATAGCCCACTAACGATCCGAAAATCGGCCGATTTTCGACCCACCTATGGCCTGCATAAGATATGGTGTGGCCCTAGGGTCAATGTGTGTTTAGAATACTTCCAAAATGCACATACAAAAACACTCCATCCAAATGCATGTTGCATTTCTATAGCATGTTAAACAGAAGAATAACGCACTTACATAATGTTAACATGCGCAAGTAAAAATAGACAAAATCCACATCCTTTTATTCTGGCTTCACATACACGCATTGTGGTCTAACACCGCACTCCTGGGCAAATCACATGCAATTTGTGTGCGTTGCAATTAGAGACAAACATTTTGCACACCTCAAATTGCACCGCATCCGGGCCAAAAATGTGCAGGACCCTTTTTCAGGGTATGCACATGGGTGTGAATAGGCATGCCATCCAATTTGGCAAATCGCAATACGCTTTGTGTACCAATTTTGGTGTGTTGGTAACTTCACCTAGAAAGCCGCAGCAGGTGGCATGAAGGGGTTGCGGTTGCGATGCGGTGCAGCGCTTGCACAGAAAACACTGCAAATTTCACATCGCATCTGTGTGACACCAGAATGTGCCAGTATGTGGCTTGACAAAGCACAGTGGTCAGTGCAGATTATTTTCAATCCATGTTTTTTACACTTTTCATTCACTGGTTTAACTCAGGTGATCGTTAATCCCAATTATCTCCGGAGATCACATGCAGCCCCTCAACCATCTACACATATCTCTGGAAATCTATACAGATCTCCTTGAAAAAATGTCTCCTCTCTTCTTCGGAAAACAATTGTCCTCCACCTCATAAACAGGGGGACAGAGAAGACTTCTCCTTGATAACTAAAATCAGATTAATTATCTGTGCTTAATAAACATACACCAATACTGCAAATGCATTGTACTGTCCAAGGCATTGCACACTAATGCATTGCACACTAGAAATGTCAAATGCGTTAGTGTGTACAGTGCATGAGTGTAAAATGCTTTAGTGCACACTGCAGTGTACAACGCATTGCACACTGTAATACACTGTACAATGTAATACCGTGTACACCCACACATTGTACAATGTAATACCGTGTACACCCACACATTGTAGACTAATGCACTGTACACTATCATGTAGGATGGAGCTACGCATTGCACACTGTGATACCGTGTACACCCACACATTGTAGACTGTAATGCACTGTACACTGTCATGCAGGATGGAGCAACGCATTGCCCACTGTGATACCGTGTACACCCACACATTGTAGACTGTAATGCACTGTACACTGTCATGCAGGATAGAGCTACGCATTGCACACTGTGATACCGTGTACACCCACACATTGTAGACTGTAATGCACTGTACACTGTCATGCAGGATAGAGCTACGCATTGCCCACTGTGATACCGTGTACACCCACACATTGTAGACTGTAATGCACTGTACACTGTCATGCAGGATAGAGCTACGCATTGCACACTGTGATACCGTGTACACCCACACATTGTAGACTGTAATGCACTGTACACTGTCATGCAGGCTGGAGCTACGCATTGCACACTGTGATACGCTGTCCACTGTCATGCAGAATCCAGCAACGCATTGCACACTGTAATACCATGTACACCAACACATTGTAGAATGTAATGCATTATACGCAGTATACATGTCCAGATATTCAAAGATTAGCCATGAAGGCCTAGCTGGTTTCCTAGTTGGTGACCGCAGATAGCCGAATAACGCTACACTGCATCCAGGCAGCTCTGGGAGGGTGTCATATGACATCCTGGCAGAACGCGCTCTCCGTGATTGCTGTGTCCTAAGGACACAGCTGATCACGTGATGTGGTGAAGGCCAATCACAGCGGCTTTTTACCATGTGATCAGCCATGTCCAATGACACGCTGATCACCGGGAAATGCATTTGCCGGGTCTTGGCTGCACTTTCATCACGCTGTCAGAATGTGTGGAAAGTACTGCCGAGAACCAGCAGTTATCAAAGCAGGGGTCGGCCCCGATGATCAGTGCCCACCAGCGCCACCCAACAGTTCCGCCCACCTGTGGCCAGCAGTGCCGCCCACCAGTGCTGCCTCATCAACGCACATCAGTGTTGCTAAATTACCAGTTTACCAAATGTTATAATATAAACAGACTTTTATTCATTATGAGCTATTTTGTGGTTTATCGAGCAAAAAGTAAAACTCACAGCAGCAAGTCAATACCACCCAAAGAAAGCTCTATTTGTCTGAAAAAACTGATATAAATTTAAGATGGGTACAATGTGGCATGACCGCACAATTGTCATTCAAAGTGTAACAGTGCAGAAAGATGAAAATTGGCCAGGACAGGAAGGGGGTAGGAGTACCCAGTAGGCAAGTGGTTAATATCATTGACCCATCAATACCCAGGAGCTAATGTGCAGATAAGTAGCATGTGCACCAAGTGAGATTCTGCTAGGCCCCACCCACAAAATTACAATTACCTGTCCCTCACATGTTATAAACATATTTGCAATGGCCACACTTACTTTACATATAAGGATCATCTCCTCAGTTGAGAACTGTGCTCTCGCCATGTCCAAATGCCAATAAAGTTATCAAAATTTTCAACCAACACAAAACCTCCATCCACTTACACTCCCCACAACCACTTCCGGGTGCGCGCGCACGTGATGACGGACTTCCAGGATAGCCGTTCATGCGCCATGCGGACACCTGTTTGGTGCTTATTTGTTTGCAATCGCACATTTCTATGCACGGCTATGATAGCTTTCGCGAATGTGTGTTTCTTATTGATTTGTTTTTTTTAACCTTAGCTAATATTTGTTGCCAAAGGCCAAAAATCAACAAAGTGTGGACGATTTTATTACTGTAAATCGAATTGTAGAAAACTTGTAGCTGGCTGCACAGTGAATGTGACATTCATTAGTACAGAACAATATTGTGGTGCAAGTGGGTTTTCTTTTTTTTTTGGTTTTGAAAAAGCCAGTTTACACACACTTGCATATTCACACTCATATAATCTGCTCAAATGTAGCTTGTAAAAGTATACAAAGTAACTATTAAGGTTGTTCATATATTGAACATAAAATAAACACAAAAACATCGGTCAAACATTTATTGATCAAATATATCTTCATTTATTTGGTCAGCAGGAACAAGTAGGTATAGTCAATATCTTGGTGAGTCACAAAAAGAATAGGATTGATGTGGCAAAAATAAAACACTCCTGCTCATAAGAGCTTACAATCTAAAGATACTTCTAATGAACTGTGTGTGCTCAGGTTATAGCAGGAAACGAAGGGGAAGAGGAATCAAGTAACATTTTCGTGCACATAAGATTTACTTACACAATCACGTAGTATAAAGATCCATTCACAAAAAAAAGTCTACAGATCAAAATATCAAGAAAACAAAGCATGTGAAAAAAAACCCTCCCACCTCTACAAATCCCCTCCCACCTCTACAAATCCCCTACACATACATTTGTCAGCAGGTTTGTCAGAAAAATGCATTGGAGTCTAAATAAGCAAGCAAAATTAAAACAAGAGCAGATTTTAAACAAAACGATTGACATGTGTGAGGCTTTCAATGCAAAGAGAAAAAACACAATCATTGTGCAATAACACACAAACACACTTTACAAGGCCAAAAATATGCAAACATTTCCAGCCCACTTCCAAACACAGCCTGAGTGGTGTCTGGGGCAATTCAGCACAAAATCTCTTCTTCCCCCAAACCACTACAAGCAAGGACTTAGTCACAAACCACCCGGCCTAGTAACAGGCCAAATCACTCCCTACTGCACGTCTTTATATAAGCTAGGTTGTATTTGGAGCGTGCCAAACAAGGCCCCACACCCAATGAAGCCTCACCCACCACTGACCTTAAGTTGGTCAGTGAAAGTGTTTTCACCTGATGAATCCGCTTCCTACCTGCATTAACCCTTGGTATACAGGCCCCACAAATCAGAAAGATATATACAGTGAAATGTACGTGTGCAGCATACAACAGAACATTGAGCAGGGATGTGAAAGGGAACCCCAATTGGAACCTTTATTGCTACTATGGTCACAATTCCCTCCAGATTCTCACATGAGTTAAGACAGTCACATGACCACATCTTGTATGCGATATTGAAAATGACAAATCGATTTGACTAGTATGGTGAATTTCCCATCAATTGGCGAAACACTCCAGAAATCAAACATCACCAAACATTACACTCTGGGCAAAGCGGATTTACAAATCATGCGACTTACAGTAATGTTGACCATTTCAATGCAATTTTCAAAGACATCTGACACAGATCTCTATGCAAATTGCCACTAAAGTAGAACATGTACTACTTAAGAAATCAGTGTTTGAAACACACCCATATGGTCGCTCTAATACAGTGTTTCTCAACTCCAGTCCTCCTGGACCCCCAACAGGTCATGTTTTCAGGATTTCCCTCAGATGAAACAGCTGTGGTAATTACTAAGGCAGTGAAACTGATCAAATCACCTGTGCAAAATAATGGAAATCCTGAAAACATGACCTGTTGGGGGTCCATGAGGACTGGAGTTGAGAAACACTGCTCTAATAGCAGACAATAGGGTGCGACTTTGCAGACGATTTACAACTTGCATGCTGTGCAAATCACATGCCAAGTCCCACTCAATGTGCACGCTATTGTATCGTTCATATTGTTGTGGTTCAAACTTGGTCGTAGCCGCAAGTAATAATAGAGTAATGAATACACTACTTTTCATGCAATTTGCTGAGAGATCGGTGTCGGATGTCTTGCAAATTGCACTTGAAATCACCATGTACCCCGACTTTGAAATCATGCAACTTCTATGCAAGTCACATGATGTGACTGTGGTGTCAATAACACCACTTAGAAATCTGCTTTAATGTGACCGGGTGGCCCCCAGTAACATTGTTTGGGATTGCCATGCAATTGGCATGACAGGCGACTTGCAAATCGTAGACCAAGTCGCACCCTATTGGCCACTGTAGGCTCTGTTCACATCCAATTGGATTGTGAACTCGTGCAACTTCACTGTAAGTTGGGCAATTGCCGCATCGGATTAGATGTGACAGTGGTGTTGGCCCCCAGTAACATTGGGTGCAATTTGCCATGCAAAGAGCAAGCTGCTGGCCATGCCAATCACATGACAAGTCGCATCCAGGGTGTGCAATTTCAGGAGTGATTTGTGCATTGACATCGTACCTGATATTGGATATAATGAATGTGAATGTGAGTGTATTAACATACGCCATTTGTTGCAGCGAGAGTTCAAAGGTATTTGAGAATTGTGGCCAATTATTAGCAATTTAACACAATTGAAAACACAACTAGTTAGTAATTCTCTAGAAAACACAGTAAAATTGGCAACTTAAAGAGTAATTTTCAATTGCATATAGTGTGAGCGAAGCAGGAAAATCAACAAAGGAAATAAATCTTTGAAGGCGTGCGGTACCTGCCTGCTGGGATACGGGTCTGCTATGCATTTGGGGGAAAAATGCACGCCAGGATTTGTGACAAGTTTGATGTGTGGATTCACCAACCAAGTCTTTTCTCTCTCGCTCACTCTTCTGAATGTCTCTCTTTATCACTCTTCAGTATGTATATCTCGCTCACTCTTCTTCGTCTCACTGGCTCGCTCTTCTCTCTCTCTGTCAGCTCTTTGCTTGCCAAATCCTTCACAAAAGTGGGTGGAGTGTAAACCATCCTTATCAAATC
Organism: Staurois parvus; assembly: GCF_062004578.1. Taxonomy (NCBI): domain Eukaryota; kingdom Metazoa; phylum Chordata; class Amphibia; order Anura; family Ranidae; genus Staurois; species Staurois parvus. The sequence continues at coordinate 4,066,183 of NW_028317809.1, read as the reverse complement.
TATTAGTAGTCCAGGCCCTTACTTTATCCCATTGTATGACATTCACATAAGGTGCAGCTTTGAAGGTGTTTCAACAGACAAGGCCTCATTCTAATTCACATTTTAGGGATCATTTAGACAGAAAGCAAAGATGTTGCCAGAACATCTATTTGAAGACAGCCACACATGGAGATCATGCTACTTCCTTGGCGTGGTTGGGATTCAAACCGACAACCCTAGAGTTGTGAGGCAGTAGTGCTAACCACTAATCCACGGAGCTACATTGCTAATCCAGCCTGTATTTCTGTGCTGTGAATCAATCCTAAATCCCTGGGCAAGGTCAGTGTAACTACCAGATATCTCCAATGTGACACAAATGTTATGCTATGTTACCAATTCAGATGTATGTTGGTTCTATGTATCCCAATACAAAGGATTGCAATACTAATACAGGCGTACCTCGGTTTACCAACGCCTCAGGGAACGTCATATTTGGGGTACAAATGCCAAACCATTTCAGTTCATTGTTCTGTTTACAAATGTTTGAATAATTTGGTACGGGCACGTGGCCTGGTATGGTTCAGGAAGGGGGGGGGGGGGCGCTCGCTCGTCCCCCCCCCCTTTCCTGACCTGCCGGGCTGCATGCTCGGATAAGTATGTGTTATGGATTTTGGGGGGTACCCCATGCTGTTTTTTATACCCCTTAACATCCATACGAGACCCGAAGGGCTTAGTATGGATGGGAGGGGGGACCCCACGCCGGTTATTTAAAACACTGTTTATAATGCCCTGCAATACTTTGACATTCAACTGTCAGTGGGGAACTCCGCCGACAGCTGAAACATGAGCGCTGCATTGGTTTTCACTACTAAAATGCCGCATGAGTTGATAACATATCATGCGGGATTGTAGGAGCAACAGCCATGTGTTAATGTTTCAGCTGTCAGCGGGGTTCCCCACTGACAGCTGAATGTAAAATAATTCCCTTTATTGCAGAAATAATAAAAAAAAAGCATGGGGTCCCCCCTCCCATCTGTACCAAGCCCTTCGGATCTGGTATGGATATTAAGGGGGAACTCCATGCTGAAATTTAAAAAAAAACAGCGTGGGTCCCCCTCAATACCCATACCAGACCCTTATCCGAGCATGCAGCCCGGCAGGTCAGAAAAGGGGGGGGACCCTGTACTGTGTTTTTTTTACACCACACTTTTTTTTTTGTGAAGGAGTCTGCGGGAGCATGTACCGCAGACTCCTTCACGTAGGGGGCGGGATCTGGGGGCCCCCTTGTTAAAGGGGGCTTCCAGATTCTGATAAGCCCCCCGCCCGCAGACCCCCACAACCACCAGCCAGGGTTGTGGGGAAGAGGCCCTTGTCCTCATCAACATGGGGACAAGGTGCTTTGGGGGGGGAGCCCCCCCTGCCCCAAAGCACCCCCCCATGTTGAGGGCATGTGGCCTGGTATGGTTCAGGTTTTCTGACCTGCCGGGCTGCATGCTCGGATAAGGGTCTGGTATGGATATTGAGGGGGACCCACGCTGTTTTTTTTTTAAATTTCAGCGTGGAGTTCCCCCTTAATATCCATACCAGACCTGAAGGGCTTGGTAAGGATGAGAGGGGGGACCCACGCTGTTTTTTTTTGTTTTTTTTTTTTTTTTTATTGCGGACCTTTATTTTTACATTCAGCTGTCAAAATAAATATTATCTAGACCTTTGAAATAAGTAAAATCATTACAGAAATAATTATAAAGTATAAGAAACAAAAATAGAATCACTAGAACTAAGGAAATCAAATTAGATTACATGAAGATATGCCGAGTGCTGTTTATTAAACACAATAGACGCGAGCGAGTGCCGGCTGTCAGAGGAATCCACAGTAAGATTCACTATTAGGCAGTGGCTAAAAAGCAAACGCCCATGGCAGAAGTCTAAAATGTGTTCTGCACATGCTCAGTTGTATCTGCCAAAGACACTGCACGGGCGTCTAGATTTTTACTGTGTCGATTTCCTTCAAAAAAACGATTTTTAACACATTCTTAATTTTTTTGGAAATAGCAGATATTGTTTAAAGTGAAGTCCTGATATTTGGCAAAGCAAATTTCTAAGTGAACATGTCTCTGCAGTGATTTTTCATGGTGTTAGACTTGCTTCTTAGCAAGTCTGCTTTGTGAGTCTGATTCCGGGCGTGTGTCTTTTTGTGAATTAGATTGGACATCTGCTTATGGGCTCTGGTCAATAGTGAATTAGGCTGGCCATACATTATACAATTATCTGCAGATTTTTGGTTTAGATTTACCAAAAACCATATAATATGAGGTCAAACCTAAACAACACTTTCAGTTGTATCCAATTAGGCAGGCCCTTGCACTACATAGTTGAAGGTAAATCTAAAGGAAATTGGGCAGAAAATCTGCAGATAATTGTATAATGTATGGCCAGCCTTAGGTTGCAGGGTAAAAAATAGACAGACGCCCATGAAAATTGGGCTTAAGCCCATGAATATGCGCCCACGCCCAATAGTGAATCAGGGCCAATATGTCTTTCAGCAGATAGCTTAGGGTGACTGCTTTCCGAAAAGGGGTCATTTGGGGGTGTTTGTTCTATCCTGGTATTTTAGCACCTCAAGAGATGTGATGGGCGGTCAGAAAGTAAAAGCTGTGTAAATTTCAAATTATCTATACCATAGTTTGTAGACCCTATAACTTTCACACAAAGCAATCAATATACACTTATTGGGATTTTTTTTACCAAAAACATGGAGCAGAATACATTTTGGCTTAAATTTATGACTAACTTTGAGTTTACGATATATTTTTTATAGCTGAAAGTAGAAAATATTGTTTTTTTTCATAATTTTCGTGTTTTTTTTGTTGATAGCGCAAAAAATAAAAAGCGCACAGGTGATCAAATACCCCCAAAAGAAAGCTCTATTTGTGCGAAAAAAAGGAGGTAAATTTCGTTTGGGTACAGCATTGCATGACCGCGCAATTATCATTTGAATTAGTGCAGCGCTGTATAGCAAAAAAAGGCATAAATTACAGTATCTATACCATAGTTTGTAGACGCTATAACGTTCACACAAAGCAATCAATATACACTTATTGGGATTTTTTTTACCAAAAACATGGAGCAGAACACATTTTGGCTTAAATTTATAACTAACTTTGAGTTTACGATATATTTTTTATAGCTGTAAAGTAGAAAATATTGGTTTTTTTTTCAAAATTTTTGTGTTTTTTTGTTTATAGCGCAAAAAATAAAAAGCGCACAGATGATAAAATACCACCAAAAGAAAGCTTTATTTGTGTGAAAAAAAAGACGTAAATTTCGTTTGGGTACTGCATTGCATGACCGCGCAATTATCATTTGAATTAGTGCAGCGCCAAACAGCAAAAAAAGGCCTGGTCATTAAGGAGGGTAAATCCTCAGGAGCTCAAGTGGTTAAATACCACCAACAGAAAGCTCTAGTTGTGTGAAAAAAAGGTCAAATTTTAGTTTGGGTACAATGTTGTATGAGCGCGCAATTGTCATTCAAAGTGTGAGAGCGCTGAAAGCTGAAAATTGGCCTGGGCAGGAAGAGGGTAAAAGTGCCCGGTATGGAAGCGGTTAAGCACTGAGCTATAGCTACTTGACATTGGGCAAGTGACAGTTGGCCGTTTTTGAAAACAAGGGTCAGTTTGACAGAGTCTATACCTGGTAACCTCCATAGCACAGTAGGGAGAGTGCCCGTCCAAAGAGTGCATGGTCGTAGGTTCGAGGCTTACCTCTGCCAAGTGCGTCTATGTATGTACTGGACATGAGATAAATGGAAGTTACTAAATTTTTTTTTTTTTTGGGCTTTGTTTTTTTTTTTAACATTCATTTTCTCTCATTTTATCCATTTGGAAAGCCTTTCATGGTCCCAGTGTGGGTAAAAGAGTCCAGACTGGAAGTGGTTAACCACTTGAGCTCCTGAGGATTTACCCCCCTTAATGACCAGGCCTTTTTTTGCTGTTTGGCGCTGCACTAATTCAAATGATAATTGCGCGGTCATGCAATGCTGTACCCAAACGAAATTTACCTCCTTTTTTTCACACAAATAGAGCTTTCTTTTGGTGGTATTTTATCACCTGTGCGCTTTTTATTTTTTGCGCTATAAACAAAAAAAACACAAAAATTAAAAAAAAAACCTATATTTTCTACTTTCAGCTATAAAAAATATATCGTAAACTCAAAGTTAGTCATAAATTTAAGCCAAAATGTATTCTGCTCCATGTTTTTGGTAAAAAAAATCCCAATAAGTGTATATTGATTGCTTTGTGTGAAAGTTATAGAATCTACAAACTATGGTATAGATAATTTGAAATTTACACAGCTTTTACTTTCTGACCGCCCATCACATCTCTTGAGGTGCTAAAATACCAGGATAGAACAAACACCCCCCAAATGACCCCTTTTCGGAAAGCAGACACCCTAAGCTATCTGCTGAAAGACATATTGGCCTTGATTCACTAAGATGTGAGTGTATTAGCAGAGACTGACCATTCAGGCAGAATCCGGTCAATCAATCAGTCGTCTGACCAGCGTCTAGCAAGCTCATTGACGAGCGTCTACTGACTACTTTGCTATCACTAAATGTGGTATCCCGTCTGGCACATTTTTAGGTGCAATACCGGATATGTTCGCTAGATGGCGCACAAGCGCGGGCTTTATTAACATTGGCGTTCTTATGATGGCAAAATAGAATTCTTAGAATGTAATAAATAGTACACCTGTATTAGAAGTTTCTATTTTCTTCTATTTCTTTTCTTGCTGTGTCTCCAAAATGATCAGGAAACTAATGCATTTACTAATGAATGTCATACATTCTGTACTCAAATGTTAAACATTTTCACACTTATATCTCAAATAATTTATATACTTCTAATTTCCCAATATAATTATATATCTTCATTCTCTTTAATCACGTAACTATTCTATGGTAAAGACAAGTGCAGCGCTATAAATGCATGTGATCAATAATGAACGCATGTAAAAACCAAAAAGTGCAAAGAATTGCAACAATGATGTAATATTGTAAATGGTGCTAAAATAAGTTCATAGAATCATTCCTGAATAATGGAATGTCCTTCGTGTGAGAGTACCAACTCAGAGAGTGCCTATGAATGGCACGTGTGGTCTCGTGGATGAATGTTACTTGCGTACTGTTCTTCTGCCAATTAGGAAATGTGCAAGTTTCATGCCGTGTATATTTCATTGTAACTTTTTCTCTTTTAAATCTGTCTCCTTATACAACTTGACCCCCTCCCCCACCCCATCATCACCTGTCCCATATGCAAATCTATGGATCACCGCCCCACTCTTTAACTATCTATTTACTGATCAAGTGAATGTGTCTCATTTTCTATCAGCTACAGCTCAGATCTCACATTATTATACAATTGCTGATTGTATCTCACCACTAGTCTGATTGAATTCACAATTCCTGGTCAGTCCTGTTCCCTGACCTCTAATAACCTTTAGGGCCAGTTCACACTACATGTGTTTCAGTTGCTTTTTCAGCATCACAAACGCACAGAAAGAAGGTTATATGGTTGTCAATGTCATAGTTCACATCAGCGCTTGCATTTTCAATGCATTGCAGGTGCTGTAAACAAAGTTGACCACGCTGCATTGTTTCTGCACAGAACTGTACTGGAACACATTGAAACGTCCTTGAATGTACTAAAACGCACATGTCCCTAACTACATTGAATACAAAGAAAATAGAAAAAAATAAGTGGAAGGGATACAAAAATGCAATGTAAACATGTCCAAAACGCATCCAAAATGTACTGGAACACACTAAACATGCATGCCAAAAGGGCATGAAAAAAACCCATCAGGAACACATCTAGACTGTTTCTATAGTGTGAACCAGCCCTTAGGACTTGTTCACACCATTGGTGGTGCAAAAACGCATGCAAGAACACACATTTTCCAGCACAGCAAAGAAATGCAATGCCCTATGTAGATGTGCGCAGGTACCATGATGAAAACGTTGTTGCACCTACACACGTCTATTAAAAACAGCCCCATTCACAGCCACAAATACGCATGGCACCACACTACTGTGCGGTTAGGTGCGACACACTTGGAAAATAACATAAAAATAAGCCAACATGGCTAAAACATATCTTGAAAATATGGGGACTCTGATATCCGGCGACAGTCCGTTCACGAACGAGAAGCAATTCTGCACCCCTAAAACCAACATAGAGGAAAGGGATGGTCAAATTGCTGTGCTGCTTCCAAACCACCTCTGGCATGCCAGGGTCATTATGCAGGTCCTCGATGCCAATTCTTGCCTGCGGCCACAAAATATCCACTGGCCACAAGTGAAGGTGAGTGGAGGACGTGAAGGTGGATTTCTACCAGCTTCAACCGCAAGCAGTACCACTCCTGAAAAATGAGAACAAATAATCATTGACACGTCATCATGACAGTCAATTCTCAGTGCAGGCTATCTAGAGTGTCTTTCAATTTTAACCATTTCAAGAGTTCAAGGAAACATTCTTGGAGCATCTACTGTGTTTGGAAAGGCCAAAGGTCCCCCCCCTCCCCCAGGCACACTAATGCTTATGCAGGCCATAGACGGGGAGAAAAACAGCAGATTTTTCTTTTAAAAAATGAAAAATCGGTTGTTCAAGCGGCCGATGTTACTAGCAATGGTAAAAAAAAAAAATCGGCCGATTTTCATCCCGTCTACAGCCGGCAAAAAGTGTCCCTGCAGAGAGCTCCGCTATTTCTTTGACAGTTCTTTGACATTTATAGCGGTTGCAACAATGTATTTGTATCCATTTCGGATACAGATGTTTTTAATCGGAAACAAATAGATACAATGTTGCAACCGCTGTAAATGTCAAGGAACTGTCAAAGAAATAGCGGAGCTCTCTGCAGGGACACTTTTTGCCATACTGGGATTCCTCTCGTTTTTCATCCTTCTTCTTCCTCTTCTTCATCATCATCCTCTTCTACTTCTTCTTCATCATCATCCTCTTCTTCTTCTTCATCATCATCCTCTTCTTCATCATCCTCTTCTTCTTCATCATCTTCATCATCCTCTTCTTCCTCTTCATCATCTTCTTCTTCTTCTTCATCATCATCATCATCCTCATCATCTTCTTCATCATCATCCTCTTCTTCTTCATCATCATCATCCTCTTCTTCTTCTTCTTCTTCTTCATCATCATCATCCTCTTCTTCTTCCTCTTCATCATCTTCTTCTTCCTCATCATCATCATCCTCATCATCTTCTTCATCATCATCCTCTTCTTCATCATCATCATCCTCTTCTTCTTCTTCTTCTTCATCATCATCCTCTTCTTCATCATCATCATCATCATCCTCTTCTTCTTCTTCTTCATCATCATCATCATCCTCTTCTTCTTCATCATCCTCTTCTTCTTCTTCTTCACCATCATCCTCTTCTTCTTCTTCTTCTTCTTCTTCTTCTTCTTCTTCATCCTCTTCTTCTTCTTCATCATCATCATCCTCTTCTTCTTCATCATCATCTTCATCATCATCCTCTTCTTCATCGTCTTCTTCATCATCATCACCCTCTGCATCATCATCCTCTTCTTCATCATCATCATCCTTTTCTTCATCATCATCATCCTCTTCTTCTTCTTCATCATCATCCTCTTCTTCTTCATCATCCTCTTCTTCATCACCCTCTTCTTCTTCATCATCTTCTTCATCATCATCATCCTCTTCTTCTTCTTCTTCTTCTTCTTCTTCTTCATCATCATCCTCCTCTTCATCATCTTCTTCTTCTTCATCATCATCATCATCCTCTTCATCATCATCCTCTTCTTCATCATCTTCTTCATCATCCTCTTCTTCTTTTTCTTCTTTTTGTCTTCCTCTTGCAGGTCACTGCTCATGTGCAGATTTTTTATCAGTAAAAAATCGGCCGATTTGCCCATCATTGCCGCGAAAATCGGCCGATCGGCAAATTCGGCCGTTTTTTTCCAACTTTACCGAAAAAAAAAATCTGCCAAAATACCGAAAGACGGCCGAACAAATAGCCCACTAACGATCCGAAAATCGGCCGATTTTCGACCCACCTATGGCCTGCATAAGATATGGTGTGGCCCTAGGGTCAATGTGTGTTTAGAATACTTCCAAAATGCACATACAAAAACACTCCATCCAAATGCATGTTGCATTTCTATAGCATGTTAAACAGAAGAATAACGCACTTACATAATGTTAACATGCGCAAGTAAAAATAGACAAAATCCACATCCTTTTATTCTGGCTTCACATACATGCATTGTGGTCTAACACCGCACTCCTGGGCAAATCACATGCAATTTGTGTGCGTTGCAATTAGAGACAAACATTTTGCACACCTCAAATTGCACCGCATCCGGGCCAAAAATGTGCAGGACCCTTTTTCAGGGTATGCACATGGGTGTGAATAGGCATGCCATCCAATTTGGCAAATCGCAATACGCTTTGTGTACCAATTTTGGTGTGTTGGTAACTTCACCTAGAAAGCCGCAGCAGGTGGCATGAAGGGGTTGCGGTTGTGATGCGGTGCAGCGCTTGCACAGAAAACACTGCAAATTTCACATCGCATCTGTGTGACACCAGAATGTGCCAATATGTGGCTTGACAAAGCACAGTGGTCAGTGCAGATTATTTTCAATCCATGTTTTTTACACTTTTCATTCACTGGTTTAACTCAGGTGATCGTTAATCCCAATTATCTCCGGAGATCACATGCAGCCCCTCAACCATCTACACATATCTCTGGAAATCTATACAGATCTCCTTGAAAAAATGTCTCCTCTCTTCTTCGGAAAACAATTGTCCTCCACCTCATAAACAGGGGGACAGAGAAGACTTCTCCTTGATAACTAAAATCAGATTAATTATCTGTGCTTAATAAACATACACCAATACTGCAAATGCATTGTACTGTCCAAGGCATTGCACACTAATGCATTGCACACTAGAAATGTCAAATGCGTTAGTGTGTACAGTGCATGAGTGTAAAATGCTTTAGTGCACACTGCAGTGTACAACGCATTGCACACTGTAATACACTGTACAATGTAATACCGTGTACACCCACACATTGTACAATGTAATACCGTGTACACCCACACATTGTAGACTAATGCACTGTACACTATCATGTAGGATGGAGCTACGCATTGCACACTGTGATACCGTGTACACCCACACATTGTAGACTGTAATGCACTGTACACTGTCATGCAGGATGGAGCAACGCATTGCCCACTGTGATACCGTGTACACCCACACATTGTAGACTGTAATGCACTGTACACTGTCATGCAGGATAGAGCTACGCATTGCACACTGTGATACCGTGTACACCCACACATTGTAGACTGTAATGCACTGTACACTGTCATGCAGGATAGAGCTACGCATTGCCCACTGTGATACCGTGTACACCCACACATTGTAGACTGTAATGCACTGTACACTGTCATGCAGGATAGAGCTACGCATTGCACACTGTGATACCGTGTACACCCACACATTGTAGACTGTAATGCACTGTACACTGTCATGCAGGCTGGAGCTACGCATTGCACACTGTGATACGCTGTCCACTGTCATGCAGAATCCAGCAACGCATTGCACACTGTAATACCATGTACACCAACACATTGTAGAATGTAATGCATTATACGCAGTATACATGTCCAGATATTCAAAGATTAGCCATGAAGGCCTAGCTGGTTTCCTATTTGGTGACCGCAGATAGCCGAATAACGCTACACTGCATCCAGGCAGCTCTGGGAGGGTGTCATATGACATCCTGGCAGAACGCGCTCTCCGTGATTGCTGTGTCCTAAGGACACAGCTGATCACGTGATGTGGTGAAGGCCAATCACAGCGGCTTTTTACCATGTGATCAGCCATGTCCAATGACACGCTGATCACCGGGAAATGCATTTGCCGGGTCTTGGCTGCACTTTCATCACGCTGTCAGAATGTGTGGAAAGTACTGCCGAGAACCAGCAGTTATCAAAGCAGGGGTCGGCCCCGATGATCAGTGCCCACCAGTGCCACCCAACAGTTCCGCCCACCTGTGGCCAGCAGTGCCGCCCACCAGTGCTGCCTCATCAACGCACATCAGTGTTGCTAAATTACCAGTTTACCAAATGTTATAATATAAACAGACTTTTATTCATTATGAGCTATTTTGTGGTTTATCGAGCAAAAAGTAAAACTCACAGCAGCAAGTCAATACCACCCAAAGAAAGCTCTATTTGTCTGAAAAAACTGATATAAATTTAAGATGGGTACATTGTGGCATGACCGCACAATTGTCATTCAAAGTGTAACACTGCAGAAAGATGAAAATTGGCCAGGACAGGAAGGGGGTAGGAGTACCCAGTAGGCAAGTGGTTAATATCATTGACCCATCAATACCCAGGAGCTAATGTGCAGATAAGTAGCATGTGCACCAAGTGAGATTCTGCTAGGCCCCACCCACAAAATTACAATTACCTGTCCCTCACATGTTATAAACATATTTGCAATGGCCACACTTACTTTACATATAAGGATCATCTCCTCAGTTGAGAACTGTGCTCTCGCCATGTCCAAATGCCAATAAAGTTATCAAAATTTTCAACCAACACAAAACCTCCATCCACTTACACTCCCCACAACCACTTCCGGGTGCGCGCGCACGTGATGACGGACTTCCAGGATAGCCGTTCATGCGCCATGCGGACACCTGTTTGGTGCTTATTTGTTTGCAATCGCACATTTCTATGCACGGCTATGATAGCTTTCGCGAATGTGTGTTTCTTATTGATTTGTTTTTTTTAACCTTAGCTAATATTTGTTGCCAAAGGCCAAAAATCAACAAAGTGTGGACGATTTTATTACTGTAAATCGAATTGTAGAAAACTTGTAGCTGGCTGCACAGTGAATGTGACATTCATTAGTACAGAACAATATTGTGGTGCAAGTGGGTTTTCTTTTTTTTTTTGGTTTTGAAAAAGCCAGTTTACACACACTTGCATATTCACACTCATATAATCTGCTCAAATGTAGCTTGTAAAAGTATACAAAGTAACTACTAAGGTTGTTCATATATTGAACATAAAATAAACACAAAAACATCGGTCAAACATTTATTGATCAAATATATCTTCATTTATTTGGTCAGCAGGAACAAGTAGGTATAGTCAATATCTTGGTGAGTCACAAAAAGAATAGGATTGATGTGGCAAAAATAAAACACTCCTGCTCATAAGAGCTTACAATCTAAAGATACTTCTAATGAACTGTGTGTGCTCAGGTTATAGCAGGAAACGAAGGGGAAGAGGAATCAAGTAACATTTTCGTGCACATAAGATTTACTTACACAATCACGTAGTATAAAGATCCATTCACAAAAAAAAGTCTACAGATCAAAATATCAAGAAAACAAAGCATGTGAAAAAAAACCCTCCCACCTCTACAAATCCCCTCCCACCTCTACAAATCCCCTACACATACATTTGTCAGCAGGTTTGTCAGAAAAATGCATTGGAGTCTAAATAAGCAAGCAAAATTAAAACAAGAGCAGATTTTAAACAAAACGATTGACATGTGTGAGGCTTTCAATGCAAAGAGAAAAAACACAATCATTGTGCAATAACACACAAACACACTTTACAAGGCCAAAAATATGCAAACATTTCCAGCCCACTTCCAAACACAGCCTGAGTGGTGTCTGGGGCAATTCAGCACAAAATCTCTTCTTCCCCCAAACCACTACAAGCAAGGACTTAGTCACAAACCACCCGGCCTAGTAACAGGCCAAATCACTCCCTACTGCACGTCTTTATATAAGCTAGGTTGTATTTGGAGCGTGCCAAACAAGGCCCCACACCCAATGAAGCCTCACCCACCACTGACCTTAAGTTGGTCAGTGAAAGTGTTTTCACCTGATGAATCCGCTTCCTACCTGCATTAACCCTTGGTATACAGGCCCCACAAATCAGAAAGATATATACAGTGAAATGTACGTGTGCAGCATACAACAGAACATTGAGCAGGGATGTGAAAGGGAACCCCAATTGGAACCTTTATTGCTACTATGGTCACAATTCCCTCCAGATTCTCACATGAGTTAAGACAGTCACATGACCACATCTTGTATGCGATATTGAAAATGACAAATCGATTTGACTAGTATGGTGAATTTCCCATCAATTGGCGAAACACTCCAGAAATCAAACATCACCAAACATTACACTCTGGGCAAAGCGGATTTACAAATCATGCGACTTACAGTAATGTTGACCATTTCAATGCAATTTTCAAAGACATCTGACACAGATCTCTATGCAAATTGCCACTAAAGTAGAACATGTACTACTTAAGAAATCAGTGTTTGAAACACACCCATATGGTCGCTCTAATACAGTGTTTCTCAACTCCAGTCCTCCTGGACCCCCAACAGGTCATGTTTTCAGGATTTCCCTCAGATGAAACAGCTGTGGTAATTACTAAGGCAGTGAAACTGATCAAATCACCTGTGCAAAATAATGGAAATCCTGAAAACATGACCTGTTGGGGGTCCATGAGGACTGGAGTTGAGAAACACTGCTCTAATAGCAGACAATAGGGTGCGACTTTGCAGACGATTTACAACTTGCATGCTGTGCAAATCACATGCCAAGTCCCACTCAATGTGCACGCTATTGTATCGTTCATATTGTTGTGGTTCAAACTTGGTCGTAGCCGCAAGTAATAATAGAGTAATGAATACACTACTTTTCATGCAATTTGCTGAGAGATCGGTGTCGGATGTCTTGCAAATTGCACTTGAAATCACCATGTACCCCGACTTTGAAATCATGCAACTTCTATGCAAGTCACATGATGTGACTGTGGTGTCAATAACACCACTTAGAAATCTGCTTTAATGTGACCGGGTGGCCCCCAGTAACATTGTTTGGGATTGCCATGCAATTGGCATGACAGGCGACTTGCAAATCGTAGACCAAGTCGCACCCTATTGGCCACTGTAGGCTCTGTTCACATCCAATTGGATTGTGAACTCGTGCAACTTCACTGTAAGTTGGGCAATTGCCGCATCGGATTAGATGTGACAGTGGTGTTGGCCCCCAGTAACATTGGGTGCAATTTGCCATGCAAAGAGCAAGCTGCTGGCCATGCCAATCACATGACAAGTCGCATCCAGGGTGTGCAATTTCAGGAGTGATTTGTGCATTGACATCGTACCTGATATTGGATATAATGAATGTGAATGTGAGTGTATTAACATACGCCATTTGTTGCAGCGAGAGTTCAAAGGTATTTGAGAATTGTGGCCAATTATTAGCAATTTAACACAATTGAAAACACAACTAGTTAGTAATTCTCTAGAAAACACAGTAAAATTGGCAACTTAAAGAGTAATTTTCAATTGCATATAGTGTGAGCGAAGCAGGAAAATCAACAAAGGAAATAAATCTTTGAAGGCGTGCGGTACCTGCCTGCTGGGATACGGGTCTGCTATGCATTTGGGGGAAAAATGCACGCCAGGATTTGTGACAAGTTTGATGTGTGGATTCACCAACCAAGTCTTTTCTCTCTCGCTCACTCTTCTGAATGTCTCTCTTTATCACTCTTCAGTATGTATATCTCGCTCACTCTTCTTCGTCTCACTGGCTCGCTCTTCTCTCTCTCTGTCAGCTCTTTGCTTGCCAAATCCTTCACAAAAGTGGGTGGAGTGTAAACCATCCTTATCAAATCTATTAGTAGTCCAGGCCCTTACTTTATCCCATTGTATGACATTCACATAAGGTGCAGCTTTGAAGGTGTTTCAACAGACAAGGCCTCATTCTAATTCACATTTTAGGGATCATTTAGACAGAAAGCAAAGATGTTGCCAGAACATCTATTTGAAGACAGCCACACATGGAGATCATGCTACTTCCTTGGCGTGGTTGGGATTCAAACCGACAACCCTAGAGTTGTGAGGCAGTAGTGCTAACCACTAATCCACGGAGCTACATTGCTAATCCAGCCTGTATTTCTGTGCTGTGAATCAATCCTAAATCCCTGGGCAAGGTCAGTGTAACTACCAGATATCTCCAATGTGACACAAATGTTATGCTATGTTACCAATTCAGATGTATGTTGGTTCTATGTATCCCAATACAAAGGATTGCAATACTAATACAGGCGTACCTCGGTTTACCAACGCCTCAGGGAACGTCATATTTGGGGTACAAATGCCAAACCATTTCAGTTCATTGTTCTGTTTACAAATGTTTGAATAATTTGGTACGGGCACGTGGCCTGGTATGGTTCAGGAAGGGGGGGGGGGGGCGCTCGCTCGTCCCCCCCCCCCCTTTCCTGACCTGCCGGGCTGCATGCTCGGATAAGTATGTGTTATGGATTTTGGGGGGTACCCCATGCTGTTTTTTATACCCCTTAACATCCATACGAGACCCGAAGGGCTTAGTATGGATGGGAGGGGGGACCCCACGCCGGTTATTTAAAACACTGTTTATAATGCCCTGCAATACTTTGACATTCAACTGTCAGTGGGGAACTCCGCCGACAGCTGAAACATGAGCGCTGCATTGGTTTTCACTACTAAAATGCCGCATGAGTTGATAACATGTCATGCGGGATTGTAGGAGCAACAGCCATGTGTTAATGTTTCAGCTGTCAGCGGGGTTCCCCACTGACAGCTGAATGTAAAATAATTCCCTTTATTGCAGAAATAATAAAAAAAAAGCATGGGGTCCCCCCTCCCATCTGTACCAAGCCCTTCGGATCTGGTATGGATATTAAGGGGGAACTCCATGCTGAAATTTAAAAAAAAACAGCGTGGGTCCCCCTCAATACCCATACCAGACCCTTATCCGAGCATGCAGCCCGGCAGGTCAGAAAAGGGGGGGGACCCTGTACTGTGTTTTTTTTACACCACACTTTTTTTTTTGTGAAGGAGTCTGCGGGAGCATGTACCGCAGACTCCTTCACGTAGGGGGCGGGATCTGGGGGCCCCCTTGTTAAAGGGGGCTTCCAGATTCTGATAAGCCCCCCGCCCGCAGACCCCCACAACCACCAGCCAGGGTTGTGGGGAAGAGGCCCTTGTCCTCATCAACATGGGGACAAGGTGCTTTGGGGGGGGAGCCCCCCCTGCCCCAAAGCACCCCCCCATGTTGAGGGCATGTGGCCTGGTATGGTTCAGGTTTTCTGACCTGCCGGGCTGCATGCTCGGATAAGGGTCTGGTATGGATATTGAGGGGGACCCACGCTGTTTTTTTTTTAAATTTCAGCGTGGAGTTCCCCCTTAATATCCATACCAGACCTGAAGGGCTTGGTAAGGATGAGAGGGGGGACCCACGCTGTTTTTTTTTTGTTTTTTTTATTGCGGACCTTTATTTTTACATTCAGCTGTCAAAATAAATATTATCTAGACCTTTGAAATAAGTAAAATCATTACAGAAATAATTATAAAGTATAAGAAACAAAAATAGAATCACTAGAACTAAGGAAATCTAGTTAGATTACATGAAGATATGCCGAGTGCTGTTTATTAAACACAATAGACGCGAGCGAGTGCCGGCTGTCAGAGGAATCCACAGTAAGATTCACTATTAGGCAGTGGCTAAAAAGCAAACGCCCATGGCAGAAGTCTAAAATGTGTTCTGCACATGCTCAGTTGTATCTGCCAAAGACACTGCACGGGCGTCTAGATTTTTACTGTGTCGATTTCCTTCAAAAAAACGATTTTTAACACATTCTTAATTTTTTTGGAAATAGCAGATATTGTTTAAAGTGAAGTCCTGATATTTGGCAAAGCAAATTTCTAAGTGAACATGTCTCTGCAGTGATTTTTCATGGTGTTAGACTTGCTTCTTAGCAAGTCTGCTTTGTGAGACTGATTCCGGGCGTGTGTCTTTTTGTGAATTAGATTGGACATCTGCTTATGGGCTCTGGTCAATAGTGAATTAGGCTGGCCATACATTATACAATTATCTGCAGATTTTTGGTTTAGATTTACCAAAAACCATATAATATGAGGTCAAACCTAAACAACACTTTCAGTTGTATCCAATTAGGCAGGCCCTTGCACTACATAGTTGAAGGTAAATCTAAAGGAAATTGGGCAGAAAATCTGCAGATAATTGTATAATGTATGGCCAGCCTTAGGTTGCAGGGTAAAAAATAGACAGACGCCCATGAAAATTGGGCTTAAGCCCATGAATATGCGTCCACGCCCAATAGTGAATCAGGGCCAATATGTCTTTCAGCAGATAGCTTAGGGTGACTGCTTTCCGAAAAGGGGTCATTTGGGGGTGTTTGTTCTATCCTGGTATTTTAGCACCTCAAGAGATGTGATGGGCGGTCAGAAAGTAAAAGCTGTGTAAATTTCAAATTATCTATACCATAGTTTGTAGACCCTATAACTTTCACACAAAGCAATCAATATACACTTATTGGGATTTTTTTTACCAAAAACATGGAGCAGAATACATTTTGGCTTAAATTTATGACTAACTTTGAGTTTACGATATATTTTTTATAGCTGAAAGTAGAAAATATTGTTTTTTTTCATAATTTTCTTGTTTTTTTTGTTGATAGCGCAAAAAATAAAAAGCGCACAGGTGATCAAATACCCCAAAAGAAAGCTCTATTTGTGCGAAAAAAAGGAGGTAAATTTTGTTTGGGTACAGCATTGCATGACCGCGCAATTATCATTTGAATTAGTGCAGCGCTGTATAGCAAAAAAAGGCATAAATTACAGTATCTATACCATAGTTTGTAGACGCTATAACGTTCACACAAAGCAATCAATATACACTTATTGGGATTTTTTTACCAAAAACATGGAGCAGAACACATTTTGGCTTAAATTTATAACTAACTTTGAGTTTACGATATATTTTTTATAGCTGTAAAGTAGAAAATATTGGTTTTTTTTTCAAAATTTTTGTGTTTTTTTGTTTATAGCGCAAAAAATAAAAAGCGCACAGATGATAAAATACCACCAAAAGAAAGCTTTATTTGTGTGAAAAAAAAGACGTAAATTTCGTTTGGGTACTGCATTGCATGACCGCGCAATTATCATTTGAATTAGTGCAGCGCCAAACAGCAAAAAAAGGCCTGGTCATTAAGGAGGGTAAATCCTCAGGAGCTCAAGTGGTTAAATACCACCAACAGAAAGCTCTAGTTGTGTGAAAAAAAGGTCAAATTTTAGTTTGGGTACAATGTTGTATGAGCGCGCAATTGTCATTCAAAGTGTGAGAGCGCTGAAAGCTGAAAATTGGCCTGGGCAGGAAGAGGGTAAAAGTGCCCGGTATGGAAGCGGTTAAGCACTGAGCTATAGCTACTTGACATTGGGCAAGTGACAGTTGGCCGTTTTTGAAAACAAGGGTCAGTTTGACAGAGTCTATACCTGGTAACCTCCATAGCACAGTAGGGAGAGTGCCCGTCCAAAGAGTGCATGGTCGTAGGTTCGAGGCTTACCTCTGCCAAGTGCGTCTATGTATGTACTGGACATGAGATAAATGGAAGTTACTAAATTTTTTTTTTTTTTGGGCTTTGTTTTTTTTTTTAACATTCATTTTCTCTCATTTTATCCATTTGGAAAGCCTTTCATGGTCCCAGTGTGGGTAAAAGAGTCCAGACTGGAAGTGGTTAACCACTTGAGCTCCTGAGGATTTACCCCCCTTAATGACCAGGCCTTTTTTTGCTGTTTGGCGCTGCACTAATTCAAATGATAATTGCGCGGTCATGCAATGCTGTACCCAAACGAAATTTACCTCCTTTTTTTCACACAAATAGAGCTTTCTTTTGGTGGTATTTTATCACCTGTGCGCTTTTTATTTTTTGCGCTATAAACAAAAAAAACACAAAAATTAAAAAAAAAACCTATATTTTCTACTTTCAGCTATAAAAAATATATCGTAAACTCAAAGTTAGTCATAAATTTAAGCCAAAATGTATTCTGCTCCATGTTTTTGGTAAAAAAAATCCCAATAAGTGTATATTGATTGCTTTGTGTGAAAGTTATAGAATCTACAAACTATGGTATAGATAATTTGAAATTTA
The DNA here is from genome assembly GCF_062004578.1 of Staurois parvus. Lineage (NCBI taxonomy): Eukaryota > Metazoa > Chordata > Amphibia > Anura > Ranidae > Staurois > Staurois parvus. The sequence goes on along the minus strand of NW_028317809.1, from coordinate 4,048,123 downwards.
CACAGCTTTTACTTTCTGACCGCCCATCACATCTCTTGAGGTGCTAAAATACCAGGATAGAACAAACACCCCCCAAATGACCCCTTTTCGGAAAGCAGACACCCTAAGCTATCTGCTGAAAGACATATTGGCCTTGATTCACTAAGATGTGAGTGTATTAGCAGAGACTGACCATTCAGGCAGAATCCGGTCAATCAATCAGTCGTCTGACCAGCGTCTAGCAAGCTCATTGACGAGCGTCTACTGACTACTTTGCTATCACTAAATGTGGTATCCCGTCTGGCACATTTTTAGGTGCAATACCGGATATGTTCGCTAGATGGCGCACAAGCGCGGGCTTTATTAACATTGGCGTTCTTATGATGGCAAAATAGAATTCTTAGAATGTAATAAATAGTACACCTGTATTAGAAGTTTCTATTTTCTTCTATTTCTTTTCTTGCTGTGTCTCCAAAATGATCAGGAAACTAATGCATTTACTAATGAATGTCATACATTCTGTACTCAAATGTTAAACATTTTCACACTTATATCTCAAATAATTTATATACTTCTAATTTCCCAATATAATTATATATCTTCATTCTCTTTAATCACGTAACTATTCTATGGTAAAGACAAGTGCAGCGCTATAACTGCATGTGATCAATAATGAACGCATGTAAAAACCAAAAAGTGCAAAGAATTGCAACAATGATGTAATATTGTAAATGGTGCTAAAATAAGTTCATAGAATCATTCCTGAATAATGGAATGTCCTTCGTGTGAGAGTACCAACTCAGAGAGTGCCTATGAATGGCACGTGTGGTCTCGTGGATGAATGTTACTTGCGTACTGTTCTTCTGCCAATTAGGAAATGTGCAAGTTTCATGCCGTGTATATTTCATTGTAACTTTTTCTCTTTTAAATCTGTCTCCTTATACAACTTGACCCCCTCCCCCACCCCATCATCACCTGTCCCATATGCAAATCTATGGATCACCGCCCCACTCTTTAACTATCTATTTACTGATCAAGTGAATGTGTCTCATTTTCTATCAGCTACAGCTCAGATCTCACATTATTATACAATTGCTGATTGTATCTCACCACTAGTCTGATTGAATTCACAATTCCTGGTCAGTCCTGTTCCCTGACCTCTAATAACCTTTAGGGCCAGTTCACACTACATGTGTTTCAGTTGCTTTTTCAGCATCACAAACGCACAGAAAGAAGGTTATATGGTTGTCAATGTCATAGTTCACATCAGCGCTTGCATTTTCAATGCATTGCAGGTGCTGTAAACAAAGTTGACCACGCTGCATTGTTTCTGCACAGAACTGTACTGGAACACATTGAAACGTCCTTGAATGTACTAAAACGCACATGTCCCTAACTACATTGAATACAAAGAAAATAGAAAAAAATAAGTGGAAGGGATACAAAAATGCAATGTAAACATGTCCAAAACGCATCCAAAATGTACTGGAACACACTAAACATGCATGCCAAAAGGGCATGAAAAAAACCCATCAGGAACACATCTAGACTGTTTCTATAGTGTGAACCAGCCCTTAGGACTTGTTCACACCATTGGTGGTGCAAAAACGCATGCAAGAACACACATTTTCCAGCACAGCAAAGAAATGCAATGCCCTATGTAGATGTGCGCAGGTACCATGATGAAAACGTTGTTGCACCTACACACGTCTATTAAAAACAGCCCCATTCACAGCCACAAATACGCATGGCACCACACTACTGTGCGGTTAGGTGCGACACACTTGGAAAATAACATAAAAATAAGCCAACATGGCTAAAACATATCTTGAAAATATGGGGACTCTGATATCCGGCGACAGTCCGTTCACGAACGAGAAGCAATTCTGCACCCCTAAAACCAACATAGAGGAAAGGGATGGTCAAATTGCTGTGCTGCTTCCAAACCACCTCTGGCATGCCAGGGTCATTATGCAGGTCCTCGATGCCAATTCTTGCCTGCGGCCACAAAATATCCACTGGCCACAAGTGAAGGTGAGTGGAGGACGTGAAGGTGGATTTCTACCAGCTTCAACCGCAAGCAGTACCACTCCTGAAAAATGAGAACAAATAATCATTGACACGTCATCATGACAGTCAATTCTCAGTGCAGGCTATCTAGAGTGTCTTTCATTTTTAACCATTTCAAGAGTTCAAGGAAACATTCTTGGAGCATCTACTGTGTTTGGAAAGGCCAAAGGTCCCCCCCCCTCCCCCAGGCACACTAATGCTTATGCAGGCCATAGACGGGGAGAAAAACAGCCGATTTTTCTTTTAAAAAATGAAAAATCGGTTGTTCAAGCGGCCGATGTTACTAGCAATGGTAATAAAAAAAAATCGGCCGATTTTCATCCCGTCTACAGCCGGCAAAAAGTGTCCCTGCAGAGAGCTCCGCTATTTCTTTGACAGTTCTTTGACATTTATAGCGGTTGCAACAATGTATTTGTATCCATTTCGGATACAGATGTTTTTAATCGGAAACAAATAGATACAATGTTGCAACCGCTGTAAATGTCAAGGAACTGTCAAAGAAATAGCGGAGCTCTCTGCAGGGACACTTTTTGCCATACTGGGATTCCTCTCATTTTTCATCCTTCTTCTTCCTCTTCTTCTTCTTCTTCATCATCATCCTCTTCTACTTCTTCTTCATCATCATCCTCTTCTTCTTCATCATCATCCTCTTCTTCTTCTTCATCATCATCCTCTTCTTCATCATCCTCTTCTTCTTCATCATCTTCATCATCCTCTTCTTCCTCTTCATCATCTTCTTCTTCTTCTTCATCATCATCATCATCCTCATCATCTTCTTCATCATCATCCTCTTCTTCTTCTTCATCATCATCCTCTTCTTCTTCTTCTTCTTCTTCTTCTTCATCATCATCATCCTCTTCTTCTTCCTCTTCATCATCTTCTTCTTCTTCTTCTTCATCATCATCATCCTCATCATCTTCTTCATCATCATCCTCTTCTTCATCATCATCATCCTCTTCTTCTTCTTCTTCATCATCATCCTCTTCTTCTTCATCATCATCATCCTCTTCTTCTTCTTCTTCTTCTTCATCATCATCATCATCCTCTTCTTCTTCATCATCCTCTTCTTCTTCTTCTTCACCATCATCCTCTTCTTCTTCTTCTTCTTCTTCTTCTTCATCCTCTTCTTCTTCATCATCATCATCATCCTCTTCTTCTTCATCATCATCTTCATCATCATCCTCTTCTTCATCGTCTTCTTCTTCATCATCATCACCCTCTGCATCATCATCCTCTTCTTCATCATCATCATCCTTTTCTTCATCATCATCATCCTCTTCTTCTTCTTCATCATCATCCTCTTCTTCTTCATCATCCTCTTCTTCATCACCCTCTTCTTCTTCTTCATCATCATCATCATCCTCTTCTTCTTCTTCTTCTTCTTCTTCATCATCATCCTCCTCTTCATCATCTTCTTCTTCTTCATCATCATCATCCTCTTCATCATCATCCTCTTCTTCATCATCTTCTTCATCATCCTCTTCTTCTTTTTCTTCTTTTTGTCTTCCTCTTGCAGGTCACTGCTCATGTGCAGATTTTTTATCAGTAAAAAATCGGCCGATTTGCCCATCATTGCCGCGAAAATCGGCCGATCGGCAAATTCGGCCGTTTTTTTCCAACTTTACCGAAAAAAAAAATCTGCCAAAATACCGAAAGACGGCCGAACAAATAGCCCACTAACGATCCGAAAATCGGCCGATTTTCGACCCACCTATGGCCTGCATAAGATATGGTGTGGCCCTAGGGTCAATGTGTGTTTAGAATACTTCCAAAATGCACATACAAAAACACTCCATCCAAATGCATGTTGCATTTCTATAGCATGTTAAACAGAAGAATAACGCACTTACATAATGTTAACATGCGCAAGTAAAAATAGACAAAATCCACATCCTTTTATTCTGGCTTCACATACACGCATTGTGGTCTAACACCGCACTCCTGGGCAAATCACATGCAATTTGTGTGCGTTGCAATTAGAGACAAACATTTTGCACACCTCAAATTGCACCGCATCCGGGCCAAAAATGTGCAGGACCCTTTTTCAGGGTATGCACATGGGTGTGAATAGGCATGCCATCCAATTTGGCAAATCGCAATACGCTTTGTGTACCAATTTTGGTGTGTTGGAAACTTCACCTAGAAAGCCGCAGCAGGTGGCATGAAGGGGTTGCGGTTGCGATGCGGTGCAGCGCTTGCACAGAAAACACTGCAAATTTCACATCGCATCTGTGTGACACCAGAATGTGCCAGTATGTGGCTTGACAAAGCACAGTGGTCAGTGCAGATTATTTTCAATCCATGTTTTTTACACTTTTCATTCACTGGTTTAACTCAGGTGATCGTTAATCCCAATTATCTCCGGAGATCACATGCAGCCCCTCAACCATCTACACATATCTCTGGAAATCTATACAGATCTCCTTGAAAAAATGTCTCCTCTCTTCTTCGGAAAACAATTGTCCTGCACCTCATAAACAGGGGGACAGAGAAGACTTCTCCTTGATAACTAAAATCAGATTAATTATCTGTGCTTAATAAACATACACCAATACTGCAAATGCATTGTACTGTCCAAGGCATTGCACACTAATGCATTGCACACTAGAAATGTCAAATGCGTTAGTGTGTACAGTGCATGAGTGTAAAATGCTTTAGTGCACACTGCAGTGTACAACGCATTGCACACTGTAATACACTGTACAATGTAATACCGTGTACACCCACACATTGTACAATGTAATACCGTGTACACCCACACATTGTAGACTAATGCACTGTACACTATCATGTAGGATGGAGCTACGCATTGCACACTGTGATACCGTGTACACCCACACATTGTAGACTGTAATGCACTGTACACTGTCATGCAGGATGGAGCAACGCATTGCCCACTGTGATACCGTGTACACCCACACATTGTAGACTGTAATGCACTGTACACTGTCATGCAGGATAGAGCTACGCATTGCACACTGTGATACCGTGTACACCCACACATTGTAGACTGTAATGCACTGTACACTGTCATGCAGGATAGAGCTACGCATTGCCCACTGTGATACCGTGTACACCCACACATTGTAGACTGTAATGCACTGTACACTGTCATGCAGGATAGAGCTACGCATTGCACACTGTGATACCGTGTACACCCACACATTGTAGACTGTAATGCACTGTACACTGTCATGCAGGCTGGAGCTACGCATTGCACACTGTGATACGCTGTCCACTGTCATGCAGAATCCAGCAACGCATTGCACACTGTAATACCATGTACACCAACACATTGTAGAATGTAATGCATTATACGCAGTATACATGTCCAGATATTCAAAGATTAGCCATGAAGGCCTAGCTGGTTTCCTATTTGGTGACCGCAGATAGCCGAATAACGCTACACTGCATCCAGGCAGCTCTGGGAGGGTGTCATATGACATCCTGGCAGAACGCGCTCTCCGTGATTGCTGTGTCCTAAGGACACAGCTGATCACGTGATGTGGTGAAGGCCAATCACAGCGGCTTTTTACCATGTGATCAGCCATGTCCAATGACACGCTGATCACCGGGAAATGCATTTGCCGGGTCTTGGCTGCACTTTCATCACGCTGTCAGAATGTGTGGAAAGTACTGCCGAGAACCAGCAGTTATCAAAGCAGGGGTCGGCCCCGATGATCAGTGCCCACCAGCGCCACCCAACAGTTCCGCCCACCTGTGGCCAGCAGTGCCGCCCACCAGTGCTGCCTCATCAACGCACATCAGTGTTGCTAAATTACCAGTTTACCAAATGTTATAATATAAACAGACTTTTATTCATTATGAGCTATTTTGTGGTTTATCGAGCAAAAAGTAAAACTCACAGCAGCAAGTCAATACCACCCAAAGAAAGCTCTATTTGTCTGAAAAAACTGATATAAATTTAAGATGGGTACAATGTGGCATGACCGCACAATTGTCATTCAAAGTGTAACAGTGCAGAAAGATGAAAATTGGCCAGGACAGGAAGGGGGTAGGAGTACCCAGTAGGCAAGTGGTTAATATCATTGACCCATCAATACCCAGGAGCTAATGTGCAGATAAGTAGCATGTGCACCAAGTGAGATTCTGCTAGGCCCCACCCACAAAATTACAATTACCTGTCCCTCACATGTTATAAACATATTTGCAATGGCCACACTTACTTTACATATAAGGATCATCTCCTCAGTTGAGAACTGTGCTCTCGCCATGTCCAAATGCCAATAAAGTTATCAAAATTTTCAACCAACACAAAACCTCCATCCACTTACACTCCCCACAACCACTTCCGGGTGCGCGCGCACGTGATGACGGACTTCCAGGATAGCCGTTCATGCGCCATGCGGACACCTGTTTGGTGCTTATTTGTTTGCAATCGCACATTTCTATGCACGGCTATGATAGCTTTCGCGAATGTGTGTTTCTTATTGATTTGTTTTTTTTAACCTTAGCTAATATTTGTTGCCAAAGGCCAAAAATCAACAAAGTGTGGACGATTTTATTACTGTAAATCGAATTGTAGAAAACTTGTAGCTGGCTGCACAGTGAATGTGACATTCATTAGTACAGAACAATATTGTGGTGCAAGTGGGTTTTCTTTTTTTTTTGGTTTTGAAAAAGCCAGTTTACACACACTTGCATATTCACACTCATATAATCTGCTCAAATGTAGCTTGTAAAAGTATACAAAGTAACTACTAAGGTTGTTCATATATTGAACATAAAATAAACACAAAAACATCGGTCAAACATTTATTGATCAAATATATCTTCATTTATTTGGTCAGCAGGAACAAGTAGGTATAGTCAATATCTTGGTGAGTCACAAAAAGAATAGGATTGATGTGGCAAAAATAAAACACTCCTGCTCATAAGAGCTTACAATCTAAAGATACTTCTAATGAACTGTGTGTGCTCAGGTTATAGCAGGAAACGAAGGGGAAGAGGAATCAAGTAACATTTTCGTGCACATAAGATTTACTTACACAATCACGTAGTATAAAGATCCATTCACAAAAAAAAGTCTACAGATCAAAATATCAAGAAAACAAAGCATGTGAAAAAAAACCCTCCCACCTCTACAAATCCCCTCCCACCTCTACAAATCCCCTACACATACATTTGTCAGCAGGTTTGTCAGAAAAATGCATTGGAGTCTAAATAAGCAAGCAAAATTAAAACAAGAGCAGATTTTAAACAAAACGATTGACATGTGTGAGGCTTTCAATGCAAAGAGAAAAAACACAATCATTGTGCAATAACACACAAACACACTTTACAAGGCCAAAAATATGCAAACATTTCCAGCCCACTTCCAAACACAGCCTGAGTGGTGTCTGGGGCAATTCAGCACAAAATCTCTTCTTCCCCCAAACCACTACAAGCAAGGACTTAGTCACAAACCACCCGGCCTAGTAACAGGCCAAATCACTCCCTACTGCACGTCTTTATATAAGCTAGGTTGTATTTGGAGCGTGCCAAACAAGGCCCCACACCCAATGAAGCCTCACCCACCACTGACCTTAAGTTGGTCAGTGAAAGTGTTTTCACCTGATGAATCCGCTTCCTACCTGCATTAACCCTTGGTATACAGGCCCCACAAATCAGAAAGATATATACAGTGAAATGTACGTGTGCAGCATACAACAGAACATTGAGCAGGGATGTGAAAGGGAACCCCAATTGGAACCTTTATTGCTACTATGGTCACAATTCCCTCCAGATTCTCACATGAGTTAAGACAGTCACATGACCACATCTTGTATGCGATATTGAAAATGACAAATCGATTTGACTAGTATGGTGAATTTCCCATCAATTGGCGAAACACTCCAGAAATCAAACATCACCAAACATTACACTCTGGGCAAAGCGGATTTACAAATCATGCGACTTACAGTAATGTTGACCATTTCAATGCAATTTTCAAAGACATCTGACACAGATCTCTATGCAAATTGCCACTAAAGTAGAACATGTACTACTTAAGAAATCAGTGTTTGAAACACACCCATATGGTCGCTCTAATACAGTGTTTCTCAACTCCAGTCCTCCTGGACCCCCAACAGGTCATGTTTTCAGGATTTCCCTCAGATGAAACAGCTGTGGTAATTACTAAGGCAGTGAAACTGATCAAATCACCTGTGCAAAATAATGGAAATCCTGAAAACATGACCTGTTGGGGGTCCATGAGGACTGGAGTTGAGAAACACTGCTCTAATAGCAGACAATAGGGTGCGACTTTGCAGACGATTTACAACTTGCATGCTGTGCAAATCACATGCCAAGTCCCACTCAATGTGCACGCTATTGTATCGTTCATATTGTTGTGGTTCAAACTTGGTCGTAGCCGCAAGTAATAATAGAGTAATGAATACACTACTTTTCATGCAATTTGCTGAGAGATCGGTGTCGGATGTCTTGCAAATTGCACTTGAAATCACCATGTACCCCGACTTTGAAATCATGCAACTTCTATGCAAGTCACATGATGTGACTGTGGTGTCAATAACACCACTTAGAAATCTGCTTTAATGTGACCGGGTGGCCCCCAGTAACATTGTTTGGGATTGCCATGCAATTGGCATGACAGGCGACTTGCAAATCGTAGACCAAGTCGCACCCTATTGGCCACTGTAGGCTCTGTTCACATCCAATTGGATTGTGAACTCGTGCAACTTCACTGTAAGTTGGGCAATTGCCGCATCGGATTAGATGTGACAGTGGTGTTGGCCCCCAGTAACATTGGGTGCAATTTGCCATGCAAAGAGCAAGCTGCTGGCCATGCCAATCACATGACAAGTCGCATCCAGGGTGTGCAATTTCAGGAGTGATTTGTGCATTGACATCGTACCTGATATTGGATATAATGAATGTGAATGTGAGTGTATTAACATACGCCATTTGTTGCAGCGAGAGTTCAAAGGTATTTGAGAATTGTGGCCAATTATTAGCAATTTAACACAATTGAAAACACAACTAGTTAGTAATTCTCTAGAAAACACAGTAAAATTGGCAACTTAAAGAGTAATTTTCAATTGCATATAGTGTGAGCGAAGCAGGAAAATCAACAAAGGAAATAAATCTTTGAAGGCGTGCGGTACCTGCCTGCTGGGATACGGGTCTGCTATGCATTTGGGGGAAAAATGCACGCCAGGATTTGTGACAAGTTTGATGTGTGGATTCACCAACCAAGTCTTTTCTCTCTCGCTCACTCTTCTGAATGTCTCTCTTTATCACTCTTCAGTATGTATATCTCGCTCACTCTTCTTCGTCTCACTGGCTCGCTCTTCTCTCTCTCTGTCAGCTCTTTGCTTGCCAAATCCTTCACAAAAGTGGGTGGAGTGTAAACCATCCTTATCAAATCTATTAGTAGTCCAGGCCCTTACTTTATCCCATTGTATGACATTCACATAAGGTGCAGCTTTGAAGGTGTTTCAACAGACAAGGCCTCATTCTAATTCACATTTTAGGGATCATTTAGACAGAAAGCAAAGATGTTGCCAGAACATCTATTTGAAGACAGCCACACATGGAGATCATGCTACTTCCTTGGCGTGGTTGGGATTCAAACCGACAACCCTAGAGTTGTGAGGCAGTAGTGCTAACCACTAATCCACGGAGCTACATTGCTAATCCAGCCTGTATTTCTGTGCTGTGAATCAATCCTAAATCCCTGGGCAAGGTCAGTGTAACTACCAGATATCTCCAATGTGACACAAATGTTATGCTATGTTACCAATTCAGATGTATGTTGGTTCTATGTATCCCAATACAAAGGATTGCAATACTAATACAGGCGTACCTCGGTTTACCAACGCCTCAGGGAACGTCATATTTGGGGTACAAATGCCAAACCATTTCAGTTCATTGTTCTGTTTACAAATGTTTGAATAATTTGGTACGGGCACGTGGCCTGGTATGGTTCAGGAAGGGGGGGGGGGGGCGCTCGCTCGTCCCCCCCCCCCCTTTCCTGACCTGCCGGGCTGCATGCTCGGATAAGTATGTGTTATGGATTTTGGGGGGTACCCCATGCTGTTTTTTATACCCCTTAACATCCATACGAGACCCGAAGGGCTTAGTATGGATGGGAGGGGGGACCCCACGCCGGTTATTTAAAACACTGTTTATAATGCCCTGCAATACTTTGACATTCAACTGTCAGTGGGGAACTCCGCCGACAGCTGAAACATGAGCGCTGCATTGGTTTTCACTACTAAAATGCCGCATGAGTTGATAACATGTCATGCGGGATTGTAGGAGCAACAGCCATGTGTTAATGTTTCAGCTGTCAGCGGGGTTCCCCACTGACAGCTGAATGTAAAATAATTCCCTTTATTGCAGAAATAATAAAAAAAAAGCATGGGGTCCCCCCTCCCATCTGTACCAAGCCCTTCGGATCTGGTATGGATATTAAGGGGGAACTCCATGCTGAAATTTAAAAAAAAACAGCGTGGGTCCCCCTCAATACCCATACCAGACCCTTATCCGAGCATGCAGCCCGGCAGGTCAGAAAAGGGGGGGGACCCTGTACTGTGTTTTTTTTACACCACACTTTTTTTTTTGTGAAGGAGTCTGCGGGAGCATGTACCGCAGACTCCTTCACGTAGGGGGCGGGATCTGGGGGCCCCCTTGTTAAAGGGGGCTTCCAGATTCTGATAAGCCCCCCGCCCGCAGACCCCCACAACCACCAGCCAGGGTTGTGGGGAAGAGGCCCTTGTCCTCATCAACATGGGGACAAGGTGCTTTGGGGGGGGAGCCCCCCCTGCCCCAAAGCACCCCCCCATGTTGAGGGCATGTGGCCTGGTATGGTTCAGGTTTTCTGACCTGCCGGGCTGCATGCTCGGATAAGGGTCTGGTATGGATATTGAGGGGGACCCACGCTGTTTTTTTTTTAAATTTCAGCGTGGAGTTCCCCCTTAATATCCATACCAGACCTGAAGGGCTTGGTAAGGATGAGAGGGGGGACCCACGCTGTTTTTTTTTTGTTTTTTTTATTGCGGACCTTTATTTTTACATTCAGCTGTCAAAATAAATATTATCTAGACCTTTGAAATAAGTAAAATCATTACAGAAATAATTATAAAGTATAAGAAACAAAAATAGAATTACTAGAACTAAGGAAATCTAGTTAGATTACATGAAGATATGCCGAGTGCTGTTTATTAAACACAATAGACGCGAGCGAGTGCCGGCTGTCAGAGGAATCCACAGTAAGATTCACTATTAGGCAGTGGCTAAAAAGCAAACGCCCATGGCAGAAGTCTAAAATGTGTTCTGCACATGCTCAGTTGTATCTGCCAAAGACACTGCACGGGCGTCTAGATTTTTACTGTGTCGATTTCCTTCAAAAAAACGATTTTTAACACATTCTTAATTTTTTTGGAAATAGCAGATATTGTTTAAAGTGAAGTCCTGATATTTGGCAAAGCAAATTTCTAAGTGAACATGTCTCTGCAGTGATTTTTCATGGTGTTAGACTTGCTTCTTAGCAAGTCTGCTTTGTGAGTCTGATTCCGGGCGTGTGTCTTTTTGTGAATTAGATTGGACATCTGCTTATGGGCTCTGGTCAATAGTGAATTAGGCTGGCCATACATTATACAATTATCTGCAGATTTTTGGTTTAGATTTACCAAAAACCATATAATATGAGGTCAAACCTAAACAACACTTTCAGTTGTATCCAATTAGGCAGGCCCTTGCACTACATAGTTGAAGGTAAATCTAAAGGAAATTGGGCAGAAAATCTGCAGATAATTGTATAATGTATGGCCAGCCTTAGGTTGCAGGGTAAAAAATAGACAGACGCCCATGAAAATTGGGCTTAAGCCCATGAATATGCGTCCACGCCCAATAGTGAATCAGGGCCAATATGTCTTTCAGCAGATAGCTTAGGGTGACTGCTTTCCGAAAAGGGGTCATTTGGGGGTGTTTGTTCTATCCTGGTATTTTAGCACCTCAAGAGATGTGATGGGCGGTCAGAAAGTAAAAGCTGTGTAAATTTCAAATTATCTATACCATAGTTTGTAGACGCTATAACGTTCACACAAAGCAATCAATATACACTTATTGGGATTTTTTTACCAAAAACATGGAGCAGAACACATTTTGGCTTAAATTTATAACTAACTTTGAGTTTACGATATATTTTTTATAGCTGTAAAGTAGAAAATATTGGTTTTTTTTTCAAAATTTTTGTGTTTTTTTGTTTATAGCGCAAAAAATAAAAAGCGCACAGATGATAAAATACCACCAAAAGAAAGCTTTATTTGTGTGAAAAAAAAGACGTAAATTTCGTTTGGGTACTGCATTGCATGACCGCGCAATTATCATTTGAATTAGTGCAGCGCCAAACAGCAAAAAAAGGCCTGGTCATTAAGGAGGGTAAATCCTCAGGAGCTCAAGTGGTTAAATACCACCAACAGAAAGCTCTAGTTGTGTGAAAAAAAGGTCAAATTTTAGTTTGGGTACAATGTTGTATGAGCGCGCAATTGTCATTCAAAGTGTGAGAGCGCTGAAAGCTGAAAATTGGCCTGGGCAGGAAGAGGGTAAAAGTGCCCGGTATGGAAGCGGTTAAGCACTGAGCTATAGCTACTTGACATTGGGCAAGTGACAGTTGGCCGTTTTTGAAAACAAGGGTCAGTTTGACAGAGTCTATACCTGGTAACCTCCATAGCACAGTAGGGAGAGTGCCCGTCCAAAGAGTGCATGGTCGTAGGTTCGAGGCTTACCTCTGCCAAGTGCGTCTATGTATGTACTGGACATGAGATAAATGGAAGTTACTAAATTTTTTTTTTTTTTGGGCTTTGTTTTTTTTTTTAACATTCATTTTCTCTCATTTTATCCATTTGGAAAGCCTTTCATGGTCCCAGTGTGGGTAAAAGAGTCCAGACTGGAAGTGGTTAACCACTTGAGCTCCTGAGGATTTACCCCCCTTAATGACCAGGCCTTTTTTTGCTGTTTGGCGCTGCACTAATTCAAATGATAATTGCGCGGTCATGCAATGCTGTACCCAAACGAAATTTACCTCCTTTTTTTCACACAAATAGAGCTTTCTTTTGGTGGTATTTTATCACCTGTGCGCTTTTTATTTTTTGCGCTATAAACAAAAAAAACACAAAAATTAAAAAAAAAACCTATATTTTCTACTTTCAGCTATAAAAAATATATCGTAAACTCAAAGTTAGTCATAAATTTAAGCCAAAATGTATTCTGCTCCATGTTTTTGGTAAAAAAAATCCCAATAAGTGTATATTGATTGCTTTGTGTGAAAGTTATAGAATCTACAAACTATGGTATAGATAATTTGAAATTTACACAGCTTTTACTTTCTGACCGCCCATCACATCTCTTGAGGTGCTAAAATACCAGGATAGAACAAACACCCCCCAAATGACCCCTTTTCGGAAAGCAGACACCCTAAGCTATCTGCTGAAAGACATATTGGCCTTGATTCACTAAGATGTGAGTGTATTAGCAGAGACTGACCATTCAGGCAGAATCCGGTCAATCAATCAGTCGTCTGACCAGCGTCTAGCAAGCTCATTGACGAGCGTCTACTGACTACTTTGCTATCACTAAATGTGGTATCCCGTCTGGCACATTTTTAGGTGCAATACCGGATATGTTCGCTAGATGGCGCACAAGCGCGGGCTTTATTAACATTGGCGTTCTTATGATGGCAAAATAGAATTCTTAGAATGTAATAAATAGTACACCTGTATTAGAAGTTTCTATTTTCTTCTATTTCTTTTCTTGCTGTGTCTCCAAAATGATCAGGAAACTAATGCATTTACTAATGAATGTCATACATTCTGTACTCAAATGTTAAACATTTTCACACTTATATCTCAAATAATTTATATACTTCTAATTTCCCAATATAATTATATATCTTCATTCTCTTTAATCACGTAACTATTCTATGGTAAAGACAAGTGCAGCGCTATAACTGCATGTGATCAATAATGAACGCATGTAAAAACCAAAAAGTGCAAAGAATTGCAACAATGATGTAATATTGTAAATGGTGCTAAAATAAGTTCATAGAATCATTCCTGAATAATGGAATGTCCTTCGTGTGAGAGTACCAACTCAGAGAGTGCCTATGAATGGCACGTGTGGTCTCGTGGATGAATGTTACTTGCGTACTGTTCTTCTGCCAATTAGGAAATGTGCAAGTTTCATGCCGTGTATATTTCATTGTAACTTTTTCTCTTTTAAATCTGTCTCCTTATACAACTTGACCCCCTCCCCCACCCCATCATCACCTGTCCCATATGCAAATCTATGGATCACCGCCCCACTCTTTAACTATCTATTTACTGATCAAGTGAATGTGTCTCATTTTCTATCAGCTACAGCTCAGATCTCACATTATTATACAATTGCTGATTGTATCTCACCACTAGTCTGATTGAATTCACAATTCCTGGTCAGTCCTGTTCCCTGACCTCTAATAACCTTTAGGGCCAGTTCACACTACATGTGTTTCAGTTGCTTTTTCAGCATCACAAACGCACAGAAAGAAGGTTATATGGTTGTCAATGTCATAGTTCACATCAGCGCTTGCATTTTCAATGCATTGCAGGTGCTGTAAACAAAGTTGACCACGCTGCATTGTTTCTGCACAGAACTGTACTGGAACACATTGAAACGTCCTTGAATGTACTAAAACGCACATGTCCCTAACTACATTGAATACAAAGAAAATAGAAAAAAATAAGTGGAAGGGATACAAAAATGCAATGTAAACATGTCCAAAACGCATCCAAAATGTACTGGAACACACTAAACATGCATGCCAAAAGGGCATGAAAAAAACCCATCAGGAACACATCTAGACTGTTTCTATAGTGTGAACCAGCCCTTAGGACTTGTTCACACCATTGGTGGTGCAAAAACGCATGCAAGAACACACATTTTCCAGCACAGCAAAGAAATGCAATGCCCTATGTAGATGTGCGCAGGTACCATGATGAAAACGTTGTTGCACCTACACACGTCTATTAAAAACAGCCCCATTCACAGCCACAAATACGCATGGCACCACACTACTGTGCGGTTAGGTGCGACACACTTGGAAAATAACATAAAAATAAGCCAACATGGCTAAAACATATCTTGAAAATATGGGGACTCTGATATCCGGCGACAGTCCGTTCACGAACGAGAAGCAATTCTGCACCCCTAAAACCAACATAGAGGAAAGGGATGGTCAAATTGCTGTGCTGCTTCCAAACCACCTCTGGCATGCCAGGGTCATTATGCAGGTCCTCGATGCCAATTCTTGCCTGCGGCCACAAAATATCCACTGGCCACAAGTGAAGGTGAGTGGAGGACGTGAAGGTGGATTTCTACCAGCTTCAACCGCAAGCAGTACCACTCCTGAAAAATGAGAACAAATAATCATTGACACGTCATCATGACAGTCAATTCTCAGTGCAGGCTATCTAGAGTGTCTTTCATTTTTAACCATTTCAAGAGTTCAAGGAAACATTCTTGGAGCATCTACTGTGTTTGGAAAGGCCAAAGGTCCCCCCCCTCCCCCAGGCACACTAATGCTTATGCAGGCCATAGACGGGGAGAAAAACAGCAGATTTTTCTTTTAAAAAATGAAAAATCGGTTGTTCAAGCGGCCGATGTTACTAGCAATGGTAAAAAAAAAAATCGGCTGATTTTCATCCCGTCTACAGCCGGCAAAAAGTGTCCCTGCAGAGAGCTCCGCTATTTCTTTGACAGTTCTTTGACATTTATAGCGGTTGCAACAATGTATTTGTATCCATTTCGGATACAGATGTTTTTAATCGGAAACAAATAGATACAATGTTGCAACCGCTGTAAATGTCAAGGAACTGTCAAAGAAATAGCGGAGCTCTCTGCAGGGACACTTTTTGCCATACTGGGATTCCTCTCATTTTTCATCCTTCTTCTTCCTCTTCTTCTTCTTCTTCATCATCATCCTCTTCTACTTCTTCTTCATCATCATCCTCTTCTTCTTCATCATCATCCTCTTCTTCTTCTTCATCATCATCCTCTTCTTCATCATCCTCTTCTTCTTCTTCATCATCTTCATCATCCTCTTCTTCCTCTTCATCATCTTCTTCTTCTTCTTCATCATCATCCTCATCCTCATCATCTTCTTCATCATCATCCTCTTCTTCTTCTTCATCATCATCCTCTTCTTCTTCTTCTTCTTCTTCTTCATCATCATCATCCTCTTCTTCTTCCTCTTCATCATCTTCTTCTTCTTCATCATCATCATCCTCATCATCTTCTTCATCATCATCCTCTTCTTCATCATCATCATCCTCTTCTTCTTCTTCTTCATCATCATCCTCTTCTTCTTCATCATCATCATCATCCTCTTCTTCTTCTTCTTCATCATCATCATCATCATCCTCTTCTTCTTCATCATCCTCTTCTTCTTCTTCTTCACCATCATCCTCTTCTTCTTCTTCTTCTTCTTCTTCTTCATCCTCTTCTTCTTCTTCATCATCATCATCCTCTTCTTCTTCATCATCATCTTCATCATCATCCTCTTCTTCATCGT
The DNA here is from genome assembly GCF_062004578.1 of Staurois parvus. Taxonomy (NCBI): domain Eukaryota; kingdom Metazoa; phylum Chordata; class Amphibia; order Anura; family Ranidae; genus Staurois; species Staurois parvus. Next base: position 4,031,499 of record NW_028317809.1, on the reverse strand, counting down.
CTTCTTCTTCATCATCATCACCCTCTGCATCATCATCCTCTTCTTCATCATCATCATCCTTTTCTTCATCATCATCATCCTCTTCTTCTTCTTCATCATCATCCTCTTCTTCTTCATCATCCTCTTCTTCATCACCCTCTTCTTCTTCATCATCTTCTTCATCATCATCATCCTCTTCTTCTTCTTCTTCATCATCATCCTCCTCTTCATCATCTTCTTCTTCTTCATCATCATCATCATCCTCTTCATCATCATCCTCTTCTTCATCATCTTCTTCATCATCCTCTTCTTCTTTTTCTTCTTTTTGTCTTCCTCTTGCAGGTCACTGCTCATGTGCAGATTTTTTATCAGTAAAAAAATCGGCCGATTTGCCCATCATTGCCGCGAAAATCGGCCGATCGGCAAATTCGGCCGTTTTTTTCCAACTTTACCGAAAAAAAAAATCTGCCAAAATACCGAAAGACGGCCGAACAAATAGCCCACTAACGATCCGAAAATCGGCCGATTTTCGACCCACCTATGGCCTGCATAAGATATGGTGTGGCCCTAGGGTCAATGTGTGTTTAGAATACTTCCAAAATGCACATACAAAAACACTCCATCCAAATGCATGTTGCATTTCTATAGCATGTTAAACAGAAGAATAACGCACTTACATAATGTTAACATGCGCAAGTAAAAATAGACAAAATCCACATCCTTTTATTCTGGCTTCACATACATGCATTGTGGTCTAACACCGCACTCCTGGGCAAATCACATGCAATTTGTGTGCGTTGCAATTAGAGACAAACATTTTGCACACCTCAAATTGCACCGCATCCGGGCCAAAAATGTGCAGGACCCTTTTTCAGGGTATGCACATGGGTGTGAATAGGCATGCCATCCAATTTGGCAAATCGCAATACGCTTTGTGTACCAATTTTGGTGTGTTGGAAACTTCACCTAGAAAGCCGCAGCAGGTGGCATGAAGGGGTTGCGGTTGTGATGCGGTGCAGCGCTTGCACAGAAAACACTGCAAATTTCACATCGCATCTGTGTGACACCAGAATGTGCCAGTATGTGGCTTGACAAAGCACAGTGGTCAGTGCAGATTATTTTCAATCCATGTTTTTTACACTTTTCATTCACTGGTTTAACTCAGGTGATCGTTAATCCCAATTATCTCCGGAGATCACATGCAGCCCCTCAACCATCTACACATATCTCTGGAAATCTATACAGATCTCCTTGAAAAAATGTCTCCTCTCTTCTTCGGAAAACAATTGTCCTGCACCTCATAAACAGGGGGACAGAGAAGACTTCTCCTTGATAACTAAAATCAGATTAATTATCTGTGCTTAATAAACATACACCAATACTGCAAATGCATTGTACTGTCCAAGGCATTGCACACTAATGCATTGCACACTAGAAATGTCAAATGCGTTAGTGTGTACAGTGCATGAGTGTAAAATGCTTTAGTGCACACTGCAGTGTACAACGCATTGCACACTGTAATACACTGTACAATGTAATACCGTGTACACCCACACATTGTAGACTGTAATGCACTGTACACTGTCATGCAGGATAGAGCTACGCATTGCACACTGTGATACCGTGTACACCCACACATTGTAGACTGTAATGCACTGTACACTGTCATGCAGGCTGGAGCTACGCATTGCACACTGTGATACGCTGTCCACTGTCATGCAGAATCCAGCAACGCATTGCACACTGTAATACCATGTACACCAACACATTGTAGAATGTAATGCATTATACGCAGTATACATGTCCAGATATTCAAAGATTAGCCATGAAGGCCTAGCTGGTTTCCTATTTGGTGACCGCAGATAGCCGAATAACGCTACACTGCATCCAGGCAGCTCTGGGAGGGTGTCATATGACATCCTGGCAGAACGCGCTCTCCGTGATTGCTGTGTCCTAAGGACACAGCTGATCACGTGATGTGGTGAAGGCCAATCACAGCGGCTTTTTACCATGTGATCAGCCATGTCCAATGACACGCTGATCACCGGGAAATGCATTTGCCGGGTCTTGGCTGCACTTTCATCACGCTGTCAGAATGTGTGGAAAGTACTGCCGAGAACCAGCAGTTATCAAAGCAGGGGTCGGCCCCGATGATCAGTGCCCACCAGTGCCACCCAACAGTTCCGCCCACCTGTGGCCAGCAGTGCCGCCCACCAGTGCTGCCTCATCAACGCACATCAGTGTTGCTAAATTACCAGTTTACCAAATGTTATAATATAAACAGACTTTTATTCATTATGAGCTATTTTGTGGTTTATCGAGCAAAAAGTAAAACTCACAGCAGCAAGTCAATACCACCCAAAGAAAGCTCTATTTGTCTGAAAAAACTGATATAAATTTAAGATGGGTACAATGTGGCATGACCGCACAATTGTCATTCAAAGTGTAACAGTGCAGAAAGATGAAAATTGGCCAGGACAGGAAGGGGGTAGGAGTACCCAGTAGGCAAGTGGTTAATATCATTGACCCATCAATACCCAGGAGCTAATGTGCAGATAAGTAGCATGTGCACCAAGTGAGATTCTGCTAGGCCCCACCCACAAAATTACAATTACCTGTCCCTCACATGTTATAAACATATTTGCAATGGCCACACTTACTTTACATATAAGGATCATCTCCTCAGTTGAGAACTGTGCTCTCGCCATGTCCAAATGCCAATAAAGTTATCAAAATTTTCAACCAACACAAAACCTCCATCCACTTACACTCCCCACAACCACTTCCGGGTGCGCGCGCACGTGATGACGGACTTCCAGGATAGCCGTTCATGCGCCATGCGGACACCTGTTTGGTGCTTATTTGTTTGCAATCGCACATTTCTATGCACGGCTATGATAGCTTTCGCGAATGTGTGTTTCTTATTGATTTGTTTTTTTTAACCTTAGCTAATATTTGTTGCCAAAGGCCAAAAATCAACAAAGTGTGGACGATTTTATTACTGTAAATCGAATTGTAGAAAACTTGTAGCTGGCTGCACAGTGAATGTGACATTCATTAGTACAGAACAATATTGTGGTGCAAGTGGGTTTTCTTTTTTTTTTGGTTTTGAAAAAGCCAGTTTACACACACTTGCATATTCACACTCATATAATCTGCTCAAATGTAGCTTGTAAAAGTATACAAAGTAACTACTAAGGTTGTTCATATATTGAACATAAAATAAACACAAAAACATCGGTCAAACATTTATTGATCAAATATATCTTCATTTATTTGGTCAGCAGGAACAAGTAGGTATAGTCAATATCTTGGTGAGTCACAAAAAGAATAGGATTGATGTGGCAAAAATAAAACACTCCTGCTCATAAGAGCTTACAATCTAAAGATACTTCTAATGAACTGTGTGTGCTCAGGTTATAGCAGGAAACGAAGGGGAAGAGGAATCAAGTAACATTTTCGTGCACATAAGATTTACTTACACAATCACGTAGTATAAAGATCCATTCACAAAAAAAAGTCTACAGATCAAAATATCAAGAAAACAAAGCATGTGAAAAAAAACCCTCCCACCTCTACAAATCCCCTCCCACCTCTACAAATCCCCTACACATACATTTGTCAGCAGGTTTGTCAGAAAAATGCATTGGAGTCTAAATAAGCAAGCAAAATTAAAACAAGAGCAGATTTTAAACAAAACGATTGACATGTGTGAGGCTTTCAATGCAAAGAGAAAAAACACAATCATTGTGCAATAACACACAAACACACTTTACAAGGCCAAAAATATGCAAACATTTCCAGCCCACTTCCAAACACAGCCTGAGTGGTGTCTGGGGCAATTCAGCACAAAATCTCTTCTTCCCCCAAACCACTACAAGCAAGGACTTAGTCACAAACCACCCGGCCTAGTAACAGGCCAAATCACTCCCTACTGCACGTCTTTATATAAGCTAGGTTGTATTTGGAGCGTGCCAAACAAGGCCCCACACCCAATGAAGCCTCACCCACCACTGACCTTAAGTTGGTCAGTGAAAGTGTTTTCACCTGATGAATCCGCTTCCTACCTGCATTAACCCTTGGTATACAGGCCCCACAAATCAGAAAGATATATACAGTGAAATGTACGTGTGCAGCATACAACAGAACATTGAGCAGGGATGTGAAAGGGAACCCCAATTGGAACCTTTATTGCTACTATGGTCACAATTCCCTCCAGATTCTCACATGAGTTAAGACAGTCACATGACCACATCTTGTATGCGATATTGAAAATGACAAATCGATTTGACTAGTATGGTGAATTTCCCATCAATTGGCGAAACACTCCAGAAATCAAACATCACCAAACATTACACTCTGGGCAAAGCGGATTTACAAATCATGCGACTTACAGTAATGTTGACCATTTCAATGCAATTTTCAAAGACATCTGACACAGATCTCTATGCAAATTGCCACTAAAGTAGAACATGTACTACTTAAGAAATCAGTGTTTGAAACACACCCATATGGTCGCTCTAATACAGTGTTTCTCAACTCCAGTCCTCCTGGACCCCCAACAGGTCATGTTTTCAGGATTTCCCTCAGATGAAACAGCTGTGGTAATTACTAAGGCAGTGAAACTGATCAAATCACCTGTGCAAAATAATGGAAATCCTGAAAACATGACCTGTTGGGGGTCCATGAGGACTGGAGTTGAGAAACACTGCTCTAATAGCAGACAATAGGGTGCGACTTTGCAGACGATTTACAACTTGCATGCTGTGCAAATCACATGCCAAGTCCCACTCAATGTGCACGCTATTGTATCGTTCATATTGTTGTGGTTCAAACTTGGTCGTAGCCGCAAGTAATAATAGAGTAATGAATACACTACTTTTCATGCAATTTGCTGAGAGATCGGTGTCGGATGTCTTGCAAATTGCACTTGAAATCACCATGTACCCCGACTTTGAAATCATGCAACTTCTATGCAAGTCACATGATGTGACTGTGGTGTCAATAACACCACTTAGAAATCTGCTTTAATGTGACCGGGTGGCCCCCAGTAACATTGTTTGGGATTGCCATGCAATTGGCATGACAGGCGACTTGCAAATCGTAGACCAAGTCGCACCCTATTGGCCACTGTAGGCTCTGTTCACATCCAATTGGATTGTGAACTCGTGCAACTTCACTGTAAGTTGGGCAATTGCCGCATCGGATTAGATGTGACAGTGGTGTTGGCCCCCAGTAACATTGGGTGCAATTTGCCATGCAAAGAGCAAGCTGCTGGCCATGCCAATCACATGACAAGTCGCATCCAGGGTGTGCAATTTCAGGAGTGATTTGTGCATTGACATCGTACCTGATATTGGATATAATGAATGTGAATGTGAGTGTATTAACATACGCCATTTGTTGCAGCGAGAGTTCAAAGGTATTTGAGAATTGTGGCCAATTATTAGCAATTTAACACAATTGAAAACACAACTAGTTAGTAATTCTCTAGAAAACACAGTAAAATTGGCAACTTAAAGAGTAATTTTCAATTGCATATAGTGTGAGCGAAGCAGGAAAATCAACAAAGGAAATAAATCTTTGAAGGCGTGCGGTACCTGCCTGCTGGGATACGGGTCTGCTATGCATTTGGGGGAAAAATGCACGCCAGGATTTGTGACAAGTTTGATGTGTGGATTCACCAACCAAGTCTTTTCTCTCTCGCTCACTCTTCTGAATGTCTCTCTTTATCACTCTTCAGTATGTATATCTCGCTCTTCTCTCTCTCTGTCAGCTCTTTGCTTGCCAAATCCTTCACAAAAGTGGGTGGAGTGTAAACCATCCTTATCAAATCTATTAGTAGTCCAGGCCCTTACTTTATCCCATTGTATGACATTCACATAAGGTGCAGCTTTGAAGGTGTTTCAACAGACAAGGCCTCATTCTAATTCACATTTTAGGGATCATTTAGACAGAAAGCAAAGATGTTGCCAGAACATCTATTTGAAGACAGCCACACATGGAGATCATGCTACTTCCTTGGCGTGGTTGGGATTCAAACCGACAACCCTAGAGTTGTGAGGCAGTAGTGCTAACCACTAATCCACGGAGCTACATTGCTAATCCAGCCTGTATTTCTGTGCTGTGAATCAATCCTAAATCCCTGGGCAAGGTCAGTGTAACTACCAGATATCTCCAATGTGACACAAATGTTATGCTATGTTACCAATTCAGATGTATGTTGGTTCTATGTATCCCAATACAAAGGATTGCAATACTAATACAGGCGTACCTCGGTTTACCAACGCCTCAGGGAACGTCATATTTGGGGTACAAATGCCAAACCATTTCAGTTCATTGTTCTGTTTACAAATGTTTGAATAATTTGGTACGGGCACGTGGCCTGGTATGGTTCAGGAAGGGGGGGGGGGGGCGCTCGCTCGTCCCCCCCCCCTTTCCTGACCTGCCGGGCTGCATGCTCGGATAAGTATGTGTTATGGATTTTGGGGGGTACCCCATGCTGTTTTCTATACCCCTTAACATCCATACGAGACCCGAAGGGCTTAGTATGGATGGGAGGGGGGACCCCACGCCGGTTATTTAAAACACTGTTTATAATGCCCTGCAATACTTTGACATTCAACTGTCAGTGGGGAACTCCGCCGACAGCTGAAACATGAGCGCTGCATTGGTTTTCACTACTAAAATGCCGCATGAGTTGATAACATATCATGCGGGATTGTAGGAGCAACAGCCATGTGTTAATGTTTCAGCTGTCAGCGGGGTTCCCCACTGACAGCTGAATGTAAAATAATTCCCTTTATTGCAGAAATAATAAAAAAAAAGCATGGGGTCCCCCCTCCCATCTGTACCAAGCCCTTCGGATCTGGTATGGATATTAAGGGGGAACTCCATGCTGAAATTTAAAAAAAAACAGCGTGGGTCCCCCTCAATACCCATACCAGACCCTTATCCGAGCATGCAGCCCGGCAGGTCAGAAAAGGGGGGGGACCCTGTACTGTGTTTTTTTTACACCACACTTTTTTTTTTGTGAAGGAGTCTGCGGGAGCATGTACCGCAGACTCCTTCACGTAGGGGGCGGGATCTGGGGGCCCCCTTGTTAAAGGGGGCTTCCAGATTCTGATAAGCCCCCCGCCCGCAGACCCCCACAACCACCAGCCAGGGTTGTGGGGAAGAGGCCCTTGTCCTCATCAACATGGGGACAAGGTGCTTTGGGGGGGGAGCCCCCCCTGCCCCAAAGCACCCCCCCATGTTGAGGGCATGTGGCCTGGTATGGTTCAGGTTTTCTGACCTGCCGGGCTGCATGCTCGGATAAGGGTCTGGTATGGATATTGAGGGGGACCCACGCTGTTTTTTTTTTAAATTTCAGCGTGGAGTTCCCCCTTAATATCCATACCAGACCTGAAGGGCTTGGTAAGGATGAGAGGGGGGACCCACGCTGTTTTTTTTTTGTTTTTTTTATTGCGGACCTTTATTTTTACATTCAGCTGTCAAAATAAATATTATCTAGACCTTTGAAATAAGTAAAATCATTACAGAAATAATTATAAAGTATAAGAAACAAAAATAGAATCACTAGAACTAAGGAAATCAAATTAGATTACATGAAGATATGCCGAGTGCTGTTTATTAAACACAATAGACGCGAGCGAGTGCCGGCTGTCAGAGGAATCCACAGTAAGATTCACTATTAGGCAGTGGCTAAAAAGCAAACGCCCATGGCAGAAGTCTAAAATGTGTTCTGCACATGCTCAGTTGTATCTGCCAAAGACACTGCACGGGCGTCTAGATTTTTACTGTGTCGATTTCCTTCAAAAAAACGATTTTTAACACATTCTTAATTTTTTTGGAAATAGCAGATATTGTTTAAAGTGAAGTCCTGATATTTGGCAAAGCAAATTTCTAAGTGAACATGTCTCTGCAGTGATTTTTCATGGTGTTAGACTTGCTTCTTAGCAAGTCTGCTTTGTGAGTCTGATTCCGGGCGTGTGTCTTTTTGTGAATTAGATTGGACATCTGCTTATGGGCTCTGGTCAATAGTGAATTAGGCTGGCCATACATTATACAATTATCTGCAGATTTTTGGTTTAGATTTACCAAAAACCATATAATATGAGGTCAAACCTAAACAACACTTTCAGTTGTATCCAATTAGGCAGGCCCTTGCACTACATAGTTGAAGGTAAATCTAAAGGAAATTGGGCAGAAAATCTGCAGATAATTGTATAATGTATGGCCAGCCTTAGGTTGCAGGGTAAAAAATAGACAGACGCCCATGAAAATTGGGCTTAAGCCCATGAATATGCGTCCACGCCCAATAGTGAATCAGGGCCAATATGTCTTTCAGCAGATAGCTTAGGGTGACTGCTTTCCGAAAAGGGGTCATTTGGGGGTGTTTGTTCTATCCTGGTATTTTAGCACCTCAAGAGATGTGATGGGCGGTCAGAAAGTAAAAGCTGTGTAAATTTCAAATTATCTATACCATAGTTTGTAGACCCTATAACTTTCACACAAAGCAATCAATATACACTTATTGGGATTTTTTTTACCAAAAACATGGAGCAGAATACATTTTGGCTTAAATTTATGACTAACTTTGAGTTTACGATATATTTTTTATAGCTGAAAGTAGAAAATATTGTTTTTTTTCATAATTTTCGTGTTTTTTTTGTTGATAGCGCAAAAAATAAAAAGCGCACAGGTGATCAAATACCCCCAAAAGAAAGCTCTATTTGTGCGAAAAAAAGGAGGTAAATTTCGTTTGGGTACAGCATTGCATGACCGCGCAATTATCATTTGAATTAGTGCAGCGCTGTATAGCAAAAAAAGGCATAAATTACAGTATCTATACCATAGTTTGTAGACGCTATAACGTTCACACAAAGCAATCAATATACACTTATTGGGATTTTTTTACCAAAAACATGGAGCAGAACACATTTTGGCTTAAATTTATAACTAACTTTGAGTTTACGATATATTTTTTATAGCTGTAAAGTAGAAAATATTGGTTTTTTTTCAAAATTTTTGTGTTTTTTTGTTTATAGCGCAAAAAATAAAAAGCGCACAGATGATAAAATACCACCAAAAGAAAGCTTTATTTGTGTGAAAAAAAAGACGTAAATTTCGTTTGGGTACTGCATTGCATGACCGCGCAATTATCATTTGAATTAGTGCAGCGCCAAACAGCAAAAAAAGGCCTGGTCATTAAGGAGGGTAAATCCTCAGGAGCTCAAGTGGTTAAATACCACCAACAGAAAGCTCTAGTTGTGTGAAAAAAAGGTCAAATTTTAGTTTGGGTACAATGTTGTATGAGCGCGCAATTGTCATTCAAAGTGTGAGAGCGCTGAAAGCTGAAAATTGGCCTGGGCAGGAAGAGGGTAAAAGTGCCCGGTATGGAAGCGGTTAAGCACTGAGCTATAGCTACTTGACATTGGGCAAGTGACAGTTGGCCGTTTTTGAAAACAAGGGTCAGTTTGACAGAGTCTATACCTGGTAACCTCCATAGCACAGTAGGGAGAGTGCCCGTCCAAAGAGTGCATGGTCGTAGGTTCGAGGCTTACCTCTGCCAAGTGCGTCTATGTATGTACTGGACATGAGATAAATGGAAGTTACTAAATTTTTTTTTTTTTTGGGCTTTGTTTTTTTTTTTAACATTCATTTTCTCTCATTTTATCCATTTGGAAAGCCTTTCATGGTCCCAGTGTGGGTAAAAGAGTCCAGACTGGAAGTGGTTAACCACTTGAGCTCCTGAGGATTTACCCCCCTTAATGACCAGGCCTTTTTTTGCTGTTTGGCGCTGCACTAATTCAAATGATAATTGCGCGGTCATGCAATGCTGTACCCAAACGAAATTTACCTCCTTTTTTTCACACAAATAGAGCTTTCTTTTGGTGGTATTTTATCACCTGTGCGCTTTTTATTTTTTGCGCTATAAACAAAAAAAACACAAAAATTAAAAAAAAAACCTATATTTTCTACTTTCAGCTATAAAAAATATATCGTAAACTCAAAGTTAGTCATAAATTTAAGCCAAAATGTATTCTGCTCCATGTTTTTGGTAAAAAAAATCCCAATAAGTGTATATTGATTGCTTTGTGTGAAAGTTATAGAATCTACAAACTATGGTATAGATAATTTGAAATTTACACAGCTTTTACTTTCTGACCGCCCATCACATCTCTTGAGGTGCTAAAATACCAGGATAGAACAAACACCCCCCAAATGACCCCTTTTCGGAAAGCAGACACCCTAAGCTATCTGCTGAAAGACATATTGGCCTTGATTCACTAAGATGTGAGTGTATTAGCAGAGACTGACCATTCAGGCAGAATCCGGTCAATCAATCAGTCGTCTGACCAGCGTCTAGCAAGCTCATTGACGAGCGTCTACTGACTACTTTGCTATCACTAAATGTGGTATCCCGTCTGGCACATTTTTAGGTGCAATACCGGATATGTTCGCTAGATGGCGCACAAGCGCGGGCTTTATTAACATTGGCGTTCTTATGATGGCAAAATAGAATTCTTAGAATGTAATAAATAGTACACCTGTATTAGAAGTTTCTATTTTCTTCTATTTCTTTTCTTGCTGTGTCTCCAAAATGATCAGGAAACTAATGCATTTACTAATGAATGTCATACATTCTGTACTCAAATGTTAAACATTTTCACACTTATATCTCAAATAATTTATATACTTCTAATTTCCCAATATAATTATATATCTTCATTCTCTTTAATCACGTAACTATTCTATGGTAAAGACAAGTGCAGCGCTATAACTGCATGTGATCAATAATGAACGCATGTAAAAACCAAAAAGTGCAAAGAATTGCAACAATGATGTAATATTGTAAATGGTGCTAAAATAAGTTCATAGAATCATTCCTGAATAATGGAATGTCCTTCGTGTGAGAGTACCAACTCAGAGAGTGCCTATGAATGGCACGTGTGGTCTCGTGGATGAATGTTACTTGCGTACTGTTCTTCTGCCAATTAGGAAATGTGCAAGTTTCATGCCGTGTATATTTCATTGTAACTTTTTCTCTTTTAAATCTGTCTCCTTATACAACTTGACCCCCTCCCCCACCCCATCATCACCTGTCCCATATGCAAATCTATGGATCACCGCCCCACTCTTTAACTATCTATTTACTGATCAAGTGAATGTGTCTCATTTTCTATCAGCTACAGCTCAGATCTCACATTATTATACAATTGCTGATTGTATCTCACCACTAGTCTGATTGAATTCACAATTCCTGGTCAGTCCTGTTCCCTGACCTCTAATAACCTTTAGGGCCAGTTCACACTACATGTGTTTCAGTTGCTTTTTCAGCATCACAAACGCACAGAAAGAAGGTTATATGGTTGTCAATGTCATAGTTCACATCAGCGCTTGCATTTTCAATGCATTGCAGGTGCTGTAAACAAAGTTGACCACGCTGCATTGTTTCTGCACAGAACTGTACTGGAACACATTGAAACGTCCTTGAATGTACTAAAACGCACATGTCCCTAACTACATTGAATACAAAGAAAATAGAAAAAAATAAGTGGAAGGGATACAAAAATGCAATGTAAACATGTCCAAAACGCATCCAAAATGTACTGGAACACACTAAACATGCATGCCAAAAGGGCATGAAAAAAACCCATCAGGAACACATCTAGACTGTTTCTATAGTGTGAACCAGCCCTTAGGACTTGTTCACACCATTGGTGGTGCAAAAACGCATGCAAGAACACACATTTTCCAGCACAGCAAAGAAATGCAATGCCCTATGTAGATGTGCGCAGGTACCATGATGAAAACGTTGTTGCACCTACACACGTCTATTAAAAACAGCCCCATTCACAGCCACAAATACGCATGGCACCACACTACTGTGCGGTTAGGTGCGACACACTTGGAAAATAACATAAAAATAAGCCAACATGGCTAAAACATATCTTGAAAATATGGGGACTCTGATATCCGGCGACAGTCCGTTCACGAACGAGAAGCAATTCTGCACCCCTAAAACCAACATAGAGGAAAGGGATGGTCAAATTGCTGTGCTGCTTCCAAACCACCTCTGGCATGCCAGGGTCATTATGCAGGTCCTCGATGCCAATTCTTGCCTGCGGCCACAAAATATCCACTGGCCACAAGTGAAGGTGAGTGGAGGACGTGAAGGTGGATTTCTACCAGCTTCAACCGCAAGCAGTACCACTCCTGAAAAATGAGAACAAATAATCATTGACACGTCATCATGACAGTCAATTCTCAGTGCAGGCTATCTAGAGTGTCTTTCAATTTTAACCATTTCAAGAGTTCAAGGAAACATTCTTGGAGCATCTACTGTGTTTGGAAAGGCCAAAGGTCCCCCCCCTCCCCCAGGCACACTAATGCTTATGCAGGCCATAGACGGGGAGAAAAACAGCAGATTTTTCTTTTAAAAAATGAAAAATCGGTTGTTCAAGCGGCCGATGTTACTAGCAATGGTAAAAAAAAAAAATCGGCCGATTTTCATCCCGTCTACAGCCGGCAAAAAGTGTCCCTGCAGAGAGCTCCGCTATTTCTTTGACAGTTCTTTGACATTTATAGCGGTTGCAACAATGTATTTGTATCCATTTCGGATACAGATGTTTTTAATCGGAAACAAATAGATACAATGTTGCAACCGCTGTAAATGTCAAGGAACTGTCAAAGAAATAGCGGAGCTCTCTGCAGGGACACTTTTTGCCATACTGGGATTCCTCTCATTTTTCATCCTTCTTCTTCCTCTTCTTCTTCTTCTTCATCATCATCCTCTTCTACTTCTTCTTCATCATCATCCTCTTCTTCTTCATCATCATCCTCTTCTTCTTCTTCATCATCATCCTCTTCTTCATCATCCTCTTCTTCTTCTTCATCATCTTCATCATCCTCTTCTTCCTCTTCATCATCTTCTTCTTCTTCTTCATCATCATCCTCATCCTCATCATCTTCTTCATCATCATCCTCTTCTTCTTCTTCATCATCATCCTCTTCTTCTTCTTCTTCTTCTTCTTCATCATCATCATCCTCTTCTTCTTCCTCTTCATCATCTTCTTCTTCTTCATCATCATCATCCTCATCATCTTCTTCATCATCATCCTCTTCTTCATCATCATCATCCTCTTCTTCTTCTTCTTCATCATCATCCTCTTCTTCTTCATCATCATCATCATCCTCTTCTTCTTCTTCTTCATCATCATCATCATCATCCTCTTCTTCTTCATCATCCTCTTCTTCTTCTTCTTCACCATCATCCTCTTCTTCTTCTTCTTCTTCTTCTTCTTCATCCTCTTCTTCTTCTTCATCATCATCATCCTCTTCTTCTTCATCATCATCTTCATCATCATCCTCTTCTTCATCGTCTTCTTCTTCATCATCATCACCCTCTGCATCATCATCCTCTTCTTCATCATCATCATCCTTTTCTTCATCATCATCATCCTCTTCTTCTTCTTCATCATCATCCTCTTCTTCTTCGTCATCCTCTTCTTCATCACCCTCTTCTTCTTCATCATCTTCTTCATCATCATCATCCTCTTCTTCTTCTTCTTCATCATCATCCTCCTCTTCATCATCTTCTTCTTCTTCATCATCATCATCATCCTCTTCATCATCATCCTCTTCTTCATCATCTTCTTCATCATCCTCTTCTTCTTTTTCTTCTTTTTGTCTTCCTCTTGCAGGTCACTGCTCATGTGCAGATTTTTTATCAGTAAAAAAATCGGCCGATTTGCCCATCATTGCCGCGAAAATCGGCCGATCGGCAAATTCGGCCGTTTTTTTCCAACTTTACCGAAAAAAAAAATCTGCCAAAATACCGAAAGACGGCCGAACAAATAGCCCACTAACGATCCGAAAATCGGCCGATTTTCGACCCACCTATGGCCTGCATAAGATATGGTGTGGCCCTAGGGTCAATGTGTGTTTAGAATACTTCCAAAATGCACATACAAAAACACTCCATCCAAATGCATGTTGCATTTCTATAGCATGTTAAACAGAAGAATAACGCACTTACATAATGTTAACATGCGCAAGTAAAAATAGACAAAATCCACATCCTTTTATTCTGGCTTCACATACATGCATTGTGGTCTAACACCGCACTCCTGGGCAAATCACATGCAATTTGTGTGCGTTGCAATTAGAGACAAACATTTTGCACACCTCAAATTGCACCGCATCCGGGCCAAAAATGTGCAGGACCCTTTTTCAGGGTATGCACATGGGTGTGAATAGGCATGCCATCCAATTTGGCAAATCGCAATACGCTTTGTGTACCAATTTTGGTGTGTTGGAAACTTCACCTAGAAAGCCGCAGCAGGTGGCATGAAGGGGTTGCGGTTGTGATGCGGTGCAGCGCTTGCACAGAAAACACTGCAAATTTCACATCGCATCTGTGTGACACCAGAATGTGCCAGTATGTGGCTTGACAAAGCACAGTGGTCAGTGCAGATTATTTTCAATCCATGTTTTTTACACTTTTCATTCACTGGTTTAACTCAGGTGATCGTTAATCCCAATTATCTCCGGAGATCACATGCAGCCCCTCAACCATCTACACATATCTCTGGAAATCTATACAGATCTCCTTGAAAAAATGTCTCCTCTCTTCTTCGGAAAACAATTGTCCTGCACCTCATAAACAGGGGGACAGAGAAGACTTCTCCTTGATAACTAAAATCAGATTAATTATCTGTGCTTAATAAACATACACCAATACTGCAAATGCATTGTACTGTCCAAGGCATTGCACACTAATGCATTGCACACTAGAAATGTCAAATGCGTTAGTGTGTACAGTGCATGAGTGTAAAATGCTTTAGTGCACACTGCAGTGTACAACGCATTGCACACTGTAATACACTGTACAATGTAATACCGTGTACACCCACACATTGTAGACTGTAATGCACTGTACACTGTCATGCAGGATAGAGCTACGCATTGCACACTGTGATACCGTGTACACCCACACATTGTAGACTGTAATGCACTGTACACTGTCATGCAGGCTGGAGCTACGCATTGCACACTGTGATACGCTGTCCACTGTCATGCAGAATCCAGCAACGCATTGCACACTGTAATACCATGTACACCAACACATTGTAGAATGTAATGCATTATACGCAGTATACATGTCCAGATATTCAAAGATTAGCCATGAAGGCCTAGCTGGTTTCCTATTTGGTGACCGCAGATAGCCGAATAACGCTACACTGCATCCAGGCAGCTCTGGGAGGGTGTCATATGACATCCTGGCAGAACGCGCTCTCCGTGATTGCTGTGTCCTAAGGACACAGCTGATCACGTGATGTGGTGAAGGCCAATCACAGCGGCTTTTTACCATGTGATCAGCCATGTCCAATGACACGCTGATCACCGGGAAATGCATTTGCCGGGTCTTGGCTGCACTTTCATCACGCTGTCAGAATGTGTGGAAAGTACTGCCGAGAACCAGCAGTTATCAAAGCAGGGGTCGGCCCCGATGATCAGTGCCCACCAGTGCCACCCAACAGTTCCGCCCACCTGTGGCCAGCAGTGCCGCCCACCAGTGCTGCCTCATCAACGCACATCAGTGTTGCTAAATTACCAGTTTACCAAATGTTATAATATAAACAGACTTTTATTCATTATGAGCTATTTTGTGGTTTATCGAGCAAAAAGTAAAACTCACAGCAGCAAGTCAATACCACCCAAAGAAAGCTCTATTTGTCTGAAAAAACTGATATAAATTTAAGATGGGTACAATGTGGCATGACCGCACAATTGTCATTCAAAGTGTAACAGTGCAGAAAGATGAAAATTGGCCAGGACAGGAAGGGGGTAGGAGTACCCAGTAGGCAAGTGGTTAATATCATTGACCCATCAATACCCAGGAGCTAATGTGCAGATAAGTAGCATGTGCACCAAGTGAGATTCTGCTAGGCCCCACCCACAAAATTACAATTACCTGTCCCTCACATGTTATAAACATATTTGCAATGGCCACACTTACTTTACATATAAGGATCATCTCCTCAGTTGAGAACTGTGCTCTCGCCATGTCCAAATGCCAATAAAGTTATCAAAATTTTCAACCAACACAAAACCTCCATCCACTTACACTCCCCACAACCACTTCCGGGTGCGCGCGCACGTGATGACGGACTTCCAGGATAGCCGTTCATGCGCCATGCGGACACCTGTTTGGTGCTTATTTGTTTGCAATCGCACATTTCTATGCACGGCTATGATAGCTTTCGCGAATGTGTGTTTCTTATTGATTTGTTTTTTTTAACCTTAGCTAATATTTGTTGCCAAAGGCCAAAAATCAACAAAGTGTGGACGATTTTATTACTGTAAATCGAATTGTAGAAAACTTGTAGCTGGCTGCACAGTGAATGTGACATTCATTAGTACAGAACAATATTGTGGTGCAAGTGGGTTTTCTTTTTTTTTTGGTTTTGAAAAAGCCAGTTTACACACACTTGCATATTCACACTCATATAATCTGCTCAAATGTAGCTTGTAAAAGTATACAAAGTAACTACTAAGGTTGTTCATATATTGAACATAAAATAAACACAAAAACATCGGTCAAACATTTATTGATCAAATATATCTTCATTTATTTGGTCAGCAGGAACAAGTAGGTATAGTCAATATCTTGGTGAGTCACAAAAAGAATAGGATTGATGTGGCAAAAATAAAACACTCCTGCTCATAAGAGCTTACAATCTAAAGATACTTCTAATGAACTGTGTGTGCTCAGGTTATAGCAGGAAACGAAGGGGAAGAGGAATCAAGTAACATTTTCGTGCACATAAGATTTACTTACACAATCACGTAGTATAAAGATCCATTCACAAAAAAAAGTCTACAGATCAAAATATCAAGAAAACAAAGCATGTGAAAAAAAACCCTCCCACCTCTACAAATCCCCTCCCACCTCTACAAATCCCCTACACATACATTTGTCAGCAGGTTTGTCAGAAAAATGCATTGGAGTCTAAATAAGCAAGCAAAATTAAAACAAGAGCAGATTTTAAACAAAACGATTGACATGTGTGAGGCTTTCAATGCAAAGAGAAAAAACACAATCATTGTGCAATAACACACAAACACACTTTACAAGGCCAAAAATATGCAAACATTTCCAGCCCACTTCCAAACACAGCCTGAGTGGTGTCTGGGGCAATTCAGCACAAAATCTCTTCTTCCCCCAAACCACTACAAGCAAGGACTTAGTCACAAACCACCCGGCCTAGTAACAGGCCAAATCACTCCCTACTGCACGTCTTTATATAAGCTAGGTTGTATTTGGAGCGTGCCAAACAAGGCCCCACACCCAATGAAGCCTCACCCACCACTGACCTTAAGTTGGTCAGTGAAAGTGTTTTCACCTGATGAATCCGCTTCCTACCTGCATTAACCCTTGGTATACAGGCCCCACAAATCAGAAAGATATATACAGTGAAATGTACGTGTGCAGCATACAACAGAACATTGAGCAGGGATGTGAAAGGGAACCCCAATTGGAACCTTTATTGCTACTATGGTCACAATTCCCTCCAGATTCTCACATGAGTTAAGACAGTCACATGACCACATCTTGTATGCGATATTGAAAATGACAAATCGATTTGACTAGTATGGTGAATTTCCCATCAATTGGCGAAACACTCCAGAAATCAAACATCACCAAACATTACACTCTGGGCAAAGCGGATTTACAAATCATGCGACTTACAGTAATGTTGACCATTTCAATGCAATTTTCAAAGACATCTGACACAGATCTCTATGCAAATTGCCACTAAAGTAGAACATGTACTACTTAAGAAATCAGTGTTTGAAACACACCCATATGGTCGCTCTAATACAGTGTTTCTCAACTCCAGTCCTCCTGGACCCCCAACAGGTCATGTTTTCAGGATTTCCCTCAGATGAAACAGCTGTGGTAATTACTAAGGCAGTGAAACTGATCAAATCACCTGTGCAAAATAATGGAAATCCTGAAAACATGACCTGTTGGGGGTCCATGAGGACTGGAGTTGAGAAACACTGCTCTAATAGCAGACAATAGGGTGCGACTTTGCAGACGATTTACAACTTGCATGCTGTGCAAATCACATGCCAAGTCCCACTCAATGTGCACGCTATTGTATCGTTCATATTGTTGTGGTTCAAACTTGGTCGTAGCCGCAAGTAATAATAGAGTAATGAATACACTACTTTTCATGCAATTTGCTGAGAGATCGGTGTCGGATGTCTTGCAAATTGCACTTGAAATCACCATGTACCCCGACTTTGAAATCATGCAACTTCTATGCAAGTCACATGATGTGACTGTGGTGTCAATAACACCACTTAGAAATCTGCTTTAATGTGACCGGGTGGCCCCCAGTAACATTGTTTGGGATTGCCATGCAATTGGCATGACAGGCGACTTGCAAATCGTAGACCAAGTCGCACCCTATTGGCCACTGTAGGCTCTGTTCACATCCAATTGGATTGTGAACTCGTGCAACTTCACTGTAAGTTGGGCAATTGCCGCATCGGATTAGATGTGACAGTGGTGTTGGCCCCCAGTAACATTGGGTGCAATTTGCCATGCAAAGAGCAAGCTGCTGGCCATGCCAATCACATGACAAGTCGCATCCAGGGTGTGCAATTTCAGGAGTGATTTGTGCATTGACATCGTACCTGATATTGGATATAATGAATGTGAATGTGAGTGTATTAACATACGCCATTTGTTGCAGCGAGAGTTCAAAGGTATTTGAGAATTGTGGCCAATTATTAGCAATTTAACACAATTGAAAACACAACTAGTTAGTAATTCTCTAGAAAACACAGTAAAATTGGCAACTTAAAGAGTAATTTTCAATTGCATATAGTGTGAGCGAAGCAGGAAAATCAACAAAGGAAATAAATCTTTGAAGGCGTGCGGTACCTGCCTGCTGGGATACGGGTCTGCTATGCATTTGGGGGAAAAATGCACGCCAGGATTTGTGACAAGTTTGATGTGTGGATTCACCAACCAAGTCTTTTCTCTCTCGCTCACTCTTCTGAATGTCTCTCTTTATCACTCTTCAGTATGTATATCTCGCTCTTCTCTCTCTCTGTCAGCTCTTTGCTTGCCAAATCCTTCACAAAAGTGGGTGGAGTGTAAACCATCCTTATCAAATCTATTAGTAGTCCAGGCCCTTACTTTATCCCATTGTATGACATTCACATAAGGTGCAGCTTTGAAGGTGTTTCAACAGACAAGGCCTCATTCTAATTCACATTTTAGGGATCATTTAGACAGAAAGCAAAGATGTTGCCAGAACATCTATTTGAAGACAGCCACACATGGAGATCATGCTACTTCCTTGGCGTGGTTGGGATTCAAACCGACAACCCTAGAGTTGTGAGGCAGTAGTGCTAACCACTAATCCACGGAGCTACATTGCTAATCCAGCCTGTATTTCTGTGCTGTGAATCAATCCTAAATCCCTGGGCAAGGTCAGTGTAACTACCAGATATCTCCAATGTGACACAAATGTTATGCTATGTTACCAATTCAGATGTATGTTGGTTCTATGTATCCCAATACAAAGGATTGCAATACTAATACAGGCGTACCTCGGTTTACCAACGCCTCAGGGAACGTCATATTTGGGGTACAAATGCCAAACCATTTCAGTTCATTGTTCTGTTTACAAATGTTTGAATAATTTGGTACGGGCACGTGGCCTGGTATGGTTCAGGAAGGGGGGGGGGGGGGCGCTCGCTCGTCCCCCCCCCCCCTTTCCTGACCTGCCGGGCTGCATGCTCGGATAAGTATGTGTTATGGATTTTGGGGGGTACCCCATGCTGTTTTCTATACCCCTTAACATCCATACGAGACCCGAAGGGCTTAGTATGGATGGGAGGGGGGACCCCACGCCGGTTATTTAAAACACTGTTTATAATGCCCTGCAATACTTTGACATTCAACTGTCAGTGGGGAACTCCGCCGACAGCTGAAACATGAGCGCTGCATTGGTTTTCACTACTAAAATGCCGCATGAGTTGATAACATATCATGCGGGATTGTAGGAGCAACAGCCATGTGTTAATGTTTCAGCTGTCAGCGGGGTTCCCCACTGACAGCTGAATGTAAAATAATTCCCTTTATTGCAGAAATAATAAAAAAAAAGCATGGGGTCCCCCCTCCCATCTGTACCAAGCCCTTCGGATCTGGTATGGATATTAAGGGGGAACTCCATGCTGAAATTTAAAAAAAAACAGCGTGGGTCCCCCTCAATACCCATACCAGACCCTTATCCGAGCATGCAGCCCGGCAGGTCAGAAAAGGGGGGGGACCCTGTACTGTGTTTTTTTTACACCACACTTTTTTTTTTGTGAAGGAGTCTGCGGGAGCATGTACCGCAGACTCCTTCACGTAGGGGGCGGGATCTGGGGGCCCCCTTGTTAAAGGGGGCTTCCAGATTCTGATAAGC
This sequence comes from Staurois parvus, assembly GCF_062004578.1. Taxonomy (NCBI): domain Eukaryota; kingdom Metazoa; phylum Chordata; class Amphibia; order Anura; family Ranidae; genus Staurois; species Staurois parvus. The sequence goes on along the minus strand of NW_028317809.1, from coordinate 4,011,019 downwards.
CCCCCGCCCGCAGACCCCCACAACCACCAGCCAGGGTTGTGGGGAAGAGGCCCTTGTCCTCATCAACATGGGGACAAGGTGCTTTGGGGGGGGAGCCCCCCCTGCCCCAAAGCACCCCCCCATGTTGAGGGCATGTGGCCTGGTATGGTTCAGGTTTTCTGACCTGCCGGGCTGCATGCTCGGATAAGGGTCTGGTATGGATATTGAGGGGGACCCACGCTGTTTTTTTTTTAAATTTCAGCGTGGAGTTCCCCCTTAATATCCATACCAGACCTGAAGGGCTTGGTAAGGATGAGAGGGGGGACCCACGCTGTTTTTTTTTTGTTTTTTTTATTGCGGACCTTTATTTTTACATTCAGCTGTCAAAATAAATATTATCTAGACCTTTGAAATAAGTAAAATCATTACAGAAATAATTATAAAGTATAAGAAACAAAAATAGAATCACTAGAACTAAGGAAATCAAATTAGATTACATGAAGATATGCCGAGTGCTGTTTATTAAACACAATAGACGCGAGCGAGTGCCGGCTGTCAGAGGAATCCACAGTAAGATTCACTATTAGGCAGTGGCTAAAAAGCAAACGCCCATGGCAGAAGTCTAAAATGTGTTCTGCACATGCTCAGTTGTATCTGCCAAAGACACTGCACGGGCGTCTAGATTTTTACTGTGTCGATTTCCTTCAAAAAAACGATTTTTAACACATTCTTAATTTTTTTGGAAATAGCAGATATTGTTTAAAGTGAAGTCCTGATATTTGGCAAAGCAAATTTCTAAGTGAACATGTCTCTGCAGTGATTTTTCATGGTGTTAGACTTGCTTCTTAGCAAGTCTGCTTTGTGAGTCTGATTCCGGGCGTGTGTCTTTTTGTGAATTAGATTGGACATCTGCTTATGGGCTCTGGTCAATAGTGAATTAGGCTGGCCATACATTATACAATTATCTGCAGATTTTTGGTTTAGATTTACCAAAAACCATATAATATGAGGTCAAACCTAAACAACACTTTCAGTTGTATCCAATTAGGCAGGCCCTTGCACTACATAGTTGAAGGTAAATCTAAAGGAAATTGGGCAGAAAATCTGCAGATAATTGTATAATGTATGGCCAGCCTTAGGTTGCAGGGTAAAAAATAGACAGACGCCCATGAAAATTGGGCTTAAGCCCATGAATATGCGTCCACGCCCAATAGTGAATCAGGGCCAATATGTCTTTCAGCAGATAGCTTAGGGTGACTGCTTTCCGAAAAGGGGTCATTTGGGGGTGTTTGTTCTATCCTGGTATTTTAGCACCTCAAGAGATGTGATGGGCGGTCAGAAAGTAAAAGCTGTGTAAATTTCAAATTATCTATACCATAGTTTGTAGACCCTATAACTTTCACACAAAGCAATCAATATACACTTATTGGGATTTTTTTTACCAAAAACATGGAGCAGAATACATTTTGGCTTAAATTTATGACTAACTTTGAGTTTACGATATATTTTTTATAGCTGAAAGTAGAAAATATTGTTTTTTTTCATAATTTTCGTGTTTTTTTTGTTGATAGCGCAAAAAATAAAAAGCGCACAGGTGATCAAATACCCCCAAAAGAAAGCTCTATTTGTGCGAAAAAAAGGAGGTAAATTTCGTTTGGGTACAGCATTGCATGACCGCGCAATTATCATTTGAATTAGTGCAGCGCTGTATAGCAAAAAAAGGCATAAATTACAGTATCTATACCATAGTTTGTAGACGCTATAACGTTCACACAAAGCAATCAATATACACTTATTGGGATTTTTTTACCAAAAACATGGAGCAGAACACATTTTGGCTTAAATTTATAACTAACTTTGAGTTTACGATATATTTTTTATAGCTGTAAAGTAGAAAATATTGGTTTTTTTTTCAAAATTTTTGTGTTTTTTTGTTTATAGCGCAAAAAATAAAAAGCGCACAGATGATAAAATACCACCAAAAGAAAGCTTTATTTGTGTGAAAAAAAAGACGTAAATTTCGTTTGGGTACTGCATTGCATGACCGCGCAATTATCATTTGAATTAGTGCAGCGCCAAACAGCAAAAAAAGGCCTGGTCATTAAGGAGGGTAAATCCTCAGGAGCTCAAGTGGTTAAATACCACCAACAGAAAGCTCTAGTTGTGTGAAAAAAAGGTCAAATTTTAGTTTGGGTACAATGTTGTATGAGCGCGCAATTGTCATTCAAAGTGTGAGAGCGCTGAAAGCTGAAAATTGGCCTGGGCAGGAAGAGGGTAAAAGTGCCCGGTATGGAAGCGGTTAAGCACTGAGCTATAGCTACTTGACATTGGGCAAGTGACAGTTGGCCGTTTTTGAAAACAAGGGTCAGTTTGACAGAGTCTATACCTGGTAACCTCCATAGCACAGTAGGGAGAGTGCCCGTCCAAAGAGTGCATGGTCGTAGGTTCGAGGCTTACCTCTGCCAAGTGCGTCTATGTATGTACTGGACATGAGATAAATGGAAGTTACTAAATTTTTTTTTTTTTTGGGCTTTGTTTTTTTTTTTAACATTCATTTTCTCTCATTTTATCCATTTGGAAAGCCTTTCATGGTCCCAGTGTGGGTAAAAGAGTCCAGACTGGAAGTGGTTAACCACTTGAGCTCCTGAGGATTTACCCCCCTTAATGACCAGGCCTTTTTTTGCTGTTTGGCGCTGCACTAATTCAAATGATAATTGCGCGGTCATGCAATGCTGTACCCAAACGAAATTTACCTCCTTTTTTTCACACAAATAGAGCTTTCTTTTGGTGGTATTTTATCACCTGTGCGCTTTTTATTTTTTGCGCTATAAACAAAAAAAACACAAAAATTAAAAAAAAAACCTATATTTTCTACTTTCAGCTATAAAAAATATATCGTAAACTCAAAGTTAGTCATAAATTTAAGCCAAAATGTATTCTGCTCCATGTTTTTGGTAAAAAAAATCCCAATAAGTGTATATTGATTGCTTTGTGTGAAAGTTATAGAATCTACAAACTATGGTATAGATAATTTGAAATTTACACAGCTTTTACTTTCTGACCGCCCATCACATCTCTTGAGGTGCTAAAATACCAGGATAGAACAAACACCCCCCAAATGACCCCTTTTCGGAAAGCAGACACCCTAAGCTATCTGCTGAAAGACATATTGGCCTTGATTCACTAAGATGTGAGTGTATTAGCAGAGACTGACCATTCAGGCAGAATCCGGTCAATCAATCAGTCGTCTGACCAGCGTCTAGCAAGCTCATTGACGAGCGTCTACTGACTACTTTGCTATCACTAAATGTGGTATCCCGTCTGGCACATTTTTAGGTGCAATACCGGATATGTTCGCTAGATGGCGCACAAGCGCGGGCTTTATTAACATTGGCGTTCTTATGATGGCAAAATAGAATTCTTAGAATGTAATAAATAGTACACCTGTATTAGAAGTTTCTATTTTCTTCTATTTCTTTTCTTGCTGTGTCTCCAAAATGATCAGGAAACTAATGCATTTACTAATGAATGTCATACATTCTGTACTCAAATGTTAAACATTTTCACACTTATATCTCAAATAATTTATATACTTCTAATTTCCCAATATAATTATATATCTTCATTCTCTTTAATCACGTAACTATTCTATGGTAAAGACAAGTGCAGCGCTATAACTGCATGTGATCAATAATGAACGCATGTAAAAACCAAAAAGTGCAAAGAATTGCAACAATGATGTAATATTGTAAATGGTGCTAAAATAAGTTCATAGAATCATTCCTGAATAATGGAATGTCCTTCGTGTGAGAGTACCAACTCAGAGAGTGCCTATGAATGGCACGTGTGGTCTCGTGGATGAATGTTACTTGCGTACTGTTCTTCTGCCAATTAGGAAATGTGCAAGTTTCATGCCGTGTATATTTCATTGTAACTTTTTCTCTTTTAAATCTGTCTCCTTATACAACTTGACCCCCTCCCCCACCCCATCATCACCTGTCCCATATGCAAATCTATGGATCACCGCCCCACTCTTTAACTATCTATTTACTGATCAAGTGAATGTGTCTCATTTTCTATCAGCTACAGCTCAGATCTCACATTATTATACAATTGCTGATTGTATCTCACCACTAGTCTGATTGAATTCACAATTCCTGGTCAGTCCTGTTCCCTGACCTCTAATAACCTTTAGGGCCAGTTCACACTACATGTGTTTCAGTTGCTTTTTCAGCATCACAAACGCACAGAAAGAAGGTTATATGGTTGTCAATGTCATAGTTCACATCAGCGCTTGCATTTTCAATGCATTGCAGGTGCTGTAAACAAAGTTGACCACGCTGCATTGTTTCTGCACAGAACTGTACTGGAACACATTGAAACGTCCTTGAATGTACTAAAACGCACATGTCCCTAACTACATTGAATACAAAGAAAATAGAAAAAAATAAGTGGAAGGGATACAAAAATGCAATGTAAACATGTCCAAAACGCATCCAAAATGTACTGGAACACACTAAACATGCATGCCAAAAGGGCATGAAAAAAACCCATCAGGAACACATCTAGACTGTTTCTATAGTGTGAACCAGCCCTTAGGACTTGTTCACACCATTGGTGGTGCAAAAACGCATGCAAGAACACACATTTTCCAGCACAGCAAAGAAATGCAATGCCCTATGTAGATGTGCGCAGGTACCATGATGAAAACGTTGTTGCACCTACACACGTCTATTAAAAACAGCCCCATTCACAGCCACAAATACGCATGGCACCACACTACTGTGCGGTTAGGTGCGACACACTTGGAAAATAACATAAAAATAAGCCAACATGGCTAAAACATATCTTGAAAATATGGGGACTCTGATATCCGGCGACAGTCCGTTCACGAACGAGAAGCAATTCTGCACCCCTAAAACCAACATAGAGGAAAGGGATGGTCAAATTGCTGTGCTGCTTCCAAACCACCTCTGGCATGCCAGGGTCATTATGCAGGTCCTCGATGCCAATTCTTGCCTGCGGCCACAAAATATCCACTGGCCACAAGTGAAGGTGAGTGGAGGACGTGAAGGTGGATTTCTACCAGCTTCAACCGCAAGCAGTACCACTCCTGAAAAATGAGAACAAATAATCATTGACACGTCATCATGACAGTCAATTCTCAGTGCAGGCTATCTAGAGTGTCTTTCAATTTTAACCATTTCAAGAGTTCAAGGAAACATTCTTGGAGCATCTACTGTGTTTGGAAAGGCCAAAGGTCCCCCCCCTCCCCCAGGCACACTAATGCTTATGCAGGCCATAGACGGGGAGAAAAACAGCAGATTTTTCTTTTAAAAAATGAAAAATCGGTTGTTCAAGCGGCCGATGTTACTAGCAATGGTAAAAAAAAAAAATCGGCCGATTTTCATCCCGTCTACAGCCGGCAAAAAGTGTCCCTGCAGAGAGCTCCGCTATTTCTTTGACAGTTCTTTGACATTTATAGCGGTTGCAACAATGTATTTGTATCCATTTCGGATACAGATGTTTTTAATCGGAAACAAATAGATACAATGTTGCAACCGCTGTAAATGTCAAGGAACTGTCAAAGAAATAGCGGAGCTCTCTGCAGGGACACTTTTTGCCATACTGGGATTCCTCTCATTTTTCATCCTTCTTCTTCCTCTTCTTCTTCTTCTTCATCATCATCCTCTTCTACTTCTTCTTCATCATCATCCTCTTCTTCTTCATCATCATCCTCTTCTTCTTCTTCATCATCATCCTCTTCTTCATCATCCTCTTCTTCTTCTTCATCATCTTCATCATCCTCTTCTTCCTCTTCATCATCTTCTTCTTCTTCTTCATCATCATCCTCATCCTCATCATCTTCTTCATCATCATCCTCTTCTTCTTCTTCATCATCATCCTCTTCTTCTTCTTCTTCTTCTTCTTCATCATCATCATCCTCTTCTTCTTCCTCTTCATCATCTTCTTCTTCTTCATCATCATCATCCTCATCATCTTCTTCATCATCATCCTCTTCTTCATCATCATCATCCTCTTCTTCTTCTTCTTCATCATCATCCTCTTCTTCTTCATCATCATCATCATCCTCTTCTTCTTCTTCTTCATCATCATCATCATCATCCTCTTCTTCTTCATCATCCTCTTCTTCTTCTTCTTCACCATCATCCTCTTCTTCTTCTTCTTCTTCTTCTTCTTCATCCTCTTCTTCTTCTTCATCATCATCATCCTCTTCTTCTTCATCATCATCTTCATCATCATCCTCTTCTTCATCGTCTTCTTCTTCATCATCATCACCCTCTGCATCATCATCCTCTTCTTCATCATCATCATCCTTTTCTTCATCATCATCATCCTCTTCTTCTTCTTCATCATCATCCTCTTCTTCTTCATCATCCTCTTCTTCATCACCCTCTTCTTCTTCATCATCTTCTTCATCATCATCATCCTCTTCTTCTTCTTCTTCATCATCATCCTCCTCTTCATCATCTTCTTCTTCTTCATCATCATCATCATCCTCTTCATCATCATCCTCTTCTTCATCATCTTCTTCATCATCCTCTTCTTCTTTTTCTTCTTTTTGTCTTCCTCTTGCAGGTCACTGCTCATGTGCAGATTTTTTATCAGTAAAAAAATCGGCCGATTTGCCCATCATTGCCGCGAAAATCGGCCGATCGGCAAATTCGGCCGTTTTTTTCCAACTTTACCGAAAAAAAAAATCTGCCAAAATACCGAAAGACGGCCGAACAAATAGCCCACTAACGATCCGAAAATCGGCCGATTTTCGACCCACCTATGGCCTGCATAAGATATGGTGTGGCCCTAGGGTCAATGTGTGTTTAGAATACTTCCAAAATGCACATACAAAAACACTCCATCCAAATGCATGTTGCATTTCTATAGCATGTTAAACAGAAGAATAACGCACTTACATAATGTTAACATGCGCAAGTAAAAATAGACAAAATCCACATCCTTTTATTCTGGCTTCACATACAC